>NC_092735.1:25067338-25381623 GCF_047496885.1 Scyliorhinus torazame | reverse complement strand
GTTGGAAGTGTATTGATGTTATATTCTTTTATATTCTGCTGCTGAGCAGAGTTCCATGGGCTAAGGCCCGGAAATCATACTTCAGCTCCGGAAAGAACAAGGCTTCAATGGACAGCGTGGAGAGAGCAGCATTCTTCGTCACTTTGGATGATAGTAAATATGATTTATTTGTAGAAAACCAGGTGAAGTCACTGGACGAATACGCCAAGTCACTGCTACACGGCAAGTGCTACGACAGGTAAGTGGGGCTTTTTTTTGTAAATCAATCTGTAGTCGAACATAAGAATGTAAGAAATAGGAGCAGTAGTAGCGATGTAGTCTCTCAAACCTGCACCGTCATCCAGTCAGATCATGGATTAATTCCTTAGAGTCCAAAAATCTACTGACCTTCTATTTTGTGGTGGCTCGGCCGGGGGTGGGGAGGGGGGCTGCCACTCTGTAGGGCAGGGACTCACTTTAGGTACCTGGGGGTGCAGGTTGCCCGGGAGTGGGGGGGAGTCTCCGCAGGTACAACATTTCTAGTTTGGTAGCGAGAGTGAAAGCTGATCTGGCAAGGTGGGATGGTCTCCCTCTGTCACTGGCGGGTCGGATACAGGAGGTTAAAATGAATCTCCTCCGATTTCTGTTTATTTTTTTAATGCCTGCCGGTTTTCCTGCCAAATGCTTTTTTCAGAGAGATTGAGGGAAGGATTACTTTGTTCATATGGGGAGGGAAGGTGGCCAGAGTGAGAAAGGTGCTGCTACAGAGGGGAAGGCAGGCAGGGGATTTGGGTTTTCCGAACCTGATGTATTACTACTGGGCGGCGAATGTGCGAAGCTGGGTCAGAGGGGTTGATTCCCAGTGGGTCAGAATGGAGAAGAGTTTGTGCAGGGGGTCGGGATTGAAAGCACTAGCAACAGCGCCGCTCCAGATAGCCCGGGGAAATACTCAGGGAGTCCGGTAATAACAGCTTCATTGAGAATTGGAGGCAGTTTCGGCAACACTTCGGGTTGGGGCAGGGTCAAGGGAAATGCCGATTCGGGGGAACCACAGATTTGAGCCAGGGAAGTGGGACGGAAATGGGAGGAGAAGGGGATTAAGACACTAAAAGATTTGTTCCTCGGGTTGTTGTGCGTTTTCTCTTTACTATGCTCTTTACTCTGGCTCTGTTCCAATTAGGGCAATCAGTGAATTTGCTTTCTTTCTATATTGTCTATGTCCGAATGCTTAGAGTCGTCAGGTATCGAATGATACCACCACAAGTTTCAACCGACTATCGATCAAAGAGCCAAACACCAGTTAGTTAGTTCAAGGTCAAGGGTACTTTATTTACATACAATCAATCATGCAACATAAACACTACTAGTTAACTACACCTATTACTAAGACAACCTGTACTTAACTTCGGGCACTCGGTTTAGGTCAGGAAACAGTGGCCGCTGTTCAATTCTGGATCTCTTGGGTTCGAAGGGGTAACTGCTGCTCGGCTGGGCTCGTCCTTCTGGTAGTGGACGTTGAACTCAAACTTGCTTCTGGTGTTGCTGCAATTGGCGATGACCGTGACCGGGGTACCAAGGCCAAAAGAGAACGAGCATATGGCGAACTCTTCCTTTATACTTGGGGGTTTTCGCGCTCTTTTGGGCGGTCCTTCGATTTGGGCCTTACTAATTGGGTGATCCCTGATCACTCCGTTCGATTCCTTCGCCAATAAGTGGGCGGGAATCTGGGTGACTGGGTGTGTCTCAGGCGATCATTGACCCTGTTGTTTGCGTTTCCCTTGGACAGGGAGTGGCGCCGAAATGTCTGGGACTGTCCCGGTTGCTGGAGAACCAGTCCTTTGTGTTGGGGGAGATGGGCCATCACCTGCTAATCGACCTGATTAACATGCTAATGGGACGGGGTTTCGATACCGTCTGGACTTTGCTGGCAGATATGCATTTCAGGCTCAGAACCTGCCTGACTCTTGGCTTGTCCATTTTACCCATCAGTCTTTGCGAGTTGCTCTGCTTAGTTGGAAGTGGCCATGTCAGATGGCTACACTCTGTCCTCTTGATCCACAACGCGAAGCGTGAAGGATCACAATACTGGGTCTTCTTTGTTCTCTTGGGATGCCGGGTACCCTTAACCAAGGACGGGTTCTACGCTACTCTGTCCTATGGGTCCAAAAACATTTACCTAATTTCCCTAAACAACACAGGTCTAAGACTCTCTAGGGGGCCTTTTAACATTCCGTAAAAGGGGAACCTCTAACTGCCTCTAACTAGAGTACACTCATGCTGCTATTTACAATCCAAAGCTTATGTTACTATACAGAAATTATCCGATAGCAACATCACATTTCTTCCTGTCACTGAGACTTACAGACACAGAAAAATAAACTTTATTCACAAAACAACAACCGCGGAATTTATTAAAGAAAAGGTTCAGAAAGAGTGTGGGGTCTGTTGGAGTCCGAGGAAAGGGGCTCTGAATGTATATACTGGGGGGCGGGAGGCTCTCCATTTCCGCAATCTAATTGTCTGAATGACGCTGTACAATATGGTTATTACTAGTAAGGCTTCCACTGTGTAGGACAGGGAATACCACTTGATGAGGTTCTCACACCATGTGGGGGTACCGGTGGCTGGATGTGTGTGCAATGTAGTGTCCGGGCTGGGGGTGTTGTGCTGGGTGGTCGTGTTCGGGCCTGTGTGGTGAGGGGGGTGGAGGTGGGTAACGCGCACAACTGGACTGTTCCAGCGACGATCATGATGCCGATCATCAGGGTCGTCTTCATCTTATTCCGGTTTTCCTTCACCGTCGAGTGTCTTCGTATCTCTCTAAGGGAACAAGCATAGTGTTTGTTATAATCGTGTTGTTCAATATCTCGTCTATCCGTCTGTGTCTCCTTAACGTCAGTTCTCCCATTATAATCGTCACCACATGTGACTCCCTCATTTTTTTTAAACAACCATTTGCGGAGACAAGACATCCCAAAAAGCTTCTGTGTCACAGCGCGAGCACTCTCACAGTCTGTGGTCGATGAGCTGAGTGGGCGGACAATTTCTCCGTCCTCTGCAAACTTGTTTTACCAACCAAGTGATTCTGACATGTAAATAGTAGGTGGGGGAAAGCACATGGCGTCAAAAGAGTAGTTATGACTGTATCAAGAACGTTGGTGTGAGACCAAAAGAAAAAACTGTATCAAGAAATTCAGTGCAATCAACACAAATAAACAAACATTCAACATTTAAAAATAACAAATTAAAGAAAAAAAAACGTGCAGGCTCCATCAGGGCACAGGACACCGTAAATCTCCATCGGTTCCTGACTCATCATCTGGACACCTCGATTCCATTTGAAAAAGATTTGCAAAGGAGTTACCATGGTGGGAGTCAGACTCGTAGCTGTCTCCATCTGCCGGGTGCCAAACTCTTTCATGGAGTTTGCGTGCTAATGCGGCGTGTGCCGATGTGGGGTCCATTTCGTCATTTCTCGTCAAGCGATAGGAATTGTCACGGTGCCAGTGCTTCATGGTCCGTAGGGAGGTTGCAAGGGGGCTGTCGCTATCGTCGGGTGCCGGGTCAGGTTACGGATTGGGCAGATAAATTGTTTCAAAGAGGCTGAGCGTATTGTGGTCGGGGTCTCTGGGCATGTAATGACTGGGACCTGGTCGAGGGATCTTTGTTCGGGTCTCTCAGGGGCTTTGGTAGTGCTGTCGCTAGCAGCCGAATCAAGTGCCAGGGTGAAATTTGATTCTGGGGCGTGGTCAAGGTCGTGTCTGTGGACGTGCTCGTGCTGCTGGGGGAGGGGGAACTCGGGTTGTCAGTGGGCGGGCCCTCATTGTCTGCCATCGCCAATGAGAGATGGTGCGAGTGGCTGCACTGCGTTCCATAAACCGTAAGCTGGGAAACGTGATTTTGTAAACCGAGGGGCTTGCCTTGTCTGAAATTGAATAGGGTCCTGCAAATTTCGGGAAGAGGAACGAACTAGGGTTGTACAAGGTGATCATTACCTGCTGTCCGACTGTATACTCCGTCGGGTGTACTGTTTTGTCAAAGCAGGCCTTACTCTGCTTTCGTTTAACGCCTAGTCGAACAGCTGCAGCGAGCTGTGCTGCTTTAATATTCCCTACCATGTGCTGGACTGCTTTCTCATGGGTCAGGGCGGTGACTGCGGGGCTGGCCAAATCAAGTCCGAATAAGTATTCGGTACCCTTCATGGCTCGTCCAGTCATGAGGGTAAAGGGGGTATATCCTGTGTAGCTCGACACTGTGTTCCTAATAAACATCAGTGCGAATGGTAGCACTGTGTCCCATGTTGTATTGTGCTGCTGCACCATTTTCCTAAGGGTGGCCTTTAGCGTACGATTCATGCGCTCCACTATGCCGCTGGACTGCGGAACTTTTGTTTAACTCCACATATTGTCATAACATTTTTCATGACTCTTCCCGTAAAATGGGAACCTTGGTCCGACTCAATAGAACGGGGGAGTCCCCATCTTCTAAAAATCTGTTCTGTTAAGACCTTTGCGGTGGCCTTGGATGTGTTTGTTCTTACTGGGAACGCTTCGACCTATTTTGTGAATGTGTCTATCACTACTAAGACATACTTGTAACCATTCCTGCAGGGGGGAGGGGACCAATATAATCCAATTGGAGGTTTTCCACGTGCCATTTACAGGGCGGGTGTGTCGGAGCTGGGCTTTTCTCGCATATCTATCGGGGTTATTTTGGGCGCAAATTAAACCGTTCTCGACGTAGTGGGACACGCGGTTTTCAACTCGGGTGACCAGAGGGGTCTGAGGTGGGCAAGGGTGGATTCAATCCCTTGATGTTCATGTCCGTCATGGAACTTGCAAATTATTTTGTTTCTGTCCTGGGTGGGGACTACATAAATTCCATAATTTTAGAAACATTTTGCAGCGAATTTGAGCACAGCAAAATCCTACTGGCAGCAATGAGATAAGAAAATAGACCATTTGTTTTCATGATGTTGGTTGGGGAGTAAGTATTGGCCCTGATGCCAAGAGAACTCTCCAGCTGTCCTTCAGTTAGTGCCATTGGACCTTTAATGCCACCTGAATGGGCAGATGAGGCTGAGGGTGGCGATGGCATAGTGGTATTGTCACTGGACTAGTAAACCAGAGACCCAGAGTAATGCTTTGGTGACCCAAGTTCAAATCCTACCACTGCAGATGGTGAAATTTGAATTGAATAAAAAACTGGAATTAAAAGTCTTAAGGATGACCCCATGAAACCATTGTCGATTGTTGTAAAAGCCCATCTGGTTCACTAATGTCCTTTACGGAAGGAAATCTGCCATAGTGACTGGCCTACATGTGACTCCAGACCCACAACAATGTGGTTGACTCATAACTGCCCCCTCAAGGGCAATTAGTGATGAGCAATAAATGCTGGCCCAGCGAGCGATGCCGATTCCTTCAGCATTGTGCTGCCATGTCAGCCTCCCTTATGTGCTCCGAAGCTTTAACCATCGTCTTTCTGATTCAGAGGCAGAGTGCTACCACTAAACCAAGATGATTTACATTGTGACTGACCATCTCTTTATTATTAATATTTTGCATTATAGCCCGTCATCTAGATTAATGAATGAAGTAGGTAATACTGATTGTGTCATGGATGAGAAA
Organism: Scyliorhinus torazame; assembly: GCF_047496885.1. Lineage (NCBI taxonomy): Eukaryota > Metazoa > Chordata > Chondrichthyes > Carcharhiniformes > Scyliorhinidae > Scyliorhinus > Scyliorhinus torazame. The sequence continues at coordinate 25,376,014 of NC_092735.1, read as the reverse complement.
GCTTCAGGACGGACTGGAGATCTGTCTGGTGCTGTATAGCTCAGTGTGCTGGGCAAAGATTTACTAGGCAAAGGCTTTAGGGGAAGTTGGAAAGAATTTGAAAGCAAATCAATGAGGAAAATTGTCTGTCATCTGACTTGGCAGAGGTTTTGGATAAGGTTGCATGCTATCCAGAGTTATGGAATGGAACATTGTACAAGGAGGAAGGAGCCTAAAATGTGTTTGTTTGTATAGATGATGCCACAATCTTTAACAAGTGGGGAGCACGGTAGCACAAGTGGATAGCACTGTGGCTTCACAGCGCCAGGGCCCAGGTTCGATTCCCTGCTGGGTCACTGTCCGTACGGAGTCTGCACGTCTTCCCCGTGTCTGTGTGGGTTTCCTCCGGGTGCTCCGGTTTCCTCCCACAGTCCAAAGACGTGAAGGTTAGGTGGATTGGCCATGATAAATTGCCCTTCGCGATGGATTATTGGGTTAAGGGGATAGGGTGGAAATTAGGGCTTAAGTGGGTCGGTGCAGACTCGATGGGCCAAATGGCCTCCTGCACTTTATGTCCTAAATGAATATGTTATTTTTTTCCCCCACAGGTGGTTTGATAAGTCATTCACTTTTGTTGTGTTTGCAAATGGCAAAGTGGGATTAAACGCAGAACATTCCTGGGCTGACGCACCAATCATAGGACATCTGTGGGAGGTAACAGAATTATTTCTTACTCAGTTGAAACAGTGTCCTAACCAAAATACACTATTGTGTAATAAGTCAATATGGGTGTTTATTCCAAAACGCTTGCACTGTACTCCAGAAATAAGCCCTACATTAATTTATGACTGATTAATTTTAGCCTCTTTACGTCCTCTTCACAACTTACTTTCCTACCTATCTTTGTGTCATCAGCAAATTTAGAAACCATGGGCGTCATTCTCCGACCCCCCGCCGGGTTGGAGAATGGCCGTTGGCCGCCGTGAATCCCGCCCCTGCCCCCGCCGAAGTCTCCGCTCCCGGAGATTGGGCGGGGGCGGGAATCCGGCCGCGCCGGTTGGCGGGACCCCCCGCTGGATTCTCCGGCCCGAATGGGCCGAAGTCCCGCCCAGGAATTGCCTGTCCCGCCGGCGTAAATCAAACCTGGTATTTACCGGCGGGACCAGGCGGCGTGGGCGGGCTCCGGGGTCCTGGGGGGGGGCGCGGGGCAATCTGACCCCGGGGGGTGCCCCCACGGTGGCCTGGCCCGCGATCGGGGCCCACCGATCCGCGGGCGGGCCTGTGCCGTGGGGGCACTCTTTCCCTTCCGCCTCCGCCACGGTCTCCACCATGGCGGAGGCGGAAGTGACTCTCCCCACTGCGCAAGCGCGGGAAACTGACAGCGGCCGCTGACGCTCCCGCGCATGCGCTGGGAAACTGACAGCGGCCGCTGACGCTCCCGCGCATGCGCCGCATTTCCGCGCCAGCTGGCGGGGCAACAAACGCCATTTCCGCCAGCTGGCGGGGCGGAAATCCCTCCGGCGTCGACCTAGCCCCTCAATGTTGGGGCTAGGCCGCCAAAGATGCGGAGACTTCCGCACCTTTTTGCCGGCGCGATGCCCGTCTGATTTGCGCCGGCTTTGGCGCCAGTCGGCGGGCATCCCGCCGTTGGGGGAGAATTTCGCCCCATACCTTCAGCCAACTTATTTATATCATTGTAAAAAGTTAATTCCTAGCACTGATCCCTATGTACACCATTCATTACATTTTGCCAACCAGAAAATGATCCATTTATTGTCTACTCTGTTTTCTGTTCCCGCAAGCCTTTATTTTCTGCAATAAAATTTTAGGTGCCACCTTTTGCAAATGTGTTCTGGAAATCTGGGTACAGTACATCCACCCTACCGCACATGTTACTTCTTCAATAAATGACACGGTAGCAAGTGGTTAGCACTGTTGCTTCACAGCGCCAGGGACCCAGGTTCGATTCCTGGTTTGGGTCATTGTCTGGGCGGAGTCTGCACATTCTCCCGTGTCTGCGTGGGTTTCCTCGGGTGCTCCAGTTTCCTCCCACAGTCCAAAGATGTGCAGGTTAGGTGAATTGGACATTCTGAATTCTCCCTCTGTACCTGAACAGGCTCCCGAGTATGGCGATGGGGGGATTTTCACAGTAAGTTTGTTACATTGTTAATGTAAACCTACTTGTGACACTAATAAAGATGATTATTATGATTTCCCTAATTCATATGTATTGGTCAGATTGTCAATACCCAGAGCATAAAGATTTAAAGTAAGAGGCAAAAGAGCCAGAGATAAGAAGCAAATTTTTTTCATGCAGCAAGTTTAAGTTATTTTTAAAAACATTTGTTTCCAATTAAGGGGCAATTTAGCGTGGCCAATCTACCTACCCTGGACATCTTTTGGGTTGTGGGGGTAAAACCCACACAGACATGGGGAGAATATGCAAACTCCACACAGACAGTGACCCGAGGCCAGGATCAAACCCGGGTCCTCGGCGCTGTGAGGCAGCAGTGCTAACCACTGCACCACCATGCCGCCTTGCAGCAAGTTTTATAATCTAGAGTGCACTACTAGAATCCGATTCAATAGTAACTTTCTGGAGAATTATATATAATATAATTTACCAAAATTCACTAGACTCTGGGGTGGTCCCAGCGGATTGGAAATTAGCAAACGTTACACCACTGTTTAAAAACGGAGGTAGGCAGAAAGTGGGTAATTATAGGCCAGTGAGCTTAACTTCCGTAGTAGGGAAGATGTTGGAATCTATCATCAAGGAAGAAATAGCGAGGCATCTGGATGGAAATTGTCCCATTGGGCAGGCGCAGCATGGGTTCATAAAGGGCAGGTCGTGCCTAACTAATTTAGTGGAAATTTTTTGAGGACATTCCAGTGCGATAGATAACCGGGAGCCAATGGATGTGGTATATCTGGATTTCCAGAAAGCCTTTGACAAGGTGCCACACAAAAGGTTGCTGCATAAGATAAAGATGCATGGCATTACGGGTAAAGTAGTAGCATGGATAGAGGATTGGTTAAGTAATAGAAAGCAAAGAGTGGGTATTAATGGGTGTTTCTCTGGTTGGCAATCAGTAGCTAGTGGTGTCCCTCAGGGATCAGTGTTGGGCCCACAATTGTTCACAATTTACATAGATGATTTGGAATTGGGGACCAAGGGCAATGTGTCCAAGTTTGCAGACGACACTAAGATGAGTGGTAAAGCAAAAAGTGCAGAGGATACTGGAAGTCTGCAGAGGGATCTGGATAGGCTAAGTGAATGGGCTAGGGTCTGGCAGATGGAATACAATGTTGACAAATGTGAGGTTATCCATTTTGGTAGGAATAACAGCAAAAGGGATTATTATTTAAATGATAAAATATTAAAACATGCTGCTGTGCAGAGAGACCTGGGTGTGCTAGTGCATGAGTCGCAAAACGTTGATTTACAGGTGCAACAGGTGATTAAGAAGGCAAATGGAATTTTGTCCTTCATTGCTAGAGGAATGGAGTTTAAGACTAGGGAGGTTATGCTGCAATTGTATAGGGTGTTAGTGAGGCCACACCTGGAGTACTGTGTTCAGTTTTGGTCTCCTTACTTGAGAAAGGATGTACTGGCACTGGAGGGTGTGGAGAGGAGATTCACTAGGTTAATCCCAGAGCTGAAGGAGTTGGATTACGAGGAGAGGTTGAGTAGACTGGGACTGTACTTGTTGGAATTTAGAAGGATGAGGGGGGGATCTTATAGAAACATATAAAATTATGAAGGGAATAGATAGGATAGATGCGGGCAGGTTGTTTCCACTGGCGGGTGAAAGCAGATCTAGGGGGCATAGCCTAAAAATAAGGGGAAGTATATTTAGGACTGAGTTTAGGAGGAACTTCTTCACCCAAAGGGTTGTGAATCTATGGAATTCCTTGCCCAGTGAAACAGCAGAGGCTCCTTCATTAAATGTTTTTAAGATAAAGATAGATAGTTTTTTGAAGAATAAAGGGATTAAGGGTTATGGTGTTCGGGCCGGAAAGTGGAGCTGAGTCCACAAAAGATCAGCCATGATCTCATTGAATGGCGGAGCAGGCTCGAGGGGCCAGATGGTCTACTCCTGTTCCTAGTTCTTATGTTCTTAATATTCATACTTGAATAGGAAATAACTGCAGGACTATGGGGAAAGAACAGGAGAATAGGACCAGTTGGATAACTCTTTTACAAAGAGTTAGCAGACGTATGTTGTGCCAAATGGCTTTTTGTTCTCTACTGTATGGTTGTAAGATTCTTACCGATTTTTGTCTTTTCTCTTGACCACAATCATTACATGGCTTAGCAAAGCAGCCAGGTGTAGGGGCTTTTATTTATTTTTTTAAATACCCAATTCATTTTTTCCAATTAAGATGCAATTTAGCATGATCAATTCACCTACCCTGCACATCTTTGGGTTGTGGGGGTGAAACCCACGCAAACACGGGGAGAATGTGCAAACTCCACACAGACAGTGACCCAGAGCCGGGATCGAACCTGGGACCTCGACGCCATGAGGGACCACCAGCGTGCTGCCCTACTTAGGGGCTTTTTAGAAGGAGAGTCTCAAGACAGAAATGTTGTATTGGACTATTCAGGTTGTGAATGAAAAGGAGTACAGTTGGGTTTTGAATATTTTCGACAATGAAAATCTGCCACACTTCGCAGCACTTGGTGGAAGCATTTTCCACGCAAAAAATAACCCAGTTAGAATTCACCGGCTATAATTGTACATGAGTGCTCAAGACTAAAACTGAGCACTAAAACTTTTGCCCTATTGCATGTGAGTTGGTTTTCCACTCTCTTGGCGGTAAAATGGAAGCGAGCAAAACAATTTGATTTATTGGGATGTGTACCGAGGTACATTGAAACATATTGTTCTGCGTACAGCCCAGACAGATCGTTCCATACATGAAAGAATATAGGACATATATAAATACACAATGTAAATACACAGATACAGGTATCGGGTGAAGCATACGGAGTGTGGTACTACTCAGTAGAGAAGATGCAACAGAGGCACCTGATTTTAATTGTCGCACCCAAAAAGCCTTTTTTTTCCAATTAAGGAGCAGTTTAACATGGCCAATCCACCTAGCCTGCGCATCTTTGGGGCAAGACCCACGCAGACACGGGGAGAATGTGCAAACTCAACACGGACAGTGACCCGGGGCCGGGATTGAACCCGGGTCCTTGGAGCCATGAGGCAGCAGTGCTAACCACTGCTAGCCACCCAGCACTTAAAATACCTAAGCAACTATTCAAAACACAGATTTGTATTGAGGTGCAAAATGTCAAAATAACAACTATTTAAAAGCAAGCCCCTGCTTTAGTTTGTTCCAGCCAAAATAAAATTCTATCAAAATTTCTCATTGCAAAATATCAGAAGAAAATTGCAGGCGGTGGCTTGTGTTGAATAACTGGGTAAAACTGAGTTCAGCAGAAAAGACACCTGTGTACCCAAGGGAAAAAATACAAAAGACAAGCTGAAGGATTTCACTTTGTGCAAGAAGGAGCTTGATTCTTCTCCATTATTTTTCTGGTAAGTTCATTATTTTATAAATCCACTAATATTTCAGGTATTACAGTTTTGGCTATTGCTATCAAATGCTGAGTTACCAATTCCTGTAGCTTTTATTCTTGGCTGTAATTATATTTCCGTCCTGGTGGATATGGTAACTTGTCCACCAGCAGCGATTTGCATATTTCTCGTACAACGTTTATGTGGGACGTTGACCTGGTTATGTGTGACAAAACGATCTGCAAATTTGAGATGCTTTTGAGTAGTCAGACGTGAGCATTTTCGTAAAGCTCCCACTACCATAGAAAATAGAAGTTGCACTGGTGCAGCGCTTTATCAAAATGTCTCTGAGGGCTTCACACTTTTGAAGCACACTGGACAGGATTTTCCAGTCCCCACCCAGTGGAGGATGCAGTGAGCCACTGGCCGTCGGCAGGATCATCAGGCCCCGCTACAGTCTGTGAGCTTTGACATGGCTCGCCTGCACTGCTGGTGGGGAACCTGTTGCGCGCGGCGGGGAGGGTCGGCCAGCTTTGGCGGAACTGGAAGGTCACGCCTGCGGGAAGGGCTGGAAAATCCCACCCGTTGGTTCTTGTTCTGTAGGCGGAATAGATAATGTGATGGGACAGCAGAGGAACACATGAAAGTGAGAAGTTTGGAATGGAAAAAGAAGATAATGAAACAGAACGAGGCACATTCGGTAAACAAACAGAATGAGGCTCATTCAGTTAAAAGAGAAGAGATGGGGACAAAATAGAAAGAAGGGGGAGAATCTCTTTTGGATGTTATCTGTAGCATAATTTTCTGATTTTACTGCACCTTGTGCATGGAGGAAATCCTCCCCAGCGATCAATAAAGGTTTGTGGGTGGCACAGTAGCACAGTCGTTAGCACTGCTGCTTCACAGAGCCAGGAACCCGGGTTCGATTCCTGGCTTGGGTCACTGTCTGTGCGGAGTCTGCACGTTCTCCCTGTGTCTGCGTGGATTTCCTCCGGGCGCTCCGGTTTCCTCCCACAAGTCCCGAAAGTTAAGGTGAATTGGACATTGTGAATTCTCCCTCTAGCATCCGAACAGGCGCCGGAATATGGCGACTAGTGGATTTTCACAGTAACCTGGCAGTGTTAATGTAAGCCTACTTGTGACACTAATAAAGATTAAAACCGTTAGATTAGAGTCATTAACTTAAAATTTCATTCAAAGAATTTGTCTCAGTTAGATGTGGTTAACAATTGCAATATTAAAGCTTCTCTGTCATTCGAGTAACTTCATTGCCTTAATATCAGATTTGGTTCTGTGCCATACAAAAGGTTTGCTTCAAATTGTCTGAACCAAGAAACTCAGTCACTTGCAGATATCATTGATATACAGGCTAAAGCACATGCAAATGTTCTCAGTCTATAATTCAGTTTGCTCTTCATAAGTTCAACTTAGTCATTTTCAATATTTCGGCCAAATTTGACTCTTTTATTGAAGTAACCAACTCCCTCTTTATCTCCACAGATGGTTCTTCCACACGTCAGTGTTTGAACAGCTGTAAAATATTGCCGTTTCCATATAAAGAACTCGGTGTGGATGTGCAACAGAGTCTTTGCAGTGTAAAATCATTATTTCTTTATAAGTTAGCTGTCGATGCGTTTTTTTAAATTATTGAATAAAGCTTTGTATTGATCACTTTTTCCTGTGTCGTCTTTCATTCACTGTGTTCTCATTTCATTTGCATCACTGCGTTAAAAGGAGCTCCAGCTGGTGGTACAGCATTACGCTTTGGCAATTGATTTTATATTTGGAATGATCTGTGCCACATGCCCGTCTTCCATTGTGTGTTCCCTGTCATTTGTTCTGCTTTGTACCATGTCAGAAATTAAGAGAACCAGAACTACATTTTGCAACGATGAACCTAAGTATACTTGGCCAGGATCATTTAGTAGACCAGAAATTCAGTAACGCTGGTGTTCAGTTGGGTTTCTATTTAATTTAGGGCTTCACTGAAGTTCTACAGTCCTACAAGAGAATTTTTCTTGAGAATATTCGTGTCAGAAAAAGAACAAACAACACCACCTTGCATTTATATTTGTTTTTGGGTAGCACAGTGGTTAGCACTGTTGCTTCACAGCTCCAGGGTCTCAGGTTTGATTGTCAGCTTGGGTCACTGTCTGTGCGGAGTCTGCACATCCTCCCCGTGTCTGCGTGGGTTTCCTCCCACAGTCCAAAGATGTGCAGGTTACGTGGATTGGCCATGCTAAATTGCCCTTAGTGTCCATAAACGTTAGGTGGGGTTTCTGGATTATGGGGACAGGGTGGCGGTGTGGGCTTAAGTAGGGTGCTCTTTCCAAGGTGCAGACTCGATGGGCCGAATGGCCTTCTTCTGCACTGTAAATTCTATGATCCTATGATGTAGTAAATGCCCCAATGATACAAAGCAAGAAAGAACTTGATGCGAGAGCTTTTCTAATTAAGTTTCCCATCTTTCTTTCGACATATGGTACATTGCAGACAGAAACATGCATTAAGCATCTAGATACGATTCAGTAATGACTTGTTATACTTCCCACAAGGTTCAGATTGCTTCTGTTAAGAGTGGAGGGTGGGATTAGGACGGGAAGATTATTGGTCAAGGAGATTAGGCGGTAAGTGGTCCCAGTGGCTGTTCAGAAGGCAGATGGGATGCTGTCAACCTTCTGTTCATTGTGTGGCCGCAAGTTCCATTTGTGGGCACATGAGAGATTTTTGGGAGGGTGAAGTTTGAGTTGATTATACGAGTAAGAAGGACATCTGCCTTGAACATGGGATGGGCACAAAAGGCAGCATTCCCGGTGGCTTTTGCTGCCGCTCGTCACTGTGAATAAGTGGCCAGCATTTTTGAGAAGAAACCTCTGGATAGTGTTCGGGACTGGAATCCTGACTGATTTTTCTTCCGTTTCCCTCCAGGGCACTCGTGCGTACAGGTCATTTGTGACGTGATCAGCTAACCTTACCAGGGGCAGAACCTGGCACCTTCTGATCTGTGTATCTCAGTTCTGTTGTGACCCAGTAAACCATCAGGATCTTGAACATTTGCCAAATAAATAGTGTGACTAATTCAAACTGGCTGGTTCTGCCAAGAGTACAAATTTTGATTTCCCAGAAAATTTACTAATGCTTGGGTAATTCCTCCAGTAATACTGTAGTGTTGAGAAAATGTGTGTCTCAATTTGGGAGCTTGGTAAGATGTTTTACAACACCAGGTTAAAGTCCAACAGGTTTGTTTCGATGTCACTAGCTTTCGGAGCGCTGCTCCTTCCTCAGGTGAATTTGGGAGGGGTGAGTTAAGGAAGTATATATTTTTTATGAACTGGACACTAAAGGTGTTAGTTTTCTTATACATGTTCAAAGATTAGTTCTTGCTTTTCTAAATAGTGCATTTGTCTCCTTATTTTTCTCTGATTTCTAGTTATTTTATTCCCTTCTGTAACTTCTCCCTATTCTCCATCTTTGTTGTTCTGCAGTATGCATTGGCCACAGACTGCTTTCAACTAGGATATGACGATGAGGGTAACTGTAAAGGCGAAGAAGATACCACTCTGCTACTACCACAGAGACTACAATGGGACATCCCAAAGGAGGTGAGATGTGCTTCTTCTGCCACATTATTGACAATTAAAACTCACCAGGGTTTCTTAAGCAGAGCCGCCCAAATCTTCACCACTAAGAAATGGACAAGCAAACGTGAGGACACAACTACCTCCAACTTCCTTTCCCAAGTTGGATTCAATCCTGATTTGGTTATATGTATAGCCTGCCACTCCTTCATCATTACTGGGTTAAAAATCAGGAGATTTCCTACCTGACAATATTGTGGGAGCACATTTACCATACGGGCTGCTGAGGTCCAAGTGAAACACACCACCACCTTCTCAATAAATAATCTTTATTGTCACAAGTAGGCTTACATTAACACTGCAATGAAGTTACTGTGAAAAGCCCCTAGTCGCCACATTCCGGTGCCTGTTCGGGTACACTGAGGGAATTGAACCTGCGCTGCTGACCTTGTTCTTCATCACAAACCAGCTGTCTAGCCCACTTGAGCTAAACCAGCCCCTATTACTATGGGTTCTTGAGCACAACGCAGGAAAGGCTGATAAAGGTCAACCTTCTCAGTGGCACCCACATAACAGAAAATGCTTTTATTTCTCTTTATACTTTCTACGTAAATGTTTTTCCCTCCTCTTTCCTTCAAGATTTGACTTCTTACTCTGTTTAGTTCCACTTGTGCTAAAGTGAAAGACACTGGTTAAGCAATCAAATAAGATCCTACTGATAGGCCTTACCTGGGTTCCCCACGTGTGAGCATACACATGTTCATGATTTCACCTGACATCCAATGCACAACTTTCAGCAGAGGATCACTAGTAAAGATCAGAGGCGGGATTCTCCGGGAATTGGCGGGGCGGGCAGAAACGGCGCAGTGGAGTGGTGGGAACCACTCCGGTGTCGGGCCACCTCAAAGGTGCGGCGGGCCGGCGCCGGAGGGGTTTGCACCCCACCGGCCGGCGTGGATGGCCTTTGGCGCCGCGCCAGCCGGGGCCGAAGGGACACTGCCGGCCGGCGTGGGTCCGTGCATGCGCGGGAGCGGCTGCTGACATCATCCCCGTGCATGCGCGGAGGGGTCGGGGGGTTCACCTTTGCGCCGCCCATCGAGGAGGCTTACACGGCCGGCGCGGAGGAATGGAGTGCCCCACGGCACAGGCCCGCCCGCGGATCGGTGGTCCCAGATCGCGGGCCAGGCCACCATGGGGGCACCCCCCGGGGCCAGGTCGCCCCGCGCCGCACCCCCACCCCACCCCGCCCCCCAGGACCCCGGAGCCCACCCGTGCCGCCAGGTCCCGGTAAGAAGGGACCAACTCCAATTTACGCCGGCGGGACCTGCATAGAAAGGGCGGGACTTCGGCCCATCACGGGCCGAAGAATTCCCGGGGGGTGGCCCGGCGACTGGTGCGGCGCGGTTCTCGCCCCCGCCAAATCTCCGGTGCCAGAGAATTTGGCAGCCGGCGGCGGGATTCACGCCGCGCCCCCCCCCCCCCCCCCCCCCCCCCCCCCCCGGCGATTCGGGGGTCGGAGAATCCCATCCCAGGATTGGGAACACAAACAGATTTCTTTCCCTCAGGGTGTTGAAACCAAAAATGGCACCCCAGAAATGAGATCATTTAACTTAGGCAAGACTTGAAAATCCAACCTGGAACATTGTGAACTGTTTATGACTCAATGGTGCAACTTGTGGTGTGTTTACCCTCAAAGCGATTCAGTGTGCTTGGAAGAAATTGTCTATTTAATAATAATAATCGCAACACTGAATTATTATTCTCTCTGTCGCGCTGCCCATTCTTCCTTTTTGAAAAGCTGTCTGATTCCCTGTTGAATGCTCAATTGAACCTACCTTCACCACACTCTCAGACAGTGTATTCCAGACCCTAACTACTAACGGCTTTTCTTCAAATCCCTAGTGCTTCGTTCACTAATTACTTTAAATCTGTGCCAACTCATTCTCGATCCTTCCATGAGTGGGAACAGTTTTTCCCTGTCCACTCTGTCTAGGCCCCTCATGATTTTGAACACCTTTATTCAAATCTCCTCTGACTTCTTTCCACTAAGGAAAACAGTCCTAACTTCCCCAATCTATCTTCATAACTGAGGTTCTTCGTCCCTGCAACCGTTCTCATGAATCTTCTCTGCACTCTCTATAATGCCATCATATCCTTTCTCTAGTGTGGTGCCCAGAACTGGATGTAGTACTTCCGAGGTAGGTATAGAAATCAGGGAGAGGGGGTCTGTGATGTACTTAAACAAATTAACATTGAGAGGGAGGAGGTGTTACCGGTTTTGGCGGGCTCAAACGTGGATCCCCTGGCCTGGATGAGATGTATCCCAGGCTGCTGTGGGAGCAAAGGGAGGAGATTGCAGAGGCTGTGACAATAATATTCAGATCCTCTCTGACCACAGCAGAGGTGCCAGAGGACTGGAGGGCAGCTAATGTAATACCATTATTCAAGAAGGGAAAGAACAAAGAACATTACAGCATAGGAACAGGCCCTTCGGCCCTCCCAGCCTGTGCCGATCCAGATCCTTTATCTAAACTTGACTTCTATTTTCCAAGGATCTACTGCCCTCTGTTCCCCGCCCGTTCATATATCTGTCTAGATGCATCTTAAATGATGCTATCGTGCCCGCCTCTACCACCTCCGCTGGCAAAGCGTTCCAGGCATCCACCACCCTCTGCATAAAAAACTTTCCACGCACATCTCCCTTAAACTTTCCCCCCTTCACCTTGAAATCGTGACCCCTTGTAATTGACACCCCCACTCTTGGAAAAAGCTTGTTGCTATCCACCCTGTCCATACCTCTCATAATTTTGTAGACCTCAATCAGGTCCCCCCTCAACCTCCTTCTTTCCAACGAAAACAATCCTAATCTACTCAACCTTTCTTCATAGCTCGCACCCTCCATACCAGGCAACATCCTGGTGAACCTCCTCTGCACCCTCTCTAAAGCATCCACATCCTTCTGGTAATGTGGCGACCAGAACTGCATGCAGTATTCCAAATGTGGCCTAACCAAAGTCCTATACAACTGTAACATGACATGCCGACTCTTGTACTCAATACCCCGTCCGATGAAGGCAAGCATGCTGTATGCCTTCTTGACCACTCTATCAACCTGCGTTGCCACCTTCAGGGTACAATGGACCTGAACTCCCAGATCTCTCTGTCCATCAATTTTCCCCAGGACTCTTCCATTGACCGTATAGTCCGCTCTTGAATTAGCCCTTCCAAAATGCCTCACCTCGCATTTGCCTGGATTGAACTCCATCTGCCATTTCTCTGCCCAACTCTCCTATCTATATTTTGCTGTATTCTCTGACAGTCCTCCTCGCTATCTGCAACTCCACCAATCTTGGTATCACCTGCAAACGTGCTAATCAGACCACCTATACCGTCGTCCAGATCATTTATGTATATCACAAACAACAGTGGTCCGAGCACGGATCCCTGTGGAACACCACTAGTCACCTTTCTCCATTTTGAGACACTCCCTTCCACCACTACTCTCTGTCTCCTGTTGCCCAGCCAGTTCTTCATCCATCTAGCTAGTATACCCTGAACCCCATACGACTTCACTTTTTGCATCAACCTGCCATGGGAAACTTTATCAAACGCCTTACTGAAGTTCATGTATATGACATCTACAGCCTTTCCCTCAATTAACTTTGTCACTTCCTCAAAGAATTCTATTAGGTTTGTAAGACATGACCTTCCCTGCACAAAACCATGCTGCCTATCACTGATAAGCTATTTTCTTCCAAATGTGAATAGATCGTATCCCTCAGTATCTTCTCCAACAGTTTGCCTACCACTGACGCCAAGCTCACAGGTCTATAATTCCCTGCATTATCCCTGCTACCCTTCTTAAACAAAGGGACAACATTAGCAATTCTCCAGTCCTCCAGGACCTCACCCATGCTCAAGGATGCTGCAAAGATATCTGTTAAGGCCCCAGCTATTTCGTCCCTCACTTCCCTCAGTAACCTGGGATAGATCCCATCCGGACCTGGGGACTTGTCCACCTTAATGCCTTTTAGAATACCCAAAACCTCCCCCTTCCTTATGCCGACTTGACCTAGAGTATTTAAACATCCATCCCTAGCCTCAACATCCGTCATGTCCCTCTCCTTGGTGAATACCGATGCAAAGTACTCATTAAGAATCTCACCCATTTCCTCTGACTCCATGCATAAATTCCCTCTTTTGCCTTTGAGTGGGCCAATCCTTTCTCTAGTTACCCTCTTGCTCCTTATATACAAATAAAAGGCTTTGGGATTTTCCTTAACCCTGTCAGCCAAAGGTATTTCATGACCCCTGTTAGACCTCTTTGTTGCACGTTTGAGATTTGTCCTACTTTCCCGATATTCCTCCAAAGCTTCATCAGAGGGAAAACTTGGAAATTTACAGGCCAGTGAGTCTAACTTCAGTGGTAGGGAAATTATTGGAAAAAACTCTGAGGGACAGAATTAATCTCCACTTGGGGAGGCAAGGATTAATCAAACATAGTCATCATGGCTTTGTCAAAGGGAGATCATGGCCGGGATTCTCTGAAATCCCGGCCAAGTGTTGACGCTGGCGTAAACATCAGAGTGGTGTATGCCGGCGTCAACCATCCTCTTGGCCCAGCAATTCTCTGCTTTTTAGGGGGCTAGCATGGCGCCGGAGTGCTGCGACCTGCTCCGGCGCCGAAAGGCGGCTCACCACGGCCGGCGTAGGTCGACGCATGCGCGCCACAGCTGACACGGGGTTCATGCATGCGTGCAACGGCCATCACCGCGCCGGCACATGCACGTGGTTGCTGTCTCCGCGCTGGTGTGGAGCAACATGTCGGGGACCGAACAGCTATCCCGCACGGAACGAGGTAGGCCCCCTCCAGATTGAGGCCGCACACCGATCGGAAGCCCCCAATCGTGAGCCTGGACCCCGTGGAGCTCCCACCCCCCCCCCCCCCCCCACCACTCCCGCCGGGTGGTACCAGGTTTGAACCACGCCGGCGGGAGTTCGGCCCGTCACCCACAGAGAATTGTCATGGGGACCTATTTCAGCAGCCCCCAACCGGCGGGCCGATTGGCACCGATTCTCCGGTCGCCGGAGAATCGACAGCCCGGTGTCGGAGCGGCCCGGTGGGAATCTCGCGCGCTCCCAGTATAAGGTGGTTAAGAAGGCATATGGAATACTTGCCTTTATTAACTAAGGTATAGAATATAAGAGCAGGGATGTTAGGATGGAGCTGTATAAAACGGAGTGCTGTGTGCAGTTCTGCTCGTCACACTATAGGGAGGATGTGTTTGTAGTAGAGAGGACGCAGAGGAGGACACGGGATGTTGCCTGGGCTGGAGCGTTTCAGCTATTAAGGAAGACAGGATTGGCTGGGGTTGTTTTCCTGGGAGCAGGGCAGGCTGAGGGGGGACCTGATATAAAATTCTGAGGGCATTGATGAGATGGATAAGAAGGAACATTTCTCCTTGGCAGAATGGTCAATGACCAGAGGCATAGATTTAAGGTAATGGGCAGGAGGTTTATCAGAGATGTGTGGAAAAATCTTATTCGCCCAGAGGGTGGTGGAGATCTGGAACTCACTGCCTGAAAGGGTGGTAAAGGTAGGAGCCCTCATGATATTTAAGAAGTATTTAGATGAGCTCTTGAAATACCACAGTATACAAAGCTACGGACCAAGTGCTGGAAAGTGGGATTAGAGTAAATAGGTGTTTGATGGCAGGGGCAGACACAATGGGCCGAAGGGCCTCCTTTCCATGCTGTAAAAACTCAATGACTCTCTTTGATATGAGTGAATTGTTTAAGCCCAATAACAGATTTGCTGCTGGCTCTAAAACTGATTTCTTCCGGCCCTCCTCTCTCCCCCAGTGCCAAGATGTGATCATGCATTCGCTGAAAGTAGCACAGAAACTGGCTGATGATGTCGATTTCTATGCATTCCCGTTCACTACATTTGGCAAAGGTATGATTAAAAAGTGCCGGACCAGCCCTGACGCCTTCATCCAGATCGCACTGCAGCTCGCCAACTTCAGGGTAAGGACCAAAAAAAAAAAAAAGAACGTCTGGCCAGATAAGAAATTTGTTCGCAGTTGGGTTTTGCGATGGAGTGAAGACAGGAAATAAGAAAAAACGAACTCTGGGGCTCAAGCTGGGCGATCTAGTTGCTGGCCCAGTTTCGAGAGGAAACCCAAGTTCTTGTGTTTCACAGCAACAGAATGACTGCCGTTCTCTAACTTAGTAAAATATGAAGGGGGGGGGGGGGAATTAACATCTTTTTCTGTAGAACAAAGGAATTTGTCGTTGCTCAGAACCACTTCTCTTGAATTAGAGCTTGGCCAGTCAGATGGCTCGCCTCAACAAAGAGCAGCAAGAAAATGAAATAAAGTGGTGGTACCAGCATATGAGGCTTTCTCCTCCAGGCATAACTCCATTGCTGCTCCAGAGGAAATCATTGTGGGAATGTGCGACTTCTGGGGGAGATTGTGGCACAATAGTAATGTCTCTGAACTAGTAGAATCATAGAGATTTACAGCACGGAAACAGCCCTTCAGCCCAACTTGCCCATGTCGCCCAGTTTTTACCACTAATCTAGCCCCAATTGCCCGCATTAAAAGCCAAAATTGTATCCACCTCTACTAACACCTCCACCTCCAGACACTCACCGCCCTCTGTGTGAAAAAATTGCCCTTCTGGACCCTTTTGTAGCTCTCCCTTCTCACCTTAAATCTAGTTTTAGACTCCCTTATCCTTGGGAAAAGATGTTGAATATCTACCTTATCTATGCCCCTCATTAGTCATAGAGTCATAAATGTTTACAGCACAGAAACAGGCCCTTCACTCCAGCTCAGGTAAGCTGGTAGTATTACAAAGGCTCAGGCACAGACTCTGGGGACATGGGTTAGGATCCTAATCTGGAAGCTGGTGGAATTTAAATTTGACTATTAAAATGCGGAATATTATGCCTGACTAAGCTGTCACATAGCGGTGGTAAAGCAAACCCATCTGTTTCACCAATGTCCTTCAATGAAGGAAATCTGCCATCATTACCCAGTGTGGCCTACATGTGACTCCAGACCCACAGCAATGTGGTTGACTCTTAACTGCCCCTTTGAAATGGTCCAGCGAGCCACTCAGTTCAAGGGTAATTAGGGATGGGCAATAAATACTGTCCTTGCCAAGTGACACATCCTGTGAAAGAATAAAAAAAGATGGGTATATTTGCCTTGCTTGATCATGTTTATTAGTCAATTTCTATCACACCCAATTGTTTTTTCCAATTAAGGGGCATTTTAGTGTGACCAATCCACCTACCCTGCATATCTTTGGGTTGTGGGGGGTGAGACCCACGTAGACACTGGTAGAACGTGCAAACTCCACACGAACAGTGACTCGGGCCGGGATCGAACTAGGGTTCTCGGTGCTGTGAGGCAGAAGTGCTAACCACTGCGCCGCCATGCCGCCCAAACTTATTTGTAGTCGCGGAGCTAAATACAAATAAAAATCTTACCCTCAACACAAGATGTGTCTCAGGTGGGCTGTATGGCCATTAATATTGATCCATCGCCTGTGCCAGAAGCCAACCCAACGCATAAAATAATGGCCGAGTGTGACTCATTTGTTAAAGTGTATTTTGGTTTATCCTAGAAAAAGTACAATAATATTGTGGTTATGTTACTGGACTGGTAATCCAGAGACCTGGACTAATTATCCAAATTTAGGAGTTGAAATCCCAGCTGGAGAATTTAAATTCAATTAATTAAAACTGGAATATGTTATTATCAGTAAAGGTGACCATGAAACTACCAGATTGTCATTAAAAACCCATCCTGTAAAGAAGGAAATTTGCATTCTTTCCTAGTCTGGCCTTTATGTGACTCTACATTCCAGCAGTGTGGTTGCTACTTAGCTGTCCTTTGAAATGGACAAGCAAGTCGCTCAGATACAATCAAGAAGGTGACTCGCCACAGCCTTGATGGGCAATAAACGTTTGCCTCGCCAACAATGCTCACATTTCATGAGTGAATAAAAAATTGTTTAAAACCCTAACTAAGCACCTTACTCGGAACAGATGGGTGGGTCAATGATGCAGAGAATCTCTACAGTACAGAAGGATGCCATTCAGCCCATCAAGTGCGCTCTGACACTCTGAAAGAGCACCCTATCCCCCACCCCATCTCTGTAACCCCACCTAGCCTGCACATCCCTGGACAGTAAGGGGCAATTTTATCACGGCCAATCCGCCTGACCTGCACATCTTTGAACTGTGGGAGGAAACCGGAGATCCCGGAGGAAACCCACGCAGACACGGGGAGAAATTGCAAACTCCACACAGACCGTCACCCAAGGCCAGAATCGAACCCGGGTCTCTGGAGCTGTGAGGCAACAGTGCTAACCACTGTGCCACATTGCCGCATGGAGGATTCACAGGACGAAGAAGACCCAATTTTGTTTTTTTTTTGCTCTACATCGCAGTAACACAGAGGTTAGCACTGCTGCCTCATAGCTCCAAGGACTTGGTTTCAATTCTGGCCTCGGGTGACTGTCTGTGTGGAGTTTGAACTTTCTCCCCGTGTCTGTGTGGGTTTCCTCCGGTTTCCTCCCACAGTCCAAAGATGTGCAGGTTAGGTGGATTGGCCATGATAAATTGCCCCTTAGTATCCAAAAGGGGTTACATGGGGTTACTCGGTTTTGGGAATAGGGTAAGGCTCTTTCAGAGGGTCGGTGCAGACGCGATGGGCCGAATGGCCTCCTTCTGCACTGTAGGTATTCTATTCAATCATCCTCATACCAACATATCAAACTAAGGGGAGGAACTTGGCAACAAAATCTATATATCAAATCTACCAGAAATATCAGTTACATTGAGATAGTGATGTTCAATAAATAGATGCCACTGTGTGTAATACTGCTGCGTAATCAATTAAAACCTGATTGAGAAACCATGCAAACAACTCTGGATCATTTTGAAACACTCATAACATGACTTCTGAGCATCTTGCTTGCAAGTCTGTAACAATGTGGGATGCACTCAACCATCTATTTGTCTAACCGCTGTTTAGTTTACAGGTTGTTTTGGATCAGGGCTCTTGCAATGTAAGAATGAGCAGCTGTCTAGACTGCCAAATTGCCTGTTCCAGACATACAATGAAATAATTTTCCATCTGCTTGATTCAGCTTGCAACTCACTCCCTGGTAGCTGTTGTTCTATGCAAAGGTACATGTGTATTTTCAAGGTGGTATTACTCATTTGAACTCCATGATTAGATTGTAGTCTGGGGCGTCATTCTCCGACCCCCCAGCGGGTCGGAGAATGGCCGTTGGCCGCCGTGAATCCCGCCCCGCCGGTTGCCGAAGTCTCCGGTACCGGAGATTGGGCGGGGGCGGGAATCGGGCCACGCCGGTTGGCGGGCCCCCCCCCGCTCAATTCTCCGGCCCGGATGGCCCGAAGTCCCGCCGGGAAATTGCCTGTCCCGCCGGCGTAAATTAAAGTAGGTATTTACGGCGGGACCAGGTGGCGTGGGCGGGCTCCGGGGCCCTGGGGGGGGCGCGGGGCGATCTGGCCCTGGGGGGCGCCCCCACGGTGGCCTGGCCCGCAATCGGGGCCCACCGATCCACGGGCGGGCCTGTGCCGTGGGGCCACTCTTTCCCTTCCGCCTCCGCAACGGCCTCCACCATGGCGGAGGCGGAAGAGACTCTCCCCACTGCGCATGCGCGGGAAACTGTCAGCGGCCGCTGACACTCCCGCGCATGCGCCGCCCTGGGATGTCATTTCCGCGCCAGCTGGCGGGGCAACAAAGGCCGTTTCCGCCAGCTGGCGGGGCAGAAATCCCTCCGGCGCTGGCCTAGCCCCTCAATGTTGGGGCTTGGCCCCCAAAGATGCGGAGCATTCCGCACCTTTGGGGCGGCGCAATGCCCGTCTGATTGGCGCCGTTTTGGGCGCCAGTCGGCGGACATCGCGCCGTTGGGGGAGAATTTTGCCCTGTTGTTCACTGCAGGGCTCTCGTATTGCAGGAGCCATCTGCACCCACTCCGTAGGATCCTGACCTGTAAGTTACTGTCAGATGTCCATTATTCATAGGTAAACCATAGGGGCTGGATTCTCCGTTTCAGCAGCAAAGTACTGACGCTGACAGATGTGCGTGGTCTTTTACAACCAAGAGTTACCAGCGGCGCCGGGTGAGCCTCCCGCGCCAAAAACAGCAGGAGAATGGCCGGGTCCCTAGCCACGCTTGTGCACGGCTGACGATCTGCAACGGTCGCGCGTAGAACATGGCGCCGGCCGTGCGCGGACCCAACCTGCCATCCGCGGCCCCACTGGCCAGCCCCCAACCAGCGGCATGGATCCCGGACGAGTGTGGCTGCGCTGGACACAGTCCGCAGCCGCCATTCCGGGTTCCCACACGGCTGAGACCACACGTGTCGCGCGCCATCGGGAACTCGGTCCATCGAAGGCGGAGCATTGGGAGATGGCCGACCGATGACCTGCCAACGCCGTTGCAACGGTGCGCAACGCGATGACCCCATTTCGGAAAGGGGGGCGGAGCGCCGCCGGCCCCGATTTCGACGTCGGAGTTGATTCTCCGCCTGATCGCTGATTACGATATCTGTATAGGGCAACGGAAAATCCCACCCTAGGTTTTTAAACTGGAGGCCCAGACCCCAAGAGTGTTCAACGTCATCATATGTCTGTTTCGTCTGATTTTTGTTTAATTCTGCTGCTGTATACTAATAATGTTTCCAGCAATTCTAGCACTGCTTTCCCATCAGTAGCTCTATTATTCTACAGAGAAGCCATTAATAATAATCATAATAATCTTTAATAGTGTCAGAAGTAGGCTTACATTAACACTGCAATGAAGTTACTGTGAAAATCCCCTAGTCGCCACATTCCGGTGCCTGTTCAGGTACACTGAGGGAGAATTCAGAATGTCCAATTCACCTAACAGCTCGTCTTTCGGGACTTGTGGGAGGAAACCGGAGCACCCGGAGGAAACCCGCGGAGACACGGGGAGAACGTGCAGACTCCGCACAAACACTGACCCAAACCGGGAATCGAACCCGGGTCCCTGGCGCTGTGAAACAACACTGCTCCCATGCATCCCACGATTAGAACCTCACAATTAGTTTGCAGCCTGTAACTTCCTCTTGGGTATCTACTATTCGTAAAGAACGATTTGTTAAGAACTCCCACATTTACTCTAATTTTGATTGTGTCCTCTTAATATAATCTTCTTTTCATACGTACAGCTCACAATTTCTTTCTTATCGACCTGGTTTCTGCCCCATTTTGCCATGCTACCTCCAAATCTTTCTACCTGACCAACTCATATCTCTGTACACAAAGCTTTGCAATTGCCATCACACAGCTTTATCTTACCCCATTTATTTTTCCTTGTTTTTGCCTCTTCCTCATCATCTTCCATCTTCTGCCTTCCCCACCTGTGCCAGCTCTTTTATTCTCACTACACTTATTTGCCTTTCTTCTCCTTTTCATTCCTTATCCCATTCGCAATAAATCCCCCTCAGTCTTTTCTTTTCTATCTCTTGCTGTACCTCTGTCTCTCTTCCTTTCAATCTACACCTCTTTCCTTCAATGTCTCACAGTTACCACCCCATTCTTTTTTAAATGACCAAATATCGTAGAAACATTACACCGATATGGAACAATCTGATGCTTAACAGTTGACACTCTGCACCGTGCATTCCACCCAAACCCCACGCCTTATCCTGCGAGCTGCGCTGCGATTGACTATATCGCTATGCCACTTTTGATTATCTTTCCCAGGCCTGCAATAGGTTGTTCCACACCTGAAGCAGCTACATAAGAATTGCAGACTTTACAGCAAGATGTCTCTGCACCTGGAGCCTGCATAACTTCCCATATATGAATCCAGATGCAAGCTGAGTGACAGATACTTGGGTTTAAGAGCTGGAACTTGAGCAACTGTGACAATTTAACTACTGATGTAGACTACCCGAACACTTAAACTAAATTTCAGTGTGTCTTCCATCCGATTTCAGTGAGTCTCCCATCCAAGCATCTTTACTGCATTCTAGAACAAAGAAATGTACAGCACAGGAACAGGCCCTTCGGCCCTCCAAGCCCGTGCCGACCATGCTGCCCGACTAAACTACAATCTTCTACACTTCCTGGGTCCGTATCCCTCTATTCCCATCCTATTCATGTATTTGTCAAGATGCCCCTTAAATGTCACTATTGTCCCTGCTTCCACCACCTCCTCCGGTAGCGAGTTCCAGGCACCCACTACCCTCTGCGTAAAAAACTTGCCTCGTACATCTACTCTAAACCTTGCCTCATACATCTACTCTAAACCTTGCTCCTCTCACCTTAAACCTATGTCCCCTAGTAATTGACCCCTCTACCCTGGGGAAAAGCCTCTGACTATCCACTCTGTCTATGCCCCTCATAATTTTGTATACCTCTATCAGGTCTCCCCTCAACCTCCTTCGTTCCAGTGAGAACAAACCGAGTTTATTCAATCGCTCCTCATAGCTTATGCCCTCCATACCAGGCAACATTCTGGTAAATCTCTTCTGCACCCTCTCTAAAGCCTCCACATCCTTCTGGTAGTGTGGCGACCAGAATTGAACACTATACTCCAAGTGTGGCCTAACTAAGGTTCTATACAGCTGCAACATGACTTGCCAATTCTTATACTCAATGCCCCGGCCAATGAAGGCAAGCATGCCGTATGCCTTCTTGACTACCTTCTCCACCTGTGTTGCCCCTTTCAATGACCTGTGGACCTGTACTCCTAGATCTTTTTGACTTTCAATACTCTTGAGGGTTCTACCATTCACTGTATAATTATTATCATTATTCTGCACTCCTCTTCGCTCTTCAGTTGGGTTCCAGTCTCTATTGTAGGTATCAATTCTTCAACTGTCTGCCTTTCTCTCTTCCTTCATTCACAATTGAAACAGAAAACAGCATTTTCATCAATTATTTGGGTACTCCATTGTGCTTCCCCTGCTGGCAAGTACAATTCGTCTGTATATATACGCCTTCAAGAATTTCTTTATGTAATAGAGGGAGCACTATATTTACTACACCTTGGGTCTGTGGTTCATTTGGTAGAGCCTCTGAATCACAAAGTTCTATCATCAAGTCCCACTTCAGGGCTTGAGCACAAAAAACAAGACTGATCGTCCAGTACAGTGTTTTATTTTTGATTCTTTCAAGGGATGTAAGCTTCACTGGCATTTGTTGCTCATTCTTATTTGCCCTTGAGCGGTTTGCTAGGCCATTTCAGAGGGCAGTTAAGAGTCAACCACGTTGCTGTGGGTCTGGAGTCGCACGTAGGCCAGACCTGGTAAGGACGGCAGATTTCCTTCCCTAAAGGACAGTAGTGAACCAGATGGATTTTAAAACACTTGCTGATACTTTCATGGTCTCCGTTACTAATTTCAGATTTAAAAAAAATTAAATTTAATGACATGGATGGATTTGAACCACGGGCAGTCCTAGCGTTTGGATTACTAGTCTCACGACTGCGTCACCATCTCCCCATTTCTTAGGGGAACAGCACTGCCAGAGTAACAATCTTACCGATAAGACATTAAACCGAGGCCCCATCTGTCTGCTGCAGTGGGTGTAAAAGATCCCATGGCACTATTTCGAAGAAGAGTTGGGGAGTTACCCCTGGTCTCCTGAGCAATGTTTATCCCTCAATCAGTATCTCAAAAAACATATTGTCTGGTCATTATCACATTGCTGTTTGTAAGAGTCTCTTGAATGTAAAGTGGCTGCATAGCTTCCTAAATTACAACAGTCACCTCGCTTCAAAAAAGTACTTCATTGGCTGTGAAAGGCTTTGAGATGCCCGATGGTTGTTGGAAGCACCATATAAATGCGCACCTTTCTTTTTACATATTTTCTTTGCTTCCTTGGCTGCAGGATAAAGGTTCATTCTGCCTTACCTATGAATCCTCAATGACCCGGCTGTTCCGTGAGGGGAGGACGGAGACTGTGCGCTCGTGCACGGTTGAGACGTGTAACTTTGTGACATCCATGGAGAATAAGAAGTTTTCGGTGAGGAGGGGGTACTGTGCCCTTTAGGGATGTGGCCGAGGAGGGTGAGGAGGGGATTGTGTCCTTTAAGAATGTGGTCGGGGAGGGTGAGGAGGGTACTGTGCCCTTTAGGGATGTGGTCGGGGAGGGTGAGGAGGGGCACTGTGCCCTTTAGGGATGTGGTCAGGGAGGGTGAGGTGGGGACTGTGCCCTTCATGGATGCCCTCATACGCTGCAGGAAAGGATGTCCCGAAACGTGGTACATTGCCGAGACCATGTAGACGCTGCGACAACGAATGAACGGACATCGCGCAACAATCACCAGGCAGGAATGTTCCCTTCCAGTCGGGGAACACTTCAGCAGTCAAGGGCATTCAGCCTCTGATCTCCGGGTAAGCGTTCTCCAAGGCGGCCTTCAGGACCCGCGACAACGCAGAATCGCCGAGCAGAAGCTTATAGCCAAGTTCCGCACACATGAGTGCGGCCTCAACCGGGACCTGGGATTCATGTCACATTACATTCATCCCCCACCATCTGGCCTGCGAAATCCTACCAACTGTCCTGGCTTGAGACAATTCACACCTCGTTAACCTGGGGTTACCCCATCTCTGGATCTGTAAAGATTTAATCACCTGCTAATGCTCGCATTCCTAGCATTGTTTGGCATCTTTGAATTTGTCTATATATGTGTTTCTGGAACAGACCTCTTCGTTCGCCTGAGGAAGGAGCGGCGCTCCGAAAGCTAGTGACATCGAAACAAACCTGTTGGACTTTAACCTGGTGTTGTAAGACTTCGTACTTTATGGATGTGGCAGGGGAGTGTGAAAGGAGCGGGACTGTAGTTTTTCTTTTAAATGTAGAGTACCCAATTAATTTTTTCCAATTAAGGAGCAATTTAATGTGGTCAATCCACCTAATTTACACATTTTTGGGTTATGGTGGCGAAACCCACGCAAACACTGGGAGAATGTGCAAACTCCACACGGACAGTGACCCAGAGCCGGGATCGAAGCTGGGACCTCGGCGCCGTGAAGCAGCAGGGCTAACCCACTGCTCCACTGTGCTGCCCCCCTGGAACGGGACTATAGTTAATCTTGTCATTGAAAATGTAATTTTAGCGACATTGCCATGAATAGAGAAATGGTATGTTCACCAGTCAATGAGACAGTAACGAGGGGGTCATCAGTTGCAAATTCTGACTGAAGTTGAAAAGAAAGGTTAGCAGGAGTTACTTTGTACAGAGATTTATTGGAGATTGGAATGCTTCACAGAGTGTGGTTAAAGGAGAGACCATTGCTTCAATTGAAGCAAATATGATAAATATTTGAAGCAGTGTTATTAGTTTAGAATTGCACTCACATATAGTGAGCACAGGCACAATGTGGCAAATGGTCTCCTATGCTATAGTTCTATGGATTCTCAGCCAGGGGGGTCACAGGTTTTAATTTCTGCTTACGTCTATTTGTTGCCGGATTGAGTTGTCACCTGCATTGCTGGTTTGCAACATTCAAATTTCCAACAACAATGATCGGGGAAGATTTCCCTGTGTTTATATGCATCAATGTTGTGTGTTCTGTTGAATAGAGATGCAGTTACAACTTTACTACAAATAGTAACCAGAGGTTTAGCCACCATATGTTGAATCGCTTGCCCTTCAGCCAGGGCTTGGTATTTTGCGAAGAACCTGCAAGAGGGCAAAAACTGGAGAACAAACCATGGGCGAAATTCTCCGTTATCGGCGGAAAGTCCGCCGATCGGCGCAAATCCGACTTGCGTCACGTCGGAAAAATGGGTCGAAAGTCTCCGGCCCGAAATGGGCTAGCAGCGACGTAACGGGATCCGCGCTTGCGCACGTGGTTCACGCCGAGCAGCGTCATACGCGCCGCACGGCGTGACGGCTCATAAGGCCGTGCTGCTCCCCCCCACCCGACCGGAACACCCGACCGGAACACCCGACTGGATGGCTGGCCGCCGCTCAGCCCCGAGGTTCGAGTCACGGGATGTGGAGGCGCTCCTGGACGCAGTGGAGTAGAGGAGGGACGCCCTGTATCCCGGGCACGGCCGCAGAATTGCCCCTCGCCACAGCCGGCGTCTGTGGAGGGAAGTGGCAGAGGCCGTCACCGCTGCGGCCCTGACACCACGGACAGGCACCCAGTGCCACAAGAAGGTGAACGACCTCGTCAGAGCAGGCAGGGTGAGCCTCCCCATATCCCCCCTCCCCCATATCCCCCCTCCCCCATATCCCCTCCCCCATATCCCCCCACCCCCATATCCCCCCTCCCCCATATCTCCCCCCTCCTCCATATCCCCCCTCCCCCATATCCCCCCTCCCTCATATCCCCCCTCCCCCATATCCCCCCTCCCCCATGTCCCCCCTCCCCCATGTCCCCCCTCCCCCATATCCCCCCTCCCTCATATCCCCCCTCCCCATATCCCCCCTCCCCCATATCCCCCCTCCCCATATCCCCCCTCCCCCATATCCCCCCTCCCCCATATCTCCCCCACCCCCATATCCCCAAGTGAATCCAGTCCTAACCTTAACCTCTGCAATGCACGCGCAACCGATGGCGTGCATTCATATACCTGCCTAACAGTGTATTCTTTTACCCCTGCCACCCCCCCCCCCACCCACAGGAGAAGCGCGCACACAACAATAGGGAGCATGGGAGGACTGGAGGAGGCCCCGCTGATGAGAGGCCACTGACCGAACACGAGGAAAGGGCCCTGGAACTGGCTGGCGGACCTGACGACCGGGAGGTTGCTGATGCAGAGGCCGGGGGCGTACTAGCAAGTGAGCCACTGACAGCCCGTCCCCATATCCCCCTTCCCCCATATCACCTGATCACTGCCTGATGTCTAACCATGCATGCTTCATTGTGTATCGCAGGACCAAACGTTCAGGCACCCATCCCCGCAGATGCAGACCGCCCGCAGCATGCCCCTCGGAGGCCACGGGAGACGGAGAGACCCGGACCCTCCAGCATGCGACGCCCGCAGGATGCCCCTCGGAGGCCACGGGACACAGAGAGACCCGGACCCTCTAGCATGCGACGCCCGCAGGATGACCCTCGGAGGCCACGGGAGACAGAGAGACCCGGACCCTCCAGCATGCGACGCCCGCAGGATGCCCCTCGGAGGCCACGGGAGACAGAGAGACCCGGACCCTCCAGCATGCGACGCCCGCAGGATGCCCCTCGCACACCACGGGAGACGGAGAGACCTGGAGCAACAAGGAGACGGCACCCCCGTCACGTGCGGGAGCGACCACCCAGCGATGAGGGGGGCAGCCACAGGCCCCCGTCACATCCGAGCCAGGACACCACTACCCAGGACACCACTACCCAGGACACCACTACCCGGGACAGCACTGCCCAGGACACCCCTACCCGGGACAGCACTACCCAGGAAGACGAAATACCGGACAGTGACTCAGAGTGGATGGGTGGAGACGAACCCCCACCCCAAAGTGCCATGGACTCAGAGTGGGACGAAGAGCACGACACAACGCCACTGCTGTCACCAACACCCTCCACCATCGCAGAAACACTCACCTCGGTTGGGCACTTTAGTGATGAGGCGTCTGCTACACTCACTGGTGCGCACAACACAGCCGTCCCGGTACAGCAGGTGAAGGTAGGAGCAGAAGAGGGGCCGGGCGGTCGGAGGGCAGCCCAGCCCAAGCGAACATCTGCCACCCAGATGGTTCCTGGAGTTACCACACCCACACATAGATCCGATGCAACCACCGACCCGGAGACGAGCGAAGAGGGTGACGGGCGGCTGCAGTCGCAGGTGGAGGAGTCCACCCGCGTCCAGGAGCTGGGAGTGGTGCCGGTCATGCGTGACACCCAGGCCGACACCGCACGGGTGGCGTCCGCGGTGGAGGCAATGGGTGCGACGGTGTCAGACATGGGGAACGGTTTGCGAGGCCTGGGGCTTTCCGTGCATGCGGCATCTGTGGCCCAGGACATGGCTGCCCTCTCACAGGAGGCCATGAGCCAGTGCCAGCGCCAGATGGCAGAGGCGCTCAACACCAGTCTCAGCAGGCCATGGCCCAGTCTCTGCAGGCCATCGCTGAGGGCATCGGCGCCAGTGGCCATGTGCGAGCCGGCGTCGCACTGTCACAGACGGGGTTTGTCAACCCCCTGGGCTCCATGGCTGCATACCTGCAGACCCCTGTCGATACCAGCACGGGCCTCCAGGACTGGCAGCGCCAGATGTCGGGGGGGGCGTCGGATGGCCAGTCCGTTCGCATCCCCCACCCATGTAGAGGCCTGGGGGCCATCGGGCACCCCGAGGGAGGAGGAGGTGGTGTGGTCCGTCCTGGCTCCCCCTGTAGGGGAGGTCCCGGAACACCGCAACACCTCAGACTCCCCCCCCCCCCCCCCTCCGTCCCAGGTGCATCGGGTGGGCAACGGGCAGGACAGGCTGGCAGCTCGCCATCCCAGTCGCCCGGGCCGCAGCCTGGCCCATCTAGACCACGACGCCCCAGGAAACGGCCGCCAAAGGGATCCAGTGTCAGAGGGCAGGAATCACAGGAGCACACCTCCAGTTCTGCTGTACCGTCTGGGGAACCACGTAGACGTAGTCAAAGGGCCTGTAAGGCCAAACAATTAGACACTGAGTAAGTTGGCACGGGTGCAGGGCACAGATGAGTTTTAGGGGCTAGGGCACGTGCATGAACTCGTTTGGTTATTAAAGTCAATGTTACACCTACAGAAGCTGCCTTTGTGCTCTGTCCAAAGCGTGCGGGGGTGTCATGTACGTTGAGCGCAAGTGTGTGTGTGAGGGGTGGTGTTACCTCAGCCCCAGGTGAGTCTGCCCCGTTCCCCCTGGGCCGCCATCAACATCCCCCCGGGCAGAGGACGGGACCGTGCGCTGCAGTGTCACAGCCGCATGCAGGGATGGTCCGGGTGGATGGTGGTACTGTGGCCATGGGTCAGACATAGTCCAACGATGTGGAGCCAGGAGCTCACCGCAGGGCGGGTTGTCATCGTCCTCCATGGCCTGCAATAGACACGCGTCCACCCGCAACTGTGTGAGCCCGGCCCGTTGTGCCGCAGGTGGATCGGCAATGGGGAGGGGGTGGTGTGCATGCGGGTGGGGTGGGTGGGGTTGGGGAGGGGGGTGAGGGTGCTGGGTGGGTGGGGGGTGTGGGTTGTCGGCTGTTGTCATGGTGTGCGGTCTGTGGCCATACTACCCGATTCCCACGCCCATCTAGTCAGTGAAGCGGGCGGCTATCAGTCTGTCCCGTGCCCGCTGGGCCAGCCGGTAACGGTGGACAGCCACCCGCCTGTGTCTACCCCGTCTGCCCTGACCATTACCCCCATCCCCCTCATCTGGGGAGGACTGCGCCTCTTCCTGCTGCTCCTCCACTCCGCCCTCCTCTGCCTGCGGCACATCGCCCCTCTGCTGGGCTATGTTGTGCAGGATACAGCACACCACAATGATGCGGCCGACCCTATCTGACCGATACTGGAGGGCGCCCCCAGAGAGGTCCAGGCACCTGAAACGCATCTTCAGCACGCCAAAGCACCTCTCTATCACTCCCCTTGTCGCTACATGGGCATCATTGTAGCGGTTCTCCGCCTCATTGCGTGGCCTCCGTATAGGTGTCATCAGCCACGATCGCAATGGGTAGCCCCTGTCGCCCCGCAACCAGCCCCTCAGCCGGGGATGGCGTCCCTCGTACATGCCGGGGATGGATGACCGCAACAACACGTATGAGTCGTGTACACTTCCTGGGTAACGGGCGCAGACGTGCAGGATCATCATGCGGTGGTCGCAGACCACCTGTATGATCATCGAATAGGTCCCCTTCCTATTGGTGTACACGGCCCTGTTATCTGCAGGTGGCCGCACGGCGACGTGCATCCCATCAAACGCGCCCTGGACCATGGGGAACCTGGCCACGGCAGAGAAGCCCACGGCCTGGGCATCTTGGCTGGCCCGGTCCACAGGGAAGCGGATGTAGCGGTGCGCCATGGCATATAGGGCATCTGTCACTGCCCGGATGCACCGATGTCTGCGATATGCCGGACAGGTCCCCACTCGGTGCCTGGAATGACCCCGTTGCATAAAAGTTCAGGGCCACCGTAACCTTGACGGACACAGGGAGAGGGTTTCCCCCGCCAGTGCCACGCGGGGACAGGTGTGCCAGCAGGTGGCAGATGTGTGCCACGGTTTCCCGCCTCATCCGGAGTCTCCTCCTGCATTCCTGGTCCGTGAGGTCCTGGTATGACTGCCGGGGCCGGTACACAAGGGGCGCCCTCGGGTGCCTCTGTTGCCGTGGGGCCGCGACGTCCTCCTCCCCCTCCTCGTCCTGTCGGTCAGGTATCCCTCCAGCCTGGGCGGCTGCGGCCTGTCCCTCTGCGGCAGCCTGCGCCGCCTCTCTGGCACGCTCCTCCTCCTCCTCCTCATCCAGGGCAACATAGACATTTGCGGCTGCCGCCACGGCGGCCAACATCGCTGGATGATCGGAAAACACGACGGCCTGGTGGGGGGGAGGGGAACGACGACATGTCGTCATTGCCCATATTACCTCCTCCCCCCAGCCAGGTGGCATAGACCGCATGGGTCCAACTGTTGGAGGCTGGCACCTGGCCAGGTGGACCAACTCACTTGCCCTCGCATCCCCCTCCCCGGCACGGATCCCCCTCCCCGGCATGGACCCACCCCAATCTCCTCCCCGGCACGGACCCCCCCATCCCCCTCCCCGGCACGGACCCCCCCCCCCCCCAATCTACTCCCCGGCACGGACCCCAACCTCCTCCCCGGCACGGACCCCCCCCAAACCTCCTCCCCGGCACGGACCCCCCCAACCTCCTCCCCGGCACGGACCCCCCCCCAACCTCCTCCCCGGCACAGACCCCCCCAACCTCCTCCCCGGCACGGACCCCCCCCCCCCAACCTCCTCCCCGGCACGGACCCCCCCAACCTCCCCGGCACGGACCCCCCCCAACCTCCTCCCCGGCACGGACCCCCCCCAACCTCCTCCCCGGCACGGACCCCCCCCCCAACCTCCTCCCCGACACGGACCCCCCCCCCAACCTCCTCCCCGGCACGGACCCCAACCTCCTCCCCGGCACGGACCCCCCCCCCAACCTCCTCCCCGGCACGGACCCCCCCCAACCTCCTCCCCGGCACGGACCCCCCCAACCTCCTCCCCGGCACGGACCCCCCCAACCTCCTCCCCGGCACGGACCCCCCCAACCTCCTCCCCGGCATGGACCCCCCCAACCTCCTCCCCGGCACGGACCCCCCCAACCTCCTCCCCGGCACGGACCCCCCCAACCTCCTCCCCGGCACGGACCCCCCCAACCTCCTCCCCGGCACGGACCCCCCCAACCTCCTCCCCGGCACGGACCCCCCCAACCTCCTCCCCGGCACGGACCCCAACCTCCTCCCCGGCACGGACCCCCCCCCCCCCCCAACTTCCTCCCCGGCACGGACCCCCCCCAATCTCCTCCCCGGCACGGACCCCAACCTCCTCCCCGGCACGGACCCCCCCAACCTCCTCCCCGGCACGGACCCCAACCTCCTCCCCGGCACGGACCCCAACCTCCTCCCCGGCACGGACCCCAACCTCCTCCCCGGCACGAACCCCCCCCCCCCAACCTCCTCCCCGGCACGGACCCCCCCCCCCCAACCTCCTCCCCGGCACGGACCCCAACCTCCTCCCCGGCACGGACCCCCCCATCCCCCTCCCCGGCACGGACCCCCTCCCAACCTCCTCCCCGGCACGGACCCCCTCCCAACCTCCTCCCCGGCACGGACCCCCCCAACCTCCTCCCCGGCACGGACCCCCCCAACCTCCTACCCGGCACGGACCCCCCCCCCAACCTCCTCCCCGGCACGGACCCCCCCATCCCCCTCCCCGGCACGGACCCCCCCCAACCTCCTCCCCGGCACGGCCCCCCCAACCTCCTCCCCGGCACGGACCCCCCATCCCCCTCCCCGGCACGGACCCCCCTCCCGGCACTCCCCCGGAGCCCAGCCCACTCTAACCCCCCCCCCCCCCCGCCGCGCGCACACACACACAACCCGAGACACACCTCTCCTCACACATTCAGACTGCGGCCACGCCATCGCCTGCCCAGAGCCAACCCCCCAGGCCGTCACTCACCTCCACGCTGGTCGGCATGAACCTGGAGCACAGGGTCACGCCGATGAAAAGGAGGTTTAATTTACGTCGACGTGAACGGTCATCGCGTCGACAGGACTTCGGCCCATCCGGAAGGGAGAATATCGGCAGGCCGAAAATCGGCTGCCTTGCGCAGACCCGTGCCATTCTCCGACGGCAGCGGCGCCATTAACGCCCCGCCGACTTTTCTCCCTTCGGAGACTTCGGCAACCCATCGGGGGCGGGATTCACGGCGGCCAACGGCCATTCTCCGACCCTCTGGGGGGTCGGAGAATGACGCCCCTGATATGGAATAAGCCATGTTATAATCCCCAGGGAGGTAACCATAAACCAAAATAACTAAATTTACTGAATGATTAAAGAAATTACCAACGAGAGTTCCCCTTTTTTGTAACTTTTACTTTAACATGAATCAGAACCAATGTATATTAGACATGAACTAACCGGTGAATGCTCTTTAAAAAGGTAAATTTCACTTAAAATAAAGGAGACAACAAAGATACATCTTACAGGACCATTAAAAACTCGCACCATGTAGCTGCACAGTTCCACAATATATTGTTCTTTAATTATAGAATCATAGAATTTACAGTGACGAAGGAGGCCATTTGGCCCATTGAGTCTGTACCGGCCCTTGGAAAGAGCACCCTACTTAAGCCCACGCCTCCACCCTATCCCCGTAACCCCACCTCACCTTTTGGACACTAAGGGACAATGTAGCATGGCTAATCCACCTAACCTGCATATCTTTGGACTGTGCGAGGAAACCGGAGCACCCGGAGGAAACCCACCCAAACACGAGAAAGTACAAACTCCACACAGTCACCCAAGGCCGGAATTGAACCCTGGAGCTGTGAGGCAGCAGTGCTAACCACTATGTCACCGTAGGTCAGGAGTCTGATCCAGCAACAGCTTTCATCTTTTGAGTTTTGCAGGTCTGGTAATATCTGCAGGTCACAGTACGAACCCTCTCTTCCTTGAGTTACGAGAGTTCTGATGGTGTAGCTTTTCAACTGACCAATCTGCAAGACTGTTTCATGGTTTGACCATTTTTGGGAAAACACCCAACACTTTACCATTTCTCAGCTATTCAGTGAGCTTTCCAGCTTTTAGACCTCTTTAGATGGCTCACACATTACCTTCAGGAGCTCCTGTCTTCTTTTCTGCCAAACAGAAAAATTGACCTTTTTTGAGAATAATCTGTTTCTTCTCCTCACAAGAATTCTCTGTCTTCCTCTTTTGGTCTCTGTCTGCTCTAACTTTGTGTCTGCATCTCTGCTTCATCCTCCAGTTCCTCTGCTTGTAGGTTTCCTTTGTTTCTGTAGTGTCTGGCCACAAGGCTTTTCTGTCTTGACTCCCTTCCTGTTGATACTGCTTCCAGGTGAAGGGTAGCCAAGTCATATGGACCAGTATTTATTAACCAAGAAAAGTACAAATAAAACCTTTACAATTGATGGCAACTCTTAAAACTCCCTTTCAAACATTCTTATAAACAATAGTCCACACCACAGATGTTTTAAAGAAATCACAAATTGTGCTTAACTATACTGCTTCCGGGTCAACGGTTGTCACAATTAACATTTGCAACTTTTTATAAAGTACCGAACTCCAAATTGACAGAGATGTATTCAAAGTCATTTTGTTTTTGTTTAATCCTCTTTCTGCCTAAACTAGCGATTCATGTGAATCACCAAATGTATTGAGAAAACTCCCCTATTTTATCCTGTAATCGCCAATGTCACTGATCTCTGAAACTAATTACTAAGTTTCCAGTGCTTGCCAAGGGCTTTCCTGCTGATCAATTGCTCTGAGAATGCTCCATGATTGATATGACAGTGAGCTGGAGTGGGACTCTAACTCACAACTTTTTGGTTTAGAGGTGAGAGGACTAGCTGATAACTGATGCTGCGGTTATGATCTGTACATGCCACTTTGGATAAGGAAGGAAAAATAAGCCCTCCATGCTCCTGATCATTATCAGTATTTCTTACTGCATTTGTGAACGTAAGATGTGAATAGGACCAGGCCTGTTTGATGTGCCCCACATCTAAACAGCCTGTAGATACTCACCGTCTGAGGTCACCTGTTAAGGATGGCTACATGGACAAGGTAGCAGAGAGTGTTGAATAGCCGTGGAATAGTATTCCAGCAACAACCATGCCCGACTAGTGTGAGAAGCATGTATGGGACAGTACTGAGCAATTGACTTGATAAATAAATTATTTGTCTCTTGAGTAACAATCTTTGTTATATCTTTAAAATGTATATGACAATATTTAAAAATAAACGTTCTCTTCGTAGGTTGACGAATGTCTAAACTTCTTCCGCATTGCTGCCAAAAATCACCAACACATCAGCCGACTTGCCATGGTCGGATGTGGTGTCGATCGTCATCTCTTCTGCCTCTACGTGGTGTCCAAGTACTTGGGAGTCAACTCGCCATTCCTTCAAGAGGTAAAGCATTGCTCACTCCAGTTTAGGAAAACATTGCAGGTTACCGAGGCTGTGTATCCATATTTCACGACAGGACCGATTGCCATCCCACTGTTGCCAACCGACAGGGGTGCCAGATGTAAACAAAAAGTGGCAAAGACTAGAGTTCACTCTGAATTCAATGTGATGCATCCCAGAGACTGTAGATTCCGCAGAACAATTCATGTCCCACCATCACTCACCCACCTGTCCGTGGGTCCATTGGTAATCGGAAGCCTTCGGTTGATGTAGTACAGGCAGCAGCCACCGTCTCCCCAGTGGCGCTGCATTCAATGAAGCCCCTGAATGGCTAGCAGCTCTCGGGCGGGCCCCATCCCCCTGAACTCCCCCTTGAACTTGGGGAAAGGTCAGCCGTTGTCCTGCCAAGTGCCTGAGTGGAACAAGATGCAGCAGGCTTTCCTGGGAAGCGGCAACATGGGGCTCTCCAGCCGTTGGCCGAGACTCCAGTCGACGACAAGATTCTGTGCATTTTCTCTCCTGAGATGCTACAAAAAAATTTCAAAGCTTAATTTAATTTGATTGAAGTGGCTGATTTTAGTTAGTTATTGAGCGACCAAGAGAAGCTAAGCTCCATCTTGCAGGTCCAGTGAGATTGAAAATATTAGAGGAGGTGCTGGGATAAATTGGGAAGCGGTGATTAGGTGACAGCAAGTTTAGGTTTAACAGTAGATCATGAGAGGAAGGGAAGTCCAACAGAGACCAATAGCGATCAGGGGATCGACCATTTTGAGGTGCTGGAAAAGAATAAGCAGGACAAGGAGAAGTGTCTTGATTTGAACCCAGTGAGAATGAAGGATGCCTTTTGATTGTTGGATTGTAATGATTGATTTGGACTCTTATGCATTAACGCTGTCCTCGTGTAGATTGTCTTGTATAAATCCACATGTGGATTTTTTTTAAGGTGCTTTCAGAGCCGTGGTGTCTCTCAACAAGCCAAACGCCCATCCAGCAGATTGAGCTATTCGACCTTGTGAATCATCCAGAATACATCTCCATCGGAGGAGGTTTTGGCCCAGTGAGTAAAGTGACTTCTTCGTTATTAAACTTAATCAGTTACGTTTATTTACGTTCTCTCTTCCCTGGACCTTGGTGCACAGTTTCAAAATTTATGGATGATACGGAACTTGGAAGCATTGTGAACTGTGTGGAGAATAGCGTAGAACTTCAAAAATGCGTGGACAAGTGGCAGATAAAGTTATTTCTTTAAAAATAAATTTAGAGTACCCAATCATTTTTTTCCAATTAACGGGAAATTTAGCGCGGCCAATCCACCTCACCTGCACATCTTTAGATTGTGAGGGTGAAACCCACGCAGACACGGGGAGAATGTGCAAACTCCACATGGACAGTCACCCGGGGCCAGGATCGAACCCGGGCTCTCAGCGCCCTAGGCAAACCACACCCCCCCGCCCCCTCCATACAGCCCACGCACACATAAGTGGAACCCCCCTCCCAGTTGGGGCTCCCCAGAGGGCCTGCCCCGGAACAGTGCCAGGGAACCACCTGGGCATTATCCCATACCCTTCTCTTCCCCCTGAGGGCTATATCGAAGAGGGCAGGTGAACAGAGATAATTGGGAGTTCAAATACTTACTTGTTTAAAATTGCAAATGAGAAGGCCAACCATATTTTGGATTGTATAAATAGATGCACAAGATGAATGAGCCAATGATAAATTTGTACAAAGCATTGGTTGGACCATTTATAGAAAGTCCGGAGAATGTATAGGAAAGATTTGTTTGGTTCATGCCAGGGATGAAAAACTGTGATTATAAGGGGGCACTTGAGAAACTGGAACTATTTCTGCTGGAGTAGAGAAGGCTAAGAAGTGGTTCAGTGGGATTTGTTTTTAAATTTTTAAGTCCATTGATCGTGTAACAGGAAAATGCTATTTCCTGTTTGGGAGTCACACAGTGGCAAAAGATCAACAATTTAAAAAGGTCACGGAGAGTTACGAGAGGGGTGAGAAGGAATATATTTAGGCAGAAGATTGTTGAAAGGTGGAATGATGTTTAGACAGGGGCTGGTTGAGGCCGAGCCCACTTCCTATTCAGGGAAGATTGATAGTCGTTTGAAGCAGAGAAAGTTGCAACAGGGCCACGAAGGGAGCCACAGGACAGTAAACTTAAATTTGGATTTCTCTAGTAAACGGATGATGGGCAGAATGGCCTCCCGAGCTGTAAATTTCTCTAGTCCTAACAGTTAACATCTTTAGGCAATGAGAGGAAAACGATTAGAAGCATGACATTTATTAGAAGCATATAATCTGTACCAGGCGGGCATGACCTCATCTGAGAGTTATTTGGAATTGGTCACAATTTTCAGAACAAAATTATGTTGGATCCTGTGGAATTATAATATGATCTGCCTGGTCATCACAAACATATTTGGGTCTTTGGCTCCACAAGTGCGGGTCAGAGGCCAGGACTTGTGCAACGAGTAATTCACCACCTGACTCCCTAGAGCTTGTCCATCATCTACAAGGCACAAGTCCGCGGTGCGATGGAATACTCTCCACTTGCCTGGATGAATGCAGCTCCAATGACACTTAAGAAGCTCGACACCATCCAGGAAAAAGACTTGCCAGCACCCCATCCCATATCTTAAGCATTCACTCCCTCCACCTTCAATGCACAGTGGCAACCGTGTGTACCATATACAAGATGCACTGCAACAACTCACCAAGGCTCCTTCCAAACCCAAGATCCGGACCCCCGAGAAGGATAAGGGCAGCAGATGCATGGGAACACCACCACCTGCAAATTCCCCCGCACGCCATACTGACTTGGAATTATGTTGCCGTTCCTTCACTGTCACTAGCTCAAAATCCTGGAAGTCCCTCCCTAACGTGCGGCACGGAGAGTGTACCTATGACACATGGACTGCAGTGGTTCATGATGGCACTCGCCGTGATCTTCTTAAGAGCTCCAGTTGCTGGTCTTGTCAGCAATGCTCTCGTGCAACATGGATTGGTTGGAAGGAATGACAGATGGGCTGATCCCATGGCTTTTGTTAGTATTACTGAGTATCCAGTTGCTGAGGAGAGCACAGCAGTGACTTTGCCCCCCACTCAATGGAAAAGACCGATATTGGGCAGCAGGGTAGCACAGTGGTTAGCACAGTTGCATCACAGCTCCAAAGTCCCAGGTTCGCTTCCTGGCTTGGGTCACTGTCTGTGCAGAGTCTGCACGTTCTCCCCGTGTCTGCGTGGGTTTCGTCCGGGTGCTCCAGTTTCCTCCCACAGTCCAAAGATGTGCAGGTTAGGTGGATTGGCCATGATAAATTGCCCTTAGTGTCCAAATAAAGTTTAGGTGGGGTTGCTGGGTTACAGGGATAGGGTGGAGGCATGGGCTTGGGTGGGGCACTCTTTCCACGGACCGGTGCACACTCGATGGGCTGAATGGCCTCCTTCTGCACTGAAAATTCTATGATTGGAAACTTAAGTGCTGGACAAAACCAGATCCCTACTGCGGCACAGAGCCACGTGTTGAACCTTCAGAGCATCACGTGGCTGTGACTAGAGTTCTAACCATTTCATTTATAGGTGGACATTTTTGGACAGGGACTCCTTGTGGAGACTCCCTGAGAGTATCTTGCCGAAATTCATATTCAATACTTGGTTGTCTGAGTGCCAGGGAAATAGTTAAAATCTTCCTGAAGAGAAAGAATTAAAAGTTATTTAGCTCATCACTTCTGATTCTTTCTCAAATCGTGTTGTGTGCTGGATTCTCCCATGAAATGTTTATCTTCCTCTATTGGGTATGGTAGCACAGTGGTTATATTACTTATGATGGGGTGTAGATTAATTTGTTCTTAATCTAGGACAAAAGTTCGGCACAACATTGTGGGCTGAAGGACCTGTTCTGTGCTGTATTTTTCTGTGGTCTAGCAATCCAGAGACTGGGACTAATGATCTGGAGATGTGAATTTAAATCCTACCAAGGCAGCTGGGGAATTAGATTTCAGTTAATTGAATAAATCCGGAACTAAACAGTCAGTATCAGAAATTTTCAATTCTCTTCCCACACCCAGTGGTGCACTAAGATGGACTTTTGTCTGTTTCCATTGCTAATAATTCCTGGGACAAGTCGCTAGTCTGTCGCCAGGGGGTTTATGGAGTGGCACGCCATGTCAAGTGTGACTGACCAGGAGCCTCTCCCGCTCTTACTGCCTCCATTGACGTGCTTGAAGAATTTGCAAGTTGACATTCAACCTGTTTGACCACGTCAGCAACGCACCTTCCTTGGCCATCAGGTCCTGGGGTGGGACTCGACTTCGGAGCTTCTGGCTCAGAGGCAGGGATGCTAACCCGCTCCTCTACAAGACCTCCTAATGTCAGTAATGGTGACCATGAAACTAATGGATTGCCATTAAAACTCCTTTGTTTATTAATGTCCTTTAAGGGAGGAAATCCTGGTCCTTACCTGGTCTTATCTATATGTTACTCCAGGCCTACAGCAGGGTGGTTGACTTTTCCCTGCCCTTTTAAATGGCCTCGCAAACTACACAGTTGTACGAAATGATTACATTTGTAATTGTTAAGCAAGGTCGCTCACCACCACCTTCTCAAGAGCAATTAGCGATGGGCAATAAATTCTGGCCATGGCCTGTGATACCCACTTCCCGCAAATGTGTTGTGTGTTTCATATCTCAGAACTATATGGCAATGGGCAGTAGTTTTTATGTGTGTAGGAACTTTATTTGCTGTGCTTTATACCAGTGCTTTTCAAACTTTTTTCATCATGGGACCCACTTTTGCCAACTGGCCAACCTTCGGGACCTATGCCACGTTCACTTACCAGACTATCCTCTTGTCAAGGTAGTCTTTGGGACACTAACGTTTTCTTGCCCCAGGCAGGGGACGGAAACAAAATCATCTGGTTTTCCTGCACATAATCACCATCCAGTAGTTCTTGGTGTATTGGCCGTATGTAATTACCAGTACAGAGGCTCCAGTTTGGTTAAAGCTCCTCTTCCATTCTCCCTGGCTAAATGGACTCCAGTCAGGTGGTGGTCTTGAGAATCTGGAGCCAGTTTAGGCAGCATTTTAAGCTGGGTCCTGTGTCATTGTTGACCCCGATCTGTGACAATCATCGTTTTGTACTTGCGGCCTTGGACTCATTCTTTGGACGAGGAGGGGCTGGAGCGGTTTGGACATTTGTTTCTAGATTTTGAGGTGTGGGTGGGCAGGTACCGGCTTCCAAGAACTAACCTGTTTCGGTTTTATCGGGTGCACGCCTTTGTACGCAAGGAAATGTCTTCCTTTCCTTGGCACCTCAGCCCTCGTTGATGGATAGGGTTCTTTCAGTGGTGGATGTAGGGAAAGGGAAGATGTCGGGCATTTATAGTCAGTGGGGGGAGGGGGTGGAGCGAGGCTCAACAAAGAATCAGTCCCACCTCCTCGCCCACTAGGCTCAGCCTGATTCAGTTTAAAGTGGTTCATAGGGATCAGTTCTGGGTCCTCTGCTGTTTGTGATTTTCATTAATGACTTGGATGAGGGAGTTGAAGGGTGGGTCAGTAAATCTGCAGACGATACGAAGATTGGTGGAGTTGTGGATAGTGAGGAGGGCTGTTGTCGGCTGCAAAGAGACATAGATAGGATGCAGAGCTGGGCTGAGAAGTGGCAGATGGAGTTTAACCCTGAAAAGTGTGAAGTTGTCCATTTTGGAAGGACAAATATGAATGCGGAATACAGGGTTAACGGTAGGGTTCTTGGCAATGTGGAGGAGCAGAGAGATCTTGGGTCTATGTTCATAGATCTTTGAAAGTTGCCACTCAAGTGGATAGAGCTGTGAAGAAGGCCTATGGTCTGCTAGCGTTCATTAGCAGAGGGATTGAATTTAAGAGCCGTGAGGTGATGATGCAGCTGTATAAAACCTTAGTACAGCCACATTTGGAGTACTGTGCAGTTCTGGTCTCCTCATTTTATGAAGGATGTGGAAGCTTTGGAAAAGGTGCAAAGGAGATTTACCAGGATGTTGCCTGGAATGGAGAGTAGGTCTTACGAGGAAAGGTTGAGAGTGCTAGGCCTTTTCTCATTAGAACAGAGAAGGATGAGGGGCGACTTGATAGAGGTTTATAAGATGATCAGGGGAATAGATAGAGTAGACAGTCAGAGACTTTTTCCCCGGGTGGAACAAACCATTACGAGGGGACATAAATTTAAGGTGAATGGTGGAAGATATAGGGGGGATGTCAGAGGTAGGTTCTTTACCCAGACAGTGGGGGCATGGAATGCACTGCCTGTGGAAGTAGTTGAGTCGGAAACATTAGGGATCTTCAAGCGGCTATTGGATAGGTACATGGATTACGGTAGAACGATGGGGTGTAGGTTAATTTGTTCTTAATCTAGGACAAAAGTTCGGCACAAGATCGTGGACCGAAGGGCCTTTTCTGTGCTGTATTTTTCTATGTTCTATACATCTAATCAAGGCATGAGTAGGTGATAGATGCGAGCAGTGTTTTAGGGGTCCGGCACACAATACACACGTGATCTGGTCATGTCCTAAGCTTATGAGCTTTTGGGCCACCTTCACCATGTTCAGAATTCTTGGGGTTGAGTTGGAGACTTGCCCTTTGGTGGCTATCTTTGGGGTTTCAGATTTACTTGAGCTGCAGATGGGAGCGAAGGCAGATCCTCTGGCCTTCGCCTTGCTAATAGCCCAAAGGCGACTGCTGTTTGGATGGAAGTCTCCGGTGCCACGGTCTGGTTAAGTGACCTGATGGAGTTCTTACACTTCAAAGAAATTAAGTATACCCTGAGAGGGTTGACAGAGAGGTTCTATCTGAGGTGGCAACCATTTATTTTGTAGTTCAGGAAGCTGGTCACCGTCAGATATTTGGAGGGGGAGCTGGGGTTTTGTTCTTTTGGGGTTTGGCTTGGGGGGTGGTGGGAGGGTTGAAATATTGTAATTGTTGTTTGAATATGATTGTTGAGGTGTTATATAGGAAAAACGTAATAAGACACTATTTTGTAAAAGGTTATGAAATATTTACAAATTAATATTTTTAAAAAATGCAAAATCTTATCTTCCGATTTCAGTGCTCAAAACATTATCCTTCCTGCCACCATTCCAAAAATAGTTAGGTATAAACGTGAGATTCAGAGGGCAACCTTCAAGTTACCATGCACCTTCCGGCCTTATTCTGCGGAGTTAGGGGCAAC
This sequence comes from Scyliorhinus torazame, assembly GCF_047496885.1. Classification (NCBI taxonomy): domain Eukaryota; kingdom Metazoa; phylum Chordata; class Chondrichthyes; order Carcharhiniformes; family Scyliorhinidae; genus Scyliorhinus; species Scyliorhinus torazame. Next base: position 25,335,096 of record NC_092735.1, on the reverse strand, counting down.
AGGGTGTCGCAGTGGTTAGCACTGCTGTCTCACGGTGCTGAGGACTCGGGTTCGATCCCAGCCCCCGGTCACTGTCCATGTAGAGTTTGCACATTCTCACCCTGACTGCGTGGGTCTCACCCCCACAACCCAAAAGATGTGCCTGGTAGGAGAATTGGCCACGCTAAATTGCCCCTTAATTGGGAAAAAATAATAATTGGGTTCTCTAAATTTAAACAAAAAATTCTGCGAGGTGGAATTAGCAGATTTGGGACGCTATGTCACTAAGGAGTATTTCTGGGTTCCACTTGTGATATTGTTCAAAGTGCTGAGGGGACAGTAGTTTGTGTGGTCGAAATAAATCACCAAGTGAATTGATTCTGGTGACAGCAGCTGACTCCCAGCACTGAGCAGTTGCAACAAGTCAGGAGTGGGGCAAAGGGCAGCAAGCGAGGCGGCGCAAACCAGCACAAGACATTCATTCCACACGATTAAGTAAGTGAGTTCAGCGACTATCCTTTGTTTCAATATTTTCCCCATTCCTTCTGTCACAGTTCTATCTCTCTCTCTCACTGGATTATTTGGGGGCTGGGACTGGGTGCCCATGAACCTGAATTCCCCCACGCATCCTGCGTTAACAAAAGTGCAGACGGCGATCCTTCTGACCGCCCGCGACCCACCCATGGGTCACGACCCACACTTCGAAAAACTCTACTTTGTACAATGCCGAGAAAGAGTCTCATTTCACTTCAGCTATGGCTTCCTGCTCTTTTTACACCTTTGTTGACTTTTCTCTGAATCCACACCCAGATTTAACCAATCGAATAAAGCGAGCATAAATCAGTTACCCAACTCAAACACAGAACAGTTCAACTAAGAGGCAGGTTTAGCACAGTGGGTTAAACAGCTGGCTTGTAATGCAGAACAATGCCAGCAGCGCGGGTTCAATCCCTGTACCGGCCTCCCCGAACAGGCGCCGAAATGTGGCAACTAGGGGCTTTTCACAGTAACTTCATTGAAGCCTACTTGTGACAATAAGCGGTTATTATTATTATACTACAGAATGTATTTTAAAACAATACTCCCAGCTGAGGACGAGTATTTAGATTTCTTTTCCATTTTTAAAGTAAGAGATTTACTTTAGATTTACTTTTAAAGTAAGAGATTAAGATATGGTTAAGTTACTGACTTTGCAATTCATTAAATTGATGCCTCTATCTCTTTCGTGCTTAGGTTGCCGATGATGGTTACGGTGTTTCTTACATTATCGTCGGAGAAAATCTAATCAACTTCCACGTCTCCTGCAAGGTCTCCAGCCCGTTAACGGTAAAGTCCCAGCTCACACTCCCTACACACCTTTCTCTGCCGTTACTGGTTGGGAAGAGGGATTATGCTTCCATCCGACACTCAAAATTTGATGCCTGGTGAATTCATTGTCACTCTGCAGCTTGCTGTTAATATTCTGGGTTCATTGACAGGCAAAGAGATTTCCCCAATGTGGTAGGTGGGGGCCATACAGTGATAGAGCAGACCGGAGGTTGTGGCCGGGATTCTCTGTCACGGGTCTGCCCCGCTGCCGGTGAGATCGGTGAATCTGACGCTCAGTCAAATCTCCCATTCGCTGCAGTGGAACCGAGAATCCCGCCGCCGTGAATAGACGGAGAATCCCGCCCTGTAAGTGGAGGTAGGAATCAGATCTGTGCCTTGAGTTCTGATGTGCTGGGGGTGTCAGTTCCAGTATAAAATTTGTAGAGGCAGAGCTCATCTCAGCAGCCAATTAGTTGTCTTTATGAAATTTTTCGAAAGAGCTGGTGAGGCGGAAAGATTTAGCGAGGGGATTTCAGAACGTTGGGGTACACAGAATGAAGAGAAGACTGTTCAAAGAGCAAGGGGGCAGGTTGATTGATTGATTTGATTTATTGTCACACGTACCGAAGTACAGTGAAACGTATTTTTCTGCGGCCAAGGAAACGTACACCGTAGACAAAAAAGGATAGTAGAGAGTTACAGGGAATGCGAAAAAGTACACAGCTCATCGACAAATAAGTAATTGGTTACAGTACGGAACAAGGGCCAAACAAAGCAAATACGACATGAGTAAGAGCAGCATAGGGCGTCGTGAATAGTGTCTTACAGGGAACAGATCAGTCCGAGGGAGAGTCGTTGAGGAGTCTAGTAGCTGTGGGGAAGAAGCTGTTCCTATGTCTGGATGTGCGGGTCTTCAGACTTCTGTATCTTCTGCCTGATGGAAGGGAAAGCCTGGGTGCGAGGGGTCTCTGACCATACTGTCTGCCTTCCCGAGGCAGCAAGAGGTGTAGATAGAATCAGTGGGAGGGGGGCAATGTGGTGAACTCAGCCCAACACATCACACAAACTTGCCCCCACCCATTGATTCTGTCTACACCTCCCGCTGCCTCAGGAAGGCAGACAGCATTGTCTGTTGGGCGAGAGAAAGTTAGAGATACAGAGGGGTAATGATTTAAGCACAAAGTTTAAGAATTTAAAATGTCAGCATGTCTGGACAAACCGAAGAATATGTATTAACTTTAACGATTGGATTCAGGTAGACACACAGGGAAACCACATTCTCTGTAACTGGAGATCACTGAGCCTTACTTACTTGCACAAAGGAAATAAAAGATGTACAGTTCTGAAATGATACTGACTTAAATCCTTTCTCCTTTTGCTTTCCGAAAGGATGCGCATCGTTTTGGTAAAAACATCTCCGAAGCGATGTCAGACATCCTCGCGCTCTTCAGTTTGGATGCGAAAAAGCCCTAAATGTAATAATTCTACCTGTCCTGACACCGCAAAAGGGAAGGAAAAAAAAACACTGAGGATCCTGCGCACCCAAGGTTGTTTGAACAAATCGTTCTGCTAAAGGACTTGGCGTGCGTATGCACTGTTTTTTTTTGTGTCAACTTTCATTATTTATTCATTTGTGTCAAGGGGGTGATTTTAAATTTAAAAAAAAAACAAAAAGCAACAACAATGCAAAGGAAAGGGACTTACCGTTGGAATTTTGGTGTGTGGAAGCGATAGGGCTTGAACTTAACATTTAAACGGCCATTTTCCCCGTGAAGAATTAAGCTATAACTTTTACCCTTCTAATCATTCTCTGTTTCCCTGCATGAGTTGCACCACGTGTGCTGCTTTGGTCTTGCATTGCCTGTATTTCGTTAAACTTGGGTTACACTGCAGTGAACTTCCAAACTTAAGCTGGAAACACAGTGAAGGAATACCAGCATTGGGGACAATCGGCAAAATGGGAGCGACCAATTGGCCCAGAATTAGGCCTGGGAAGGGAATTCTAACATTGGAACGTCACCCTATCAGAATATCTGTCAGGCACGGCTGTGAGTGGGGTGGGGGAAAGAGTTTTTTTAAAAAGATGCAGCTTTCTGTTGGGTCTGAGGGCATCGATGGCCCAGGGCTCCAAAGTATGTCATCTATTCAGGTGCCATTATTGAGGAATGAAATGTTCCATCCAAAGCTCCGTGAACTCCTGGAGATGAAGGGTTGGGGGGGGGATCGGGGTGCAGATTCAATGGCAGCGCACGCTCCTTGTACCTAATTGCACAGTACTTTCAAAGTACATCAGAGGAGAGCATGAATTTAAAGCAAAACATCCAATCACCTTTACTGGACGCAGTGATGTATTCCCATACACGTCGGGTGCAACCGATGCTTGGACAAACGTTCACACCTACGGGAACAGCGTTGCTCCTGCTCCCACTGCAACCGTTAGCAGTGTTGCGCATATAACATCATCGGTTTGTGTCCTGCAATCAACAGCTGATTATAATGGCCACGGCTGGTCTAGTGGGCAGGAGCTCACCTGGCAGCGGAGGAAAGGAATGAATGTCATCAAAGAGATAACAGAATTTACTACCGGCAACTCTAAGAAGTTGAGTTCCGCTGAGCAGACTGATTCTATTTGGCCCGTTGAAATTATTGCCTGTCCGTCAGATATTTATTTTTCATTCGCTGGGTACCCAAGCTGTATTATGGTGATTAGCAATGAAATGGGAGGTCTCGTCGCCAATCTAAATTCAGTTGGGGTCCGCTTTCGTGTGCAGAAAGGTGGGCTTCACATTTAGCTAACCCATCAATCCCAATTATTTAGACTTCTACCCTGGGGAGAAAGAGAAAGCTGCGGCAAGCTCGATTATTGTTTCCAATTGCAAAAAAAAACTTAGCTGCCCTGCCCACACCTATTTAACCCACATTGGGCCTCCTGGCAGTTTTTGTTTTATTTTGGATTTTCTCAATTTGTGGTCAATCTGCATTCAAGCTCTGTCTGTTGAAGTTGGTGCCTTTAAATGTAGTTATTTACGATACTGATTTGTCTTCATTAAACTGGACCTCTGGTTAGTCAGTTTCTGTTTCTCCAGGGTCTGGACAGCCCTTGCTTCTCGCAGCCTCTGTGTGGGAGGTTCACTGGGACGACCAGAGGGGAATTCAATCATTCCCATTGACTCCAATCAGAATAAAATTCACTGGGAACTGAAGGAAAGGGGTCTGGGGCAGGGTGAATCCCAAATTGAAAACGGAACAGCTGTTTAGACAAATCCGTAGACATGTTTTCAGGTGGGTGGGTGGGTGTTATAGCAGTTGCGCCCTCTCCTGATCCCCACCTGCAGCAGCATTGTAAATGTGTTTGCGAAGATTTCCACTATTTGATGTTTTTAACCAAATTGTAAATGGATTTGCACAAAGGCCAGGGGTTAAAATCGGAAGGATCCCTGCCCTCCCCTCGTAATTTATAACAGTGATGCTAAAATGGCATCTAAAAATTGCGCGCCCCGTCCCTGCCAGCCATCTCTTATCGCCAGCCATTCAGCTCTCACCTTTCCGTGGCCAAAATTCTCCAGCCGTTTGCCGGGTTTCTTTGGTCCCGTCAGCACCCCCCCCCCCTCACCCGCGGGTATCCCAGCGACGCGGAGTGGCTTCACTGGGAAACCCCAATGACAGCAGCAGGAACAGAGAATGCCGCTGCCAGCGAACGGCGCGCCGCCTCCCACTGCCGAGGGACACGCGGCTGGAGGGCCGGAGAATCCAGCCCCTCACCACAGCCAAGCCCCAGGCTTAACACCCGCATCAACATGGCTAACCAGAAGCGAGGGACTGGGTTTAAGACCAAGGTAATTACAATGTAGTTGTATATATTCAATGAAATGAACGATTTCACAAAGCCATTACTGCGAGACAACTGTCTGGCAGGACAGAAACACCAAAAAAAATAAGCAATAGAAGCTGGGAGTCTTGAAACAAGTTGACACATGCAAAATTAAGAAGTGATTTAAGAATGATTAAATGACAATCACATTTAAAATAGCTTACTGTGATATTTTGCAAAATTTGAATCATAGCCGATAAAATACCGAATGGAAATCTTGGATCTCAGTAGGGATTGAAAAAGCCCCTTTTATATTTGAAAAAAAAATGAGTGAGAAGGATTTATTTTGGCAAGCAGCATTTACCATTCTCTCGTTCTGTCTTTGTCATTAGGTACATGTAAATATCCCCCTGCACAATCATTTTTCAAACATTGTTTCATTTGTACCTCTGACGATACAATCGAACCATGTCTGTCCCGAGTGCCACGGGAGGGACACAATACAACCTAGGCAGTGTGGCACACACTAGCGCTGTTCAATATTCCTTCTTGCCGTACCAGTTTCAAGACACAATCCATTAAGGCACATATTGCTGGTTCCTACTAAGTCCCATGCTTCCGCTGTCAGGACGACCACAGTAAGGGCTATCTATCGGGTCTTCGTGTGAAAGGTGCAAAGCACCAACAGTATGAGCAAGTGACCAGACACTTCCTGTGAGCCAAATGGCCTCCTTCTGCACTGTAAATTCTATGATTCTATATCAGTGATGGCATTTCCAATTCTGTTTCATTAAAGTCCTGACCAAATCCTGACACATGTCCCTCGGGAAGGTAAAGTTATGAGATTTGATCTGGTTAAACCAGTGTTAATAACCAGTTATCTAAGATGTCCACTGTCCTGGGAAAAGAAGTGCAATTTGATTTAATGCTGTGCTTGTAACTTCACATTCCAGTTATTATGGTGGAAAGTGAACCAAAATTAAACCACGCCTCGCTTGTGGTGTAACTGGTGTATCATAGCAAACCCCAGTCATACCATCCCAGTAAAACTCCTCTCTGCATTTTTTTTGGGGGGGGGTGCAGGTTTGAGATTAAATTGTAGGGGATTTCCAACATTTTACCAAAGAGCGTTATAACCAAAGGACCACGTTATATGATTGCAATTTTCAGTCATGTGAACACTTATTTACCTCCATTGTGTATCTCTGCAATGAGTGTATTTTGTGTCAAATTTTTACCTTTTATATTATGTTCAGATTTTACTGTTGTAGATTGTGTCCTTAAATCATTACAAACTCTTAACCTTTTGTGGGATAGTGAGAACCTCACTAAATGGGTTAAATTGAAGCAGGGTTTTGACCTGTTTCAAACCTGTGGCAAAGGTGCACACTTTGTGTGGTTGGTGATGTGCACAGAAAGTCCACAGAATATCTGGTGTGGGTGATGAAGATACCATGTTGCCATTGTAAAGTGCATTCAGATGCCAACCGTGTACAATATTCAGCAGCCCAAATCGCATGCAGTGTGGGATGCACTGGGGTGTTTGGTCATCACAGTTCAAGAAATTTCTATTCCTCCCTCACCCTTCAGCCCCAGGAACGGAAACATAATCACTGGGAAGGTAGTTTGGTGACTGTTTCTTGCTGTGACCTAGTAGATTCTGGAAACTCCCACCAGGAATCTCGTCGGGAATTTGGTTGCTCCATCGACCTCCCCACCCCACCCAGGGAATTCCAAACATTCATGATGGGAGTTCTTGGAAGAAAGGACAAAAGTCAGGTAGCTTCACTGCCGTGCCTCAATGGAGGTGTGAATTTGCACTTGTCAGAGTAGAGTCAGTCGGGCCACATTCTGTTTCCTGGTCACTGTTAGAACTAGGGTTTGAATTGCTTGTCCCTTTCCTACCTTCACATTTCCATTTGGCGAACAGCATGAAGCTATTAGGAAGATTTGCTGCCTGATCAATTTTTGAAAGGTTCACAGTTAGTTGAGGCACACACTCTGCACAGATATCACTGGGGTTTTTTTCCCACAATCCACACCATTAGGAGGCTGGGCCCATAAAACACGGCTATCCCCGAATTCAGAGCTGCAGCTCCAGCCTCACTCGTCCTGACTAGAGTGGGGTTCCAACCCTACAGCTTGAGACTCGTGAGGCAGGAATACTCTCCCAGTGGGGAGGGGGTGCACATCCACTAACTTATCTGACATGCTCCCACCCTGTGTACCTACCGCCTGTTTTTCTTGATAACTTAAAGCTGATATAACCAAGGATGAATAGCTATTTTAAAATGTCCCATGATCAGCCAGGCTGAGCTGTGTGGATCAGGCCTATCACAGATACGTGAGTCACTGCTAAGTCAGCTGATCTCAACCAGGGTGGAGGAACGGGGATGAATAGTCACCTGGCTAGGGAGGGAGAATGCGCATGTGTGTGCCTGTGTCTCTGTACATACATGTGCCAGTGTGTCTGTATCTGTCTTGTGCCTATATGTATTCATGTATGTGTGTGTGTTTGTTCCTATATGTGTGCATCCCTACATATGTGTGTCTGTGTCTTGTGTCTATGTGTGTGGCTGCGTGTGTCTATGCGTCTGTATGTGTCTTTGTGTACTTGTGTGCATCTCTGTGTGTCTGACTTTTTTTGTGCCTGTGTGTGAATGTGGGGCTGTCAGGATCAGGCTCAACTGTTATGCTCTGTACAGTTGAGTAGTATGTTGATGTTCATTGCCTTGGCACACACGGAAGGGGCACTGGAAGGCATCTGATACCCGTGGAACCGTACCCCAGCAAGTAGTCAGTGCTTGAAGGGGTCTTGAGGTGTTTGAAGGGGTGTTGGAAAAGATGCTTCTTTAGCTTCGTCCCCCTTTTCAATTAATTAACTTTGAAATCCGACAATACCAAGTGCCGCAACTCTTGTGTTTCTTGACCAACTGGGCAGGTGCCTTCGACATAAACCATTCCCTAAGCTTTATGTTGCATAGAATAGTGAATGATAATTCACCAGTCTATGTACCAGAAACTGAGCATAATTTCCACTCTTTCGAAACCCTCTAAATCCCAGTTTCAAACATGCAGCCACCTATTTATCTCACTCACACCAATCTTAAAATCCAACAAACTAAACGTTAAGAATTTCCCCATATTATTACAGCTCCAGTCCATAAAATCTTCAAAGGGATAAATTCAAGATTCAAATCTTACCAAGCTTGTATTCTGTGGTTTGACATCCTCCCCTGCCAAGCGGGTACCATTGTAATTTATCTCCGCTTGGATCTTTATTGCCACATGCTGTGACTTATTCCTGATTGCATCTCCCAGCTGTCTCTGTGTAGGAATGAAGTGGGAAGCAGGGCAAGCGCAGAATTTTCCTCTTAATACCGTTTTGAGCCGAATGTTTTTCAGACAATGCAACATGTCAAGCATGAACACGTGATCAACCTGGCCAGAGCTACAGTTTCCCAGAACTCGTGTCAGATATTGTGCACAATACCCACTTGTTTTGAGTGGGAACGGGTATCTCTCTCCATTTGGTGCTCTCTTTTTCCGTGTCATTAGAAGAGTTGTCCGTCTCCTATGTTGAATCGTGTTAGTTGCATTATTGATTGTTATCTATTCTCTCATTTCTTTTGACAATCATTTTGTTTTTTTTTGTAAATGTCTATGCAGGTATCAATGCAATCAGTAAGGGACACTCAGAAGTAAAATGCCAGTTGCCTGAAACTATCTGTGTCCTGTCTTTATTATTTAGAGGTACCATCCTGTGTTTGATGACATGTGGGGATTTCTGAATGTGTCCCATTTAATGCGTGGATGAAAGTGAGTGTTTATGTGCTTATTTGAAAGTGTTTAGGCAGAGAACAAGTCACGGGCCCCGAACACTGACATCACGTGCTCTGGGCGCGATTGCTATTCCTCCATTTTCATGGGCGGCACGGTAGCACAGTGGTTAGCACCAGGCTCCCAGGTTCAATTCCCGGCTTGGGTCACTGTCTGTGCGGAGCCTGCATGTTCTCCCTGTGTCTGTGTGGGTTTCCTCCGGGTGCTCCGGTTTCCTCCCACAAGTCCCGAAAGACGTGCTGTTAGGTAATTTGGACATTCTGAATTCTCCCTCAATGTACCCGAAATGTGGACACCGGAATGTGGCGACTAGGGAATTTTCACGGTAAGTTCACTACAGTGTTAATGTAAGCCTACTTGTGACAATAATAAAGATATTATTGTATGTGTCTGACTGGCTGTGGGGCCGACTGTAATTGTAGCCCAGAGTTTCACAGAATCGTGGAGACTCTGGGAACCTTTAAAAATGAAGGGTGGGACCCAGATCCGCAAGTCCCGCATCAATTTCCAACATCCAACTGGTAGGGTAAATAGGGTGGGGCATGAATCACACATGAGGGAAACCCAAACTCAACAGAGACAGCTGAACTCAGTACTCTGTTCAAACGGACCCCCGTCTCTTCGTATCAAGGGCCATAACCCGCAGTGTGGAAGCTGCAAATTTTCTCGAGGGAAGGTCTGTAGAATTGCCAAGCACTGAAATTGTTCAAATCGTCAGCCCTTTGTATCAGTGCGTGGTTAATAAATATGGGACGCGATTTGACGGGAAACTTTCTAAGTGCCATTTTCGGCACTTTTGGCGGAGTGTTTCTGGACGGCCGACTTGGCAAGATCGGGGTCTGTATTCAATGGCAATTAGTGCCGAAAATGAGCCCCCCACAAGCTTCTTGTCATCACTGGCTGTCTCACTGTCTGATTCGCCGCTAACAAATGGGAGCTGCTTTTAAGCACTCCCTCACCCCTCACTCCCAGTCACACACAAGCGTGGCAGCCTGTGATTGACAGGCGGGGAATCCTGTTTCCCCGAGGGGGTCGGAGGGCCAGCAGCAGGGTCAACAATGCCTTCTGGGAGGCAGTGGCATAACCAGGAAGACCGCCATTCAATGTCAGAAGAAGACCAACAACCATCACTGAGCTGCAAGGGTAAGTTACCACCTCTCCTGGCATCAATTCCACCTGCTACCCCTCAAGTTCCCAAACCCCCACCCAAAAATCACTGGCTGACATCTTGCCCCCTCACCACTTCCGATCTTTGTGCTTGTTCCTCAGAACCCCCTGGCACCCATCAGCACAACCCCTTCATGTCCAGGTGTGGTGCCCACACATGCCTCCTGCTATAGACAGCGTGTCGTTCGCAATGCCCTCTCTGCCCCTCACAGGAGAAAATCGCCCATAATAAGTGGGAAAGGGCCAAGAAAAGAGGTGGAGTCCCAGAGATCCAAGTCCTCACCCACTATGGGGAACGAGCCTTGGAGATCGTGGGGTTGACCGAGGACAGAGCAATCACCGACAGTGAGGCTGGCCTCCCCCACAGCAATGTGGATCCACTGCCCCTTCACCCAGATGGTCTCAGTGAGTAGTTAATGTCAGAAAAAATGATTCTTCTCCCTCACTGACCCACATGTCCATTGACTCCCAGGATCTCCATCTGACCAGGCCGGGCCATCCGGAACCGTCATCCCCAATCTCTTTCCCCCCCCCCCCCCCCCCCCCCCGCCCCGTCTACCCAAGCGACCATCCCGAAGGAGAGCTCCAAGGAGACCACCAAGGCATGACAGATACCATCTTCCACCAGCGCAGAGACACACACCTTGGTGGGTGACATTAATGCAGGCCTCTGGGGCACAATCTGGTGAGCACCACACAGTTGCTGATGCACATCAGGTGGAGGCAGGAACGTCCAGTCGGAGGTCTGCTGGACCCCACAGCTCAGCTGGGTCCCAGTCAGAGGCCAAGCCCCTGGACAAGGCTCTCCCAGAGCTTATGTAGTTGATAGGCCAGAGCCGTGACATTCAGGAGGGGATGTCAGGTACATTCCAGTGACTGCATAGCCAATTGAAGGAGTCCCAAAGGCTTCGGGCGCAGGAGTATGTGCCGACAATGCATGGGACCAAGGCCAACACTGCAAGGGTGGCAACTGCATTGGAAAGCTTGGAGCACAATGTCAGTGTCTTGAGTGGTGGTGCCCAAGGCATGGATCAGTCCTCCAGCCCCTCCTGACTTCCTCAGATGAGGCGAGATGGTCCTGCTCTCCTCCACCTACTACTCCTCCAGCATTTCGCCTCCCCTGTTATGCCAGGTTGTGGAGGGTACAGCAGACCACCACAAAACGGTGGACCCTCTGGGGGTGTGTACTGCTGGGTACCATTAGAGCGGTATAGGCATTAGAACCACATTTCAGCTGTCCAGCTCAAAGGTGATAAAGTCTGATGCCCGGGTATACAGGGCATCCGTGACCTCCCGGATGCATCTGTGGGCTGCAGATTGTGAAATGCCGCACCAGTCTTCTCTCCAGCCCAGGAATAACAGCAAAAGGGATTCTTTTTTAAATGATGAAATATTAAAACATCCTGCTGAGCTGAGGGTCCTCGATGTCCTAGTGCACGAGTTGCAAAAAGTTGTTTTACAAGTGCAACAGGTGATTGAGAAGGCGAATGAAAAGGGCAGGCAACTTACGGCCAATGTTAGGAGGCTCCTAAATGTTATCATGATGCCCTCGGGGGGGGGGGGGATGGAGGTGGTGGTTGCGATGGACGCGGAGAAGGTCTTTGACCGGGTGGAGTGGAATTATTTGTGGGAGGTGTTGGGATGGTTCGGGTTTGGATAGGGCTTCATTGATTGGGTGCGGTTGCTATAACAGGCACCAGTAGCAAGCGTGCAAACGAATCAGCTGATGTTGGGTTATTTTAAGCTGCACCGAGGGTCAAGGCAAGGGTGTCCCCTCTCCCCGCTGTTATTTGCTCTGACCATGGAGCCATGGGCGATGGCGTCAAGAGCTTCTAGGAACTTGGAACGGGCTGGTCCGTGGGGGGGGTAGGGGGGGGGGGGGTACCGGGTCTCGCTTTACGAGCAAAGAGCAAATGAACAATGCCACCAGCTGCCGAGGCAGCATTTGAATCCCCTCCTCCCCGGTCCCACCATCAGACCTACATCTGCGGCATTCTGCTAAGAAGCAACTCAATCCACCAAAAAAGGACACTGACACGAGTCCAGTGGAAGAAGGAGACAGAACACCCCATCCCCTCACCAGCACAGGCAGCGTGCACCGAAAGAAAACACCAAACAGGCAGGAATATAAGAACACCAGCTGCACGCCAGTGACAAAAGACAAAAGAAATATATTACCGCCTGCTGCCAAGTCAGCGCATGACACCACTCCCCCCTCCCTTTTTCCCACGGCCCCAACAGACTTATCTTGGTGGAAAAGTGCCCAATGTGCGTACAGGAAAGCATATGCGCGAACGTCAGTGCGTGCATCTCAGCGAGAGTGTGCATGCATAAAGAGGAGACGCTTGAATGACTGTGTGTGCGTGTCCATTACAGTGCTCGTGCATGAAAGCGAGCAGCACAGACCATGTTGATAGGGGGCACAGTGGAAAAGGTCATGCCGACATGAGGCACAGTGGAAAGAGAGGGAACACCCCACTCCTTCTCCAGCACTCGTAATTGTCTTGAGTCCAGGCCGTAGAAGTGAGAGGCGTCGCAGCAGACAGGCACACAGCCGCCAGACAAAAGAACAATATATTTTCCACAACCTATAATTATCCCAGCAGGTTCACAGTTTGACAGATCTAATAAAGGTTAATAAAGTAGAGTCAATTGGGCCACATTCTGTTTCCTGGTCATTATTAGAAACGGTGTTTGAATTTTAGCTGCCTTTGGTGTGGGGTGATGAATACAGGTATGTTTGTTTTCATAATGGATTAAATACGTGAGGGGATTCAAAAGTTTTGAATGGGCTTTCACGAATGGGACTGTAGGGATTGACTCCCTGCTGAAGGACAGATCTGAGGCGTTCAAGGCAGACGACCCTGCCCTATACAAGAAATCCAGGTACGACCTCCGCAAAGCCATCCGGAATGCCAAGAGAGAATATCAAACCAAGCTAGAGTCACAGACAGACTCGGCGGTTGTGGCAAGGACTAAACAACATAACGGGCTACAAAGCGAAGCCGAACAGTATCTCTGGCAGCAGCGCACCCCTTCCCGATGAACTCAATGCATTCTATGCTCGGTTCGAGCAGGTAACCAACAATCCGCTGGCGAGTGCCCCAGCAGCCCATAATTCACCTATACCCACCATCACAGCTTCCGAAGTCAGATTGGCCTTCCTGAAAGTGAACCCTCGGAAGGCGACGGGCCCAGACGGCATCCCTGGTCGTGCACTCAGAGCCTGCTCGGACCAGCTGGCAGAGGTATTCACGGACATCTTTAACCTGTCCCTACTCCACTCCGAGGTCCCCACCTGCTTCAAGAAGACCACCATCATACCGGTACCAAAGAAGAACCAGGCAACGTGCCTCAATGACTACCGACCAGTAGCCCTGACTTCAGTCGTAATGAAGTGCTTCGAGAGGTTGATCATGAAGCGCATCACCTCCATACTCCCAGAACACCTTGATCCACTGCAATTCGCATACCGCTGCAACCGGTCCACATCAGACCATTTCCCTGGCCCTACACTCATCCCTAGAGCATCTCGAAAACAAGGACTCCTACATTAGACTCCTATTTATTGACTACAGCTCTGCCTTCAACACCATAATCCCAGCCAAGCTCATATCAAAGCTCCAAAACCTAGGACTGGGCTCCCCACTAAGCAACTGGATCCTCGATTTTCTGACCAACAGACCACAATCAGTAAGAATGAACAACTACACCTCCTCCACAATAGTCCTCAACACCGGCGCCCCGCAAGGCTGCGTACTTAGCCCCCTACTCTATTCCCTGTACGCACACGACTGCGTGGCAAAACTTGGTTCCAACTCCATCTACAATTTTGCTGACGATGCAACCATAGTGGGCCGGATCTCGAATAACGATGAGTCCGAATACAGGAGGGAGATAGAGAACCTAGTGGAGTGGTGTAGCGACAACAATTTCTCCCTCAATGCCAGCAAAACTAAAGAGCTGGTAATTGACTTCAGGAAGCAAAGTACTGTACACACCCCTGTCAGCACCAACGGGGCCGAGGTGGAGATGGTTAGCAGTTTCAAATTCCTAGGGGTGCACATCTCCGAAAATCTGTCCTGGTCCACCCACGTCGACGCTACCACCAAGAAAGCACAACAGCGCCTATACTTCCTCAGGAAACTAAGGAAATTTGGCATGTCCACATTGACTCTTACCAACTTTTCCAGATGCACCATAGAAAGCATCCTATCAGGCTGCATCACAGCCTGGTATGGCAACTGCTCGGCCCAGGACCGCAAGAAACTTCAGAGAGTCGTGAACACAGCCCAGTCCATCACACAAACCTGCCTCCCATCCATTGACTCCATCTACACCTCCCGCTGCCTGGGGAAAGCGAGCAGTATAATCAAAGATCCCTCCCACCCGGCTCACTCACTCTTCCAACTTCTTCCACCGGGCAGGAGATACAGAAGTCTGAGAACACACACAAACAGACTCAAAAATAGCTTCTTCCTCACTGTCACCAGACTCCTAAATGACCCTCTTATGGACTGATTTCATTAACACTACACCCTGTATGCTTCATCCGATGCCAGTGCCTTTGTAGTTACATTGTATATGTTGTGTTGCCCTATTATGTATTTTCTTTTATTCCCTTTTCTTCTCATGTACTTAATGATCTGTTGAGCTGCTCGCAGAAAAATACTTTTCACTGTACCTCGGTACACGTGACAATAAACAAATCCAATCCAATCCAATCCAATCCAATTTAACATAGTGAAAACTACAATCAATACTTATTTCATCACAACGCGGCTGCTGAGATTAGCCCTCGTAGGGCCTACGGTCTAAGTGTGATGCATTTGTTTGCATGAATTAGGGGCTTTAAGGGGCCATTAAAGAGGTTGGAGGCGTGAGTTGGCATGGAGGGTATGAGAGGCCCTGGGGGATGAGTGAGAGCTTGAATTGGCATCAATGGAAAGTGGATGTTGGGGTGTAAGGGCTAGATGGCCTAAAATGTTTTTTGTTTTTTTTTGATAATCTTTATTGTCACAAGTAGGCTTACATTACAGGCGCCGAAATGTGGCGACTAGGGGCTTTTCACAGTAACTTCATTGAATCCTACTTGTGACAATAAGCAATTATTATTATTATTATTATTATCACTGCAATGAAGTTACTGTGAAAAGTCCGTAGTCGCCACATTCCAGCGCCTGTTTGGGTACACTGAGGGAGAATTCAGAATGTCCAATTCACCTAACAGCACGTCTTTCGGGACTTGTGGGAGGAAACCGGAGCACCCGGAGGAAACCCACGGAGACAGGGGGAGAACGTGCAGACTCCGCACAGACAGTGACCCAAGCCGGGAATTGAACTTGGGACCCTGCCGTTGTGAAGCAACTGTGCTAACCACTGTGCTATAAATCACTGGAACAAAGTCCCAATGCAGATCTTTTAAACAGCCCATCTTGGCGCTCAGCAGCCCCTGTGCCTGCCTCTGATCTGTGTCCAGGGGCAGCGGGTGCAACATGAATTCCACCCCTCCACCCCTCTCCCAGAACAAAGATCCTGCCTGAGTGGCACAGTGGTTAGCTCTGCTGCCTCACAGCACCAGGGACTCGGGTTCGATTCCAGCCTTGGGTAACGGTCTGTGTTGGGTTTGTGTGTTCTCCGCGCCTCTGCGTGGGTTTCCTGCCACAGTCCAAGGATGTGCAGGTTAGATGGGGATAGGGCAGGAGAGTGAGCCCAGGTAGGTTGCTCTTTCGGAGGGCTGGTGCAGACTCGACGGGCCGAATGGCCTCCTGCACTGTAGGGAGTCTGTGATTTGTTTGGAGGTGCTTCTTCTGAGGTGGGTGCGGCGAGCCTGGAAACTTCCTAACTTCTACCACTGGCTTTGGAAGCTAAATTCTGGGCCTGTGAATCTCTCTAAGAGTATGTGAGTGTGTGGCGAGCTGTGTGGTTTGACAGTGTGGGTCTGTGAGGATGAATTAGAGTGTGTGGCTGTATTCTGGTTGTGGTTGAATGCAGCCACGTCAGGGGAATGTGTGTCTGTAGCTGACTGCGTGGCAGAGTTTGCATCTGAGTAAGGCTGTATGTGAGCCAAGGGTTATGTGTGTTTATCTGACTATAGCTGTATTTGTGTGTTGTGGGGTTGGGATCGTATGTATGCCCGTACAGAGGATTGCAGTGCGTCACATTGATAAGCTAATTGCGTGACATTTTCTGAAATTCGATGGATCGTGTTTTCCTGAATTGTGACATCAGTTGGACATTAATGGGACGGAGTTTGTCATTAATGGCAAAGCAACAGAACTCACCTCAAAGTAAGTTTCACAATCTCTCTTGCGATAATTGCCCATCGCCCTGCAGTGATACCACAGCTAGTTGCAGCAGTCACAACCAACATTGTGCCAACATGAATGGATTTTCACAGGCGCCCAATCAGGAAACTCGAGGCAAACCCTATCTCTTAAGAAAATGTCTACATATAGCAACTTAAAAGATCTTGAATAACAGGGAAAAGAGACATGTTGCCGAAGCTTTTGGTTTCGCACTCATCAGGACAAATGCAAGAATGCCAAATTTCAAACAATTACAGCAATATATACTTCAGGAGAATAGGGTGCTGATTATAATAATAATAATCTTTATTGTCACAAGTGGGCTTACATTAACCCAGCAATGAAGTTACTGTGAAAAAACCCTCGTCACCACATTCTGGCACCTGTTCAGGTACACACACAGAATTCCAAATGTCCAAATTACCTAACAAGCATGACTTTAAGGATATGTGGGAGGAAACCAGAGTACCCAGAGGAAACCCACGCAGACACACGGAGAACGTGCAGACTCCGCACAGACAGTGACCCAAGCTGGGAATTTAACTCAGGACCCTGGCACTGTGAAGCCATAGTGCTAACCAATGTGCTACCGTGCTGCCCATATTGGAAGTCAAACCTAATTGGCCAAAGTGTTGCCTTGGGGAAAGCAACGGCAAACTATATGCTCCCCAATCTCCCAGGTAATTTACAAAATATGCAATGCTTGGACATATTCCTTTTGTTTGTGAATAAATTCATACACAGGGATCCATTCTCTGGTATTGCTGGGTGACAGAGCCCCAAGAGACAGACCACAACTTCAAGATTTCTCTGTTAATCCGCACATGCCCGAGTTGCTTCAGAGGAGCAATAATGGCCAGTGGTGACACTCTGATCACCGCCTCACCCCCTCAAAATCTCACCCAATCACATTTGCTAAAATGCAGAGAACCCCTTTAGCATCACTTGATCACAATTGTCATTATGTTTGATGGTGGAGACCAGGGAGACATCGGGGCTATAAGTGGATGGTGCTCTTTGCAAACAAGCCTTCCAACATGAAAAGAAAACAAATTTGAACAATGTATTTAGCGAAGGGGAAATGGGAAGAGAAAAATGATTCTCAGCTGCTGTGTTTTCTCCCCGCTGTAAGGCACAACCCTGAAGATTCATGTTCGGGTCTACCAGATCCTGACGGACTGTGCCTAAGTAGAAGCTCTTTTCCGAGCTGAGTTGATGGATCTAGAGTGGCCATGGCAGGAATACCAGGCACCAGACCTGGAGCACAGCGGGAAGACATAATTGCCACTGCACTACGCACAGAAACGACGTCACTGCGAGATCCGCCCCCCGCCCCCCGCCCCCCCCCCCCCCTCCCCGACCCCCCCATTCACAAGTGTTGTGCAACTAAATAATAATTACTATTGTTACGATTCAGTTAGGGACCAGTAACTTTTTGTTTAAAGCAGACCCAAGTTTGAAATTTCAGGTGCTTACTAAGAGAATGAAGCCACAATTATCCACGGTTTTCAAACAACCAAAATTAATTTTACCAGGACAAAAATGTAAAAACGAATTACAATGTTCTCCTTTAACATTCAGAATAAACGTGAACGAAGGGAAGCTGTAGTCAAACAGAGTGCACTGCACACTAGGTGTGGCAGGTGTGACCAAGACAGATCCCAGGGATTTCTCAGCAACCCAGTGTCCACTGTCAGTTGCACAATCTCTGTCTCCCTTACGAAGGATTTCCAGTCTTCAATTTCATAGATCTGGGGCGGGATTATCCACTCCCACGCCGAAGTGCCCATGCCGTCGTGAACGCCGTCGAGGTTCACGACGGCGCGAAAAGGCACTTATCCCGACCGATTCAGGGCCCGATAATGGGCTAGGAGCGGGGCTGGGTCATCTACACGCGCCAGGCCTTGTCGCCGCGTAAAGGCGGCGCCGCATACATGGCGCAGCCGCCGCCGCATAACTGGCGTTACCCGCGCATGCGTGGTTGCCGTCCTCTCCGATTCCGCCCTGCAAGACAATGGCGGACGGATCTTGCGGGACTGCGGAAGGAAGGAGATCCTCCTTCAGAGAGGACGGCCCGACGATCGGTGGGCACCGATCGCGGGCCACCCCACATTTGAGGTACCCCCCGGTGCAGGATTCCCCCCTCCCCCCCCCCCTCCGCAGGCCGCCACCCCCAGCGTTCCCACGCTGTTCCCGACGGCAGCGACCAGGTGTGGACGGCGCCAGAGGGAACCCGCCGTTTTGGGCTGGCCGCTCGGCCCATCCGGGCCTGAGAATAGCAGGGGTGCTGGAGAATCACCAGTTTGGGTGTCTCGGGCGATTCTGCGGCCTGCGGAACTCGACCGGGCGTTCCTGCCGCTTGGGAGAATCGCGGGAGGGCGTCGGACCGGCGCCGCGGGAAATGTTGGCGGCCCAGGCGTTTCTCCCAACTGGCGCGGGAGTGGAGAATCGCGCCCCTGGTCCCTGAATTCCCTCCAAAAGCCTTGTACTGCCTCAATGACTGCTCACTTCCTGATGGCATAATCTCTTCTCCTGACACCACATTCCATCGGCTTATCGAGGCTGCATACCACGGGCAAAACTCCAGCTCTTCACTCTGACCGAGCAGAAAACAGCTGCACCAAAAGGTTACCTTCAGAGGTGAAAGTTAACCGGAAGGGTCCGGTATGACATACCGGCATGAAAGTGGCCAAAGCATTTAGTACAAGTGTTCGCCATGATTCCGCCTCCTGAATGTGTTTCTTTTAATATCAATTTAGAATACCCAATTATTATTTTTTTTTCCAATTAAGGGGCAATTTAGTGTGGCAAATCCACCTAACCTGCACATATTTGGGTTTGGGGGGTGAAACCCATGCGGACACGGGGAGAATGTGCAAACTCCACATGGACAGTGACCGAGGGCTGGGATTAGAACCCGGGCCCTCAGCACCGCAGTCCCATTGCTAACCACTGCTTAATTGTGCTGGATCTTCCTTAATGTGTTAATTGTGCACCCAAGTTACCATCATCGCTTACATAAATTCATGATATAGGAGCGGAATTAGACCATTTGGCCCATCGAGTCTGCTCCACCATTCGATCATGGCTCCTCTCAACCTGGCCTTAACTCCACCTTCCTGCCCGTTATCTATAACCCTTCAACCCATTCCCCATTAAAAATCAGTCTAACTCCTCCTTAAATTTATTCGCTGTTGCAGCACCCACTTCACTCTGGGTAGCGAATTCCACAGATTCACAACCCTTTGGGAGAATTAGTTTCTCCTGAAGTCCGTTTTAAATTTGCTACCTTTTATCCTGAGATTATGACCTCTCGTTCTAGAATGCTCCACAGGAGGAAGCATCCGCTCCACGTCTACTTTATCCACACCTTTTATCATCTTCAATGCCTCAATTTGATCTCCCCTCATTTTTCTAAACTCTAGAGAGTATAGGCCCAAACTGTTCAATCTCTCTTCAGACAACAAACCCCTCGCCTCTGGAATCAACCGAGTGAACCGCCTCTGAACTGCCTCCAACGCCACCACATCTCTCCTCAAATAAGGACACCAAAACTGTACATTCAACATGCTTTGATGGCTGAAGAAGGTGAGCGAGGCAAGGCTACAAAACATCTAAACACCAAGGTAAGAGCTTTAAACTTGAGGTTGTGGTTGAGAGCTGGACGCTGCATTGTGATTCCCGGGATCTCATTCGGTCAGCACGACAACTTTCAACTAGTTCCCAAAGCAGCAGAAAAAATAAAGTCCCGCCCCCTCTCTCTCTCAAACTACTTCTATTCTCTGAGTTAATCTGAATGACACATGTTTCACAGCGATCAATGCTTTTAAAAAATAAATTTAGAGTACCCAATTCACTTTTTCCAATTAAGGGGCAATTTAGCGCGGCCAATCCACCTACCCTGCACATCTTTGGTCTGTGGGGGCGAAACCCACGCAACTCAGGGAGAATGTGCAAATTCCACGCGAACAGTGACCCAGAGCAGGGATCGAACCTGGGCCCTTGGCACCGAGAGGTAGCAGTGCCCCAGTGATCCATGTTATTGATTGCCTCCTGATTCTCACTCAATGAGGGCTGACCGCTCTCGCGGATGGGTCTTCCTGCCGAGCGCTGACTAATGTCCTTCCCTCTTTCCACCGCCCCCACCCACCGCCCACTCCCAAACAAATGCTCATACATTTTACAAAGTATATGATAGGGATGGGCAGGGGAGGGGAGCACAATTAACTAACAGTCAGAGATGGTTCGTGTGCATTTGTTTTAGTCCCGGTGAGAAGGCAGATGAAAACGTTCAATGTGGAGTTGCGATTGACGTGAGCGACAGTAGTGATTAGATGGTGAGTGACAGGTGGGTGATGGACCGGCAGGATATGTAATTCACTCTCACCCCTGTTTATCTTTGCCCCTTCAGTTCACAGCACCGAGTGACTGACCTTCCACAGCCTTTACAGCTCTCCGGGGCTTCTCCAGAGCCATCGCTTTTCGGAGCACCTCTGCTGCCCGGCGCCTCTTCTTCAACCTCCTAGTAGCTTCCCTCCCGATGATTCCTACTGGTCTCAATAGGATTTGATTTGATTTATTGTCACATGTACCGAAGCACAGTGAAAAGTTTGTTTCTGCGGCCGAGGTAACGTACACAGTAAGCAAAAAAGAATAATCGACAGAGTACATTGACAAATGGTACATTGACAAACAGTGATTGGTTACAGTGTGGAACAAGGTGCCAAACAAAGCAAATACATAAACAAGAGCAGCATCGGGGGTCGTGAATAGCGTTGAGGAGTCTAGCAGCTGTGGGGAAGAAGCTGTTCCTATGTCTGGATGTGCGACTCTTCACTTCTGTAACTTCTGCCTGGTGGAAGGGTCTGAAAGCCCTGGCAAAGCCTGGGTGGGAAGGGTCTCTGATAGTGCTGTCTGCCTTCCTGAGAAAGCGGGAGGTGTAGACAGAATCAATAGGAGGGAAGGCAATAGTATAACTAGAACCCTGACTAAGGGCAGAGTGGGGAAGAGAGACAGCTAACATTAGAACTACAGCAGTTGCAGGTATAGCCCCTGAACGAAGAAGCTATTTTCCACCTTCCCTGAACCTGAAAACTATCTCCCAGATGTGGCCACCTTAACCCTGGTTGCAGTAATTACTTGCTGGATTTAGCTCAGAGAGTGATTTAATATTGGATGTTGTTTGGGTAACTGGGTGTCTCAGAGTTTCAGGTAAACGTTAGGGACCAAGGAATAGTTTCATGTAAAATTATGTGTGTATAGTCATCCGTCTCCTTAAGTATCACAGTCTATTCTAATCCATATTGTGTGTATTTGTCTCTTAAGTTAATAAATATTCTTTTTTAATATTTATTGTTCACAGGACTGTTCCTCACTGGGCTGAGTATCATTCCCCACATTATACCAGAAAAAGCATGTAATAATAATAATAATAATCTTTATTGTCACAAGTATGCTTACATTAACAGTGCAATGAAGTTACTGTGAAAAGCTAGTCGCCACATTCCGGCGCCTGTTTGGGTACACAGCGGGAGAATTCAGAATGTCCAAATTACCTAACAGCACGTCTTTTGGGACTTGTGGGAGGAAACCGGAGCACCCGGAGGAAACCCCCGCAGACACGGGGAGAATGTGCAGACTCTGCACAGACAGTGACCCAAGCCGGGAATCGAACCTGGGACCTTGTTGAAGCTATCATGCTGCACCATTACAAACTGGTGTTTCAAGTTGCCCTTCTGGGTTTTGGGATACCTTTGCATTTAACAAGTGCACACACCAGATCAGAACAGAATTGTTCCTTCCTTGCTGCTCGACCTTTCCCTGGGCCGTCTCCCTGCACCCGGACCCTCTCTCTGGGTCCTCTCTCTTTGGCCCTCTCCCTGGACTCTCTCTCTGGGCCCTCTCTATGGACCTCTTCTCTGCCTCTTTTCCTGGGCCCTCTCTCTGGACCCCCTCTCTGGCCCTCTCCCTGGGTCCTCTCCCTGGGTCCTCTCTCTGGCCCTCTCCCTGGGCCCTCTCCCTGGGTCCTCTCTCTGGCCCTCTCTCTGGTCCTCTCTCTGGCCCTCTCCCTGGGCCCTCTCCCTGGGTCCTCTCTCTGGCCCTCTCCCTGGACCCTCTCACTGGGCCCTCTCTCTGGGCCTCTCCCTGGACCCTCTTTCTGGGCCGTCTCCCTGAGCCCTCTCTAGGCCCTCTCTCTGAGCCCTCTCCCTGGGCCAGGACCATCTCTCCTGGCCCTCTCCCTGGACCCTCTCCCTGAACCCGCTCTCTGGGCCCTCTCCCTGGGCCCGGACCCTCTGTCCTGGCCCTTTCCCTGGACCCTCTCCCTGAACTCTCTCTCTGGGCCCGGAGCCTCTCTCCTGGCCCTCTCCCTAGGCCCTCTCCCTGAACCCTCCCCCTGGGCCTTCTCTCTAAGTTATCTCTCTTTATCCCATGACACCCATTGCTATGGCGCCCAAAGCTAGGTCCCATGGTCGCTACTTTCGCGCCAAGCGCCAGCCACCAAAAGGATGGCAAACGACATGGCAGGTCACCCCACTGCGGTCTGTGCCTCCGCCAGAACTGTTGGACATAGCTTCCTCGGCCTCTGCCCAGAACAAGCAAAGTAAACATGTCTTCATACCATGGAAAACAATGAGGGAGGGAATGGGTTACAGCCCCCCTACACCCCCTGCCAGCAGAGCAGTCAGTGCCCAGTTCTGGGCCAATCCCGTGACAACCATTTGCATTGCGAGTGAACCGAAAATAAAAATACTGGAACATAAAGGCATCTGAAGGGCAGCACGGTGGCGCAGTGGGTTCGCCCTGCAGCCTCACGGCACCGAGGTCCCAGGTTCAATCCCGGCTCTGCGTCACTGTCTATGTGGAGTTTGCACATTCTCCCCGTGTTTGCGTGTGTTTTGCCCCCACAACCCCAAGGTGTGTTGGATTGGCCACGCTAAAATTGCCCCTTAACTGGAAAAAATGAATTGGGTACTTTAAATTTATACAAGAAAAAGAAAAAAATAAAGGCATCCGGTGCCACACAGAGGGCAAAGCAATTTAAAAACCAGATGGTCCGGTACAAAACCCGACGATTCGTCCAACCTCCATCATAACGTGGCTCAGCAGTGCGCAGTGTGGCAGCTGAACCCAATTTTGTTCTTCAATAAAAATAGTGTAGGATAAACTCAGCAATTCTGTTCTGATCGGATGTGTGCATTTGCCCACTTTCCAGCGGGGGTGGCAGTAAAACCATGTCTGGTCCTGTTCTGATCCAACACATGTCACGAACCGGCTGATGTTGAACGCGAGGGTATCCAAAAACCCAGAAGGGTAACGTGGAACACCGGTTCGTGGTGGTGTACGTGATATTTTATTTTGGTATCAGGTGAGGAACAGTGTCCAGCCCAGTGAGGAACAGTCCTGTCGTTGTGTGAACAATTAAGAAAGAATATTTATTAACTTGAAAGAAAGACAAAAACACACAATATGGACTATAATAGACTGTATTTTTAAATTTAGAGTACCCAATTCATTTTTTCCAATTAAGGGGCAATTTAGCCTGGCCAATCCACCTACCCTGGGTTGTGGGGGCAAAACCCGCGCAAACACAGGGAGAATGTGCAAACTCCACACAGACAGTGACCCAGAGCCGGGATCGAATCCGGGACCTCAGCGCCGTGAGGCAGCATGGCTAATCACTGAGCCACCGTGCTGCCCCTTGCCCCCTGATTTCAGACCCCCATCCAGCCCCTGGAAAGTTTCTCCTGGTTTGAATCCATAGAATCCCGACAGTGCAGAAAGAGGCCATTCGGCCCATCTAGTCTGAACGAGCACCCTACCCAGGCCCATTCCCCCACCCTCTCCCCGCTACCCCACCCAGGGTCATGTTAGCGCGGCCAATCCACCTAACGTGCACGTCTTTGGACTTTGGGAGGAAACCAGAGCACCCGGAGGAAACCCACGCAGTCACGCGGAGAACGTGCAGACTCTGCACAGACAGTGACCCAAGGTTGGAATTACATAGATACATAGATACATAGAACATACAGTGCAGAAGGAGGCCATTCGGCCCATCGAGTCTGCACCGACCCACATTAATCCCTCACTTCCACCTTATCCCCGCAACCCAATAACCCCTCCCAACCCTTATGGACACTACGGGTAATTTATCATGGCCAATCCACCTAACCTGCACGTCTTTGGACTGTGGGAGGAAACCGGAGCACCCGGAGGAAACCCACGCGGACACGGGGAGAACGTGCAAACTCCGCACAGACAGTGACCCAGCGGGGAATCGAACCTGGGACCCTGGCGCTGTGAAGCCACAGTGCTAATCACTTGTGCTACCGTGCTGCCCACGGGGAATTGAACCTGGGACCTGTGAGGCAGCACTGCTGACCACTTTGCCACACTACCTTGATGGACTTTTCTTTAAACCCACCGCCTCCCCGCCAGTGCCCTGGGCAGTAATTGTTTTTGGGGGGGGGGGGGGGGGGGGGGGGAAGGGGCTTTGGGATGTTCAGGGATTTCCAGATCCAACAATGGCTGCGCTTCCACGCAGTGCCGCCAGGTGGAGCCCGCGAGTCCCCGGCGCCTCCAGTGATTGATGTGGAGATGCCAGCGTTGGACTGGGGTGAGCAAAGTAAGAAGTCTTGCAACATCAGGTTAAAGTCCAACAGGTTTGTTTCAAATCACTAGCTTTCGGAGCACTGCTCCTTCCTCAGGTGAATGAAGAGGTAGATTCCAGAAACATATATATAGACAAATTCAAAGATGCAAGACAATGCTTAGAATGCGAGCATTTGCAGTTAATTAAGTGTTTACAGATCCAGAGATGGGGTAACCCCAGGTTAAAGAGGTGTGAATTGTCTCAAGCCAGGACAGTTGGTAGGATTTTGCAGGCCAGATGGTGGGGGATGACTGTAATGCGACATGAATCCCAGGTTGTCTCGAGACCCTCCTCGTCTGAGCAGATCTCTCCAAAATCAGTTGTATTCTTGGACACACTCATCTTCATCAAGGACGGTCACCTCAGCACTTCGCTTTAACGCAAGCCAGCGGGTAACCTCACGATGCTCCACTTCTCCAGCTTCCACCCTAAACACATTAAAGAAGCCATCCCCGATGGACAAGCCCTCCGTATACACAGGATCTGCTCAGACGAGGAGGAGCGTAACAGACATCTACAGACGCTGAAAGATGCCCTCATACGAACAGGATATGGTGCTCGACTCATCGATTGACAGTTCCAACGCACCACAGCAAAAAAACGCACTGACCTCCTCAGAAGACAAACACGGCACACAACCGACAGAGTACCCTTCGTCCAGTACTTTCCCGGAGCGGAGAAACTACGACATCTTCTTCACAGCCTTCAACACGTCATCGATGAAGATGAACATCTTGCCAAGGTCATCCCCACACCCCCATTACTTGCCTTCAAACAACCGCGCAACCTCAAACAAACCATTGTTTGCAGCAAACTACCCAGCCTTCAGAACAGTGACCACGACACCACACAACCCTGCCATGGCAATCTCTGCAAGACGTGCCAGATCATCGACATGGATACCACCATTACACGTGAGAACACCACCCACCAGGTACGCAGTACATACTCGTGCGACTCGGCCAACGTTGTCTACCTCATACGCTGCAGGAAAGGATGTCCCGACGCGTGGTACATTGGCGAGACCATGCGGACGCTGCGACAACGAATGAACGGACATCGCGCAACAATCACCAGGCAGGAATGTTCCCTTCCAGTCGGGGAACACTTCAGCAGTCAAGGGCATTCAGCCTCTGATCTCCGGGTAAGTGTTCTCCAAGGTGGTCTTCAGGACGCGCGACAAAGCAGAATCGCCGAGCAGAAACTTATAGCCAGGTTCTGCACACATGAGTGCGGCCTCAACCGGGACCTGGGATTCATGTCGCATTACGTTCATCCCCCACCATCTGGCCTGCGAAATCCTACCAACTGTCCTGGCTTGGTACAATTCACACCTCTTTAACCTGGGGTTACCCCATCTCTGGATCTGTAAAGATTTAATCACCTACTAATGCTCACATTCCAAGCATTGTCTGGCGTCTTTGAATCTCTATATATATGTTTCTGGAGCATACCTCTTCATTCACCTGAGGAAGGAGCAGCGCTCCGAAAGCTCGTGTTTGAAACAAACCTGTTGGACTTTAACCTGGTGTAGTAAGACTTCTTCCTGTCCTCCAGTGATTGACAGCGGAGGCGGGGCGGGGGCCCGCGCGTGCGCAGTCAGATTGTCCCAGCCAGGTGGCGGATGTCGCGTCAATCACCCGTGGGGGGGCGGGGCGGATGTCGAGTGGGGGGGACCACTCAGATTGACGTGTGGCTCGACCAATGGTGCCGCGAGGCCGGCCGGTCCCTCCAAGGCATTGACGGACCGGCCGACCAATAGGGGAAGCGGAGTAGCCAATGAGGCGTCAGGAGGGTGGACGATCCGGCCAATGGGAGGGAGCCGGAGAGGGGGCGGGGCCAGTGGCGGGGCGGGGCCAGTGGCGGGGCGGGGATTGGTCACCCGTTCCCTGAGGTTATCAGGGGGCGACGTGATTGTCGGTGTTGGCGGCCCTGGTGGAGGAGGAGGAGGAGGAGAGGGTGAGGCGGGGAGGATGAGGGAGAACCGGGGAGGGGCGGAGCAGAAACCCCAGCCTGCGTTTACCCCTCACTCTCCGATTATTCACAAAGCGCATGGAAACGTCTGGAACAGTCCAGAAATGGGGGTGTGAGTAACAAACCCCCCCTCTCCAGCCCATAGCTCTGCTGTTACCTTGGTGATCAACACCCTCTCCCACTGAGAGCCCCTGAGGGATGGTCATTGTGGCGGATGGTCACTGGGATGGTCACCGAGGCGGTCATTGTGGTACGGTCACTAGAAACTGGAGCGGTCACTGGGATGGTCAGGGGGGTGGTCACTGTTGAACGGTCACTGGGCTCGTCAGCGAGGTGGTCACCGGTGTACGGTCACTGGAGTGGCCACTGGAATGGTCAGCCGGGCAGTCACTGGAACGGTCACTGGGCTGGTGATGGGGGTGGTCACCTTGGTACGGTCACTGGAACCTGGAGCGGTCACCGGGGTGGTCACCGTGGAGCGGTCACTGGGGTGGTCACCGTGGAGCGGTCACTGGGGTGGTCACCTTGGTACGGTCACTGGAACCTGGAGCGGTCACTGGGGTGGTCACCGTGGAACGGTCACTGGGCTGGTCAGGGGGCAGTCACCGTGGTACGGTCACTGGAACCTGGACTGGTCACTGGGATGGTCACTGTGGAATGGTCATCGAGCGGTCACTGTGAAACGGTCACTGGGGCGGTCACTGTGGTATGGGCACTGCACTGGTCATTGTGGAACGGTCACTGGGCTGGTCACCGTGGAACGGTCACTGCAGTGGTCACTGGAACAGTCATGAGCGGTCACTGGACTGGTCACTGTGGAATGGTCACTGGTACGGTCACTGGGCTGGTCAAGGTTGAAAGGTCACTGGGACAGCCACTTTGGGATGGTCACTTGAACGGTCACTGTGAGCTGGCCGTAGTATGATGGTCCGGTGGGGTGGGCATAGTGCGGCTGGGGCGGTCGCCGCGCAGCCGGTGAACAAGTTCAGCTTTGCTTTTTGTATCTTTTATTTCTTCTACCTTGTAGCAGATTCATTTGAATGCTACCAAAACTTTAAAAGGATAAAATATAAGGGCATGATGGAAATATACCACCAAAAGCTCCGGGCAACCGTGAGCATCCGTGTCAGTTGGTAAATTAGATGTCACAAGGGTCTTGAAGCCACTGACTTCACAGAAGCTGCTTGTCTGTGGTCGGGTGGAGGGTTGTTTGTGAGGACAGTTCACCGGGCTGATTCCTGGGATGAAGTTGTTGAATATGAAGAGAAGTTGAGCATGTTGGGCCGATACTCATTGGAATTTCGATGAATCAGAGCTGATTGTACTGAAGCAGAAAATGATTCTGAGGGTATTTGACAGGGTAGACCCTGAGAGAATGTTTCCCCTCATGATGGAATCTAGAATTGGGGTGTGCACGGTTTTAAAAATAGGGGGTTTCCAGATTCTCGGGAGTCGGGAGAGCATTATCTCTGCACTCTTCCTTTGTCTCCAACGTTCTCACAGCTTGCCCAAGTGGACAGTTCTTTGTGTTGGGAGCATAGATGGTGAGTTTGTGTGGACTGTCTGACTTGATGCTGTCCTTGCCCAACGCACTCATGCTTCCGGCAGATGTTTGTTTAAATGTGGCCCCAAGTTCCTAACGTTGAAAGCTGGCTAAGCTCTGTAGATGGGATGAGCTGCTGTGATGTTGAGTGGAGCAGAACTTGACCTTCAGGCATAACAGAAGTGGCTGCTGCTTTCGGACTCTGGGATGATTTACTCTGTCTCCCTTCTTCCGACACTATTCATTAAATATCCATTGCGAACTACAGCCTTTTCCTGCCTTCCTACAAAAGGTTCATATTACCAGGCTGAATGGAAAGCACATGAAAGTCTTGTGAAAGAGAGGAGACAGCTCCTTCTGTACATGTTACACAGAGTGACACTTGGCAGCTTGTCACAAGCTTATTGAGGTCATGAGGTCTATTGTTCATAAGACCAGAAAGAGGTTTTGTTCTGTTAGCAATTATGCCTTGGCACTGTGGCCGTGTCAATAATTTGAGCTCCATCAATGGCAGCCTTTAATATTGACATTGCTAATAATAGTTCTGGACCATGAGAGTAAGCCGGGTGGGAGGGGTCTTTGATTATGCTGCCCACTTTCCCCAGGCAGCAGGAGGTGTAGATGGAGTCAATGGATGGGAGGCAGGTTTGTGTGATGGTCTGGGCTATGTTCAGACTCTCTGAAGTTTCTTGTGGTCCTGGGCCGAGCAGTTGCCATACCAGGCTGTGATGTAGCCCGATAGGATGCTTTCTATGGTGCAAGTTGGTAAGAGTTAATGTGGACATGCCGAATTTCCTTAGTTTCCTGAGGAAGTATAAGCGCTGTTGTGCTTTCTTGGTGGTAGCGTCGACGTGGGTGGACCAGGACAGATTTTTGGAGATGTGCACCCCTAGGAATTTGAAACTGCTAACCATCTTCACCTCGGCCCCGTTGATGCTGACAGGGGTGTGTACAGTACTTTGCTTCCTGAAATCAATGACCAACTCTTTAGTGTGCTGGCATTAAGGGAGAGATTGTTGTCGCTGCACCACTCCACCAGGTTCTCTATCTCCCTCCTGTATTCTGTCGTTATTGGAGATCCGGCCCACTATGGTCGTATCATCAGCAACCTTGTGGATGGAGGTGGAACCAGATTTTGCCACGCAGTCGTGTGTGTACAGTGAGTAGAGCAGGGGGCTAAGTACGCAGCCTTGCAGGGCCCCGGTATTGAAGACTATTGTGGAGGATGTGTTGTTGTTCATTCTTACTGATTGTGGTCTGTGGGTCAGAAAGTCGAGGATCCAGTTGCAGAGTGGGGAGCCAAGTCCTAAGTTTTGGAGCTTTGATATGAGCTTGGCTGGGATTATGGTATTGAAGGTGGAGCTGTAGTCAATAAATAGGAGTCTGATGTAGGAGTCCTTGTTGTCGAGATGCTCTAGGGATGAGTGTTGGGCCATGGAAATGGCATCTGCTGTGGACCGGTTGCGGCGGTATGCAAATTGCAATGGATAAAGGCATTCTGGGAGTATGGAGGTGATATGACCAATCTCTCGAAGCACTTCATTACGACTGAAGTCAGGGCCACCGGACAGTAATCATTGAGGCCGTTGCCTCGTTCTTCGTTGGCACCGGTATGATGCTGGTCTTCTTGAAGCAGGTGGGGACCTCAGAGTGGAGTAGGGACAGGTTAAAGATGTCCGCGAACACCTCTGCCAGCTGGTCCGCGTAGGCTCTGAGTGCATGACCAGGGATCCTGTCCGGGCCAGTCGCCTTCCGAGGGTTCACTTTCAGGAAGGCCGATCTGACTTCGGAAGCTGTGATGGTGGGTATGGGTGAGTTATGGGCTGCTGGGGCACTCGACAGCGGATTGTTGGTTACCTGCTCGAACCGAGCATAGAATACATTGTGTTCATCGGGGAGGCCGCTGTTGCCAGAGATACTGCTCGGCTTTGCTTTATAGCCCGTTATGTTGTTTAGTCCTTACCACAACCACCGAGAATATGTCTGTGGCCCTAGCTTGGTTTGATATTCTCTCTTGGCATCTCGGATGGCTTTGCGGAGGTCGTACCTGGATTTCTTGTATACGTCAGGGTCATTTGACTTGAACGCCTCAGACCTGTCCTTCAGTAGGGATCTCACGATTTAAGCCATGGTTTCCGGTTGGGGAACAAATGTACTGCTTTCTTTGGCACGCTGTCGTCCACACATTTGCTGATGCAGTCTGTGACGGTGGTGGCATGCTCATTTAAGTTGGCCGCTGAGTTCTTAAATGTGGACCAGTCCGCTGTCTCTGAGCAGTCAAGTAAGAGCTCTTCTGTTTCCTTGGACCAGCACTGCACGACCTTCTTAGCTGGGTTCTCCCGCTTGAGTTTCTGCTTGTATTCCGGGAGAAGGAGCACCGTCTTATGGTCTGATTTCCCAAAGTGCGGTCGGGGGTTGGGATGGTAGCCGCCCTTGATTTTTGAGTAGCAGTGGTCAAGAGTGGTGGGACAGGAGATGTGCTGGTGAATTTTGGCAGTACACTCTTGAGGTTGGTCGAGTTGAAGTCTCCGGCCACGATGAATAAGTGTGAGTTAGTGTACACACCTCTTGCTGTACCTGTGTGAGTTACTGTGTACGCACCTGGAGTCTCGTTGTACCTGTTAAAGTTACTGTGTATACCCCTGGGACCTCGTACACTGAAAGAGCGAAAGGCCCTCGATGTTGTGGAGCATTGTCCAAGTTCTGTGCTGTACTGTTCTATGTTTGCATCAAGTCGTGTGCTAATCTAGCCGGTTTTTGGATTCCAGGTCGCAGGATGGAAGGGGAGGTCAGTTTAGATTCGGTCTATCAAGCAGTTCAAGCCTTGTACCATCATCCAGACCCACAAGGCAAAGAGAGAGCCTCCGCCTGGCTGGGTGAATTCCAGAAGTCGGTAAGTAGGTACATCAGTGAGCCGCGACCTAATCGTACCTGCATGAGCCAGGCTTGTGTTTAGTGCTTTGCATATTGCAATCAATCAGAAATGATTGCTTTATATTGACATAGGGGTGGCGCGGTGGTGCAGTGGTTAGCACTACTGCCTGTGGCACCGAGGACCCGGGTTCGATTTCCGGCCGCAGCTCACTGTCCGTGTGGAGTTTGCACATTCTCCCCGTGTCTGCATGGGTCTCACCCCCACAACCCAAAGATATGCAGGCTAGATGAATTGGCCATGCTAAATTTCCCCTTAATTGGGTACTCTAAATTTATTTTTTTTAAATATTGACCGAACAGGGTCCCAATACTAAGTTCCGACAACTAGAATTCCCCCCATTGTTTTCCCCTCAGTGCTGCTGAGAGAGTTAGCGGGTGATCTGATAGAGGCCTTCTAGATGAAGAAGGCTTCTGATGGCTAGATAATGATGGATTGTTTCCAGTGCGCCGTCAGAATTACAACACGGGAATATGTTCAGAGAGTGGCTGGATTCTGGAATTCTCTTGCCACGCAGATATAGAATTGTTGCAGCGCAGACGGAGGCCATGACACCCATTGCACCTCCCCCCCCCCCCCCGGCCGAATGCCTCGGATGGATCTAACTCCACCACACTCCCAGTCAGTGCATTCCAGATCACCACCCACTCGCTGTGTAAATCTGAATCTCTACAGTGCAGAAGGTGGCCATTTGGCCCATCGAGCCTGCACTGACCCTCCGAAACCCTACCTAGGCTCGATCACCCATCCTGCCCCCGTAACTCCACCTAACCTTTGGACACTAAGGGGCAATTTAGCATGGCCAATCCACCTAATCTGCACATCTTTGGACTGTGGGAGGAAACCGGAGCACCCGGAGGAAACCCATGCAGACACGGAGAGAAAGACTCGGGGAGGGCAGCACGGTAGCATAGTGGTTAGCACAATTGCTTCACTGCTCTAGGGTCCCAGGTTCGATTCCCAGCTGGGTCACTGTCAGTGCGGAGTCTGCACGTTCTCCCTGTGTCTGTGTGGATTTCCTCTGGGTGCTCCGGTTTCCTCCCACGGTCCAAAGATGTGAAGGATAGGTGGATTGGCCACGCTAAATTGCCCTTCGTGTCCAAAAAAGTTAAGTGGGGGTTACGGAGATTGGGTAGATACGTGGGCTTGAGTAGAGTGTTCTTTGT
This sequence comes from Scyliorhinus torazame, assembly GCF_047496885.1. Classification (NCBI taxonomy): domain Eukaryota; kingdom Metazoa; phylum Chordata; class Chondrichthyes; order Carcharhiniformes; family Scyliorhinidae; genus Scyliorhinus; species Scyliorhinus torazame. The sequence goes on along the minus strand of NC_092735.1, from coordinate 25,302,418 downwards.
AAGGGCCGGTGGAGACTAGATGGTCCGAATGGCCTCTTTCCGCACTGTAAATTCTATGATTCTATGAAAGTGCAAACCCCACACAGACGGCCACCCAAGGCCAGAAATGAAGCTAGGCCCCTGGGGCTGTGAGGCAGCAATGCTAACCACTGTACCACCGTGTGCACCCATACAGTATATTTACTTGCGTTATGGATAATGCCTATACCTAAAAGGCTTAGTCAGTTCAATCATTTCTACTGGATGACACTCAGCTGTTCCCACTAACCTGGTCACTTCACGTCCCCTTTAATATTCTTTTGTTAAGCAGCATTGACTTCCATAAAATAATCAATACTCTGCTTTGATAAATTTTCAGAATCATGAGGGGTCTGGACAGAGTAGAGGGAGAGAAACTGTTTCCACTCGTAAAAGGATCAAGAACGACAATATGGAGTCTGCAGTCCCCCCCCCCCCGCTCGGGTTTCCTCCCACAGTCCAAAGATGTGCAGGTTAGGCAGATTGGCCGTGATAAATTGCCCCTTGGTGTCCAATATGTTAGGGGTTGCGGGGATAAGGTGGAGGTGTGGGCTTGGGTGGAATGCTCTTTCCAAGGGTTGGTGCAGACCCGATGGGCCGAATGGCCTCCTTCTGCACTGTAGGGATTCTATCACGCTGTATAGATGGCGTATATTTACTTAACACAAATCTATCGGCATTTACTTTGCAGTTTTCCCCTTTAGTTTATCAGAGACAACGTGATGATAATTTGTAGACCCACTACCCTCCCCACCCATGAGTATTGAGATCGCAAGTCTAATGATGGAGTCTATTATTCATTTTTAAAATTATTCTGCAAAAATGCACCTGTGGGTCATTTGGGCTCTCAGTGACCCATGCGGGTTGTGGAGGTGGTGGCCCAGTGCTAAGAGAACTGGACTGGTAATGCTCTGGGTACGCAAGTCAAATCGGACCACAGCAGATGGTGCAATTTCAATTCAATTCCATCAATAAATCTGGAATTGAAAGCTGGCCTCGAGTGATAGTGACCCTGAAACCGCCATCGATTGTTACAAAAGCTCATCTGCTTTGTGAATGCCTTGTGGAGAAGTAAATTTGCCATCCTTATTTTGTTCATTCTGCCTGTAATTCCAGACAGTTCAACAGCAATTGGGGATGGACAACAAATCCTGCCAGCGAATCCCAAATCCCATGAAAGAATAAAAATAAAATATTGGACAAACCTGGGTGAGAGCAGGTGGTTCTTGGAGAACATGTTGAGCGCTACCAAACCCGAAATGGCTAGTTTGCTTTAGGTACATAGGACATGGGAGCAGAAGTCGGCAATTCAGTCCTTCGAGCCTGCTCCGTCCTTCAATCAGATCCTGGCTGATCTCTTCCTGGTTTCATCCACCTCCCCACCTGTTCCCCATATTCCTTTAACCCATTTTCTATCAGAAATATATCTATTCCTGGAGATGGTTAACAGTTTCAAATTCCTAGGGAGTGCACATCTCCCAAAATCTGTCCTGGTCCACCCATGTCGACGCCACCACCAACAAAGCACAACAGCACCTATACTTGCTCAGGAAACGAAGGAAATTTGGCATGTCCACATTAACCCTGACCAACTTTTACAGATGCATCATAGAAAGCATCCTATCTGGCTGCATCACAGCCTGGTATGACAACTGCTCGGCCCAGGACCGCAAGAAACTTCCGAGAGTCGTGAACACCGCCCAGTACATCACACGAACCTGCCTCCCATCCGTTGACTCCATTTACACCTCCCGCTGCCTGGGGAAAGCGGGCAGCATAATCAAAGACCCCTCCCACCCGGCTTACTCACTCTTCCAACTTCTTCCATCGGGCAAGAGATGCAGAAGTCTGAGAATACGCACGAACAGACTCAAAAACAGCTTCTTCCCCGCTGTCACCAGACTCCTAAATGACCCTCTTATGGACTGACCTCATTAACACTACACCCTGTATGCTTCATCCGATGCCGGTGCTTATGTAGTTACATTGTATATCTTGTGATGCCCTATTATATATTTTCTTTTCTTCCCATGTACTTAATGATCTGTTTAGCTGCACGCAGAAAAATACTTTTCACTGTACCTCAGTACAGGTGACAATAAACAAATCCAATCCAATCTATCTCCTTCTTGGAACTATTTAATGATTCGGACTCCACCGCACTCTGCGGGCAGCGAGTTCCACAAATTCATCACCCACAGCGAGAAGTAGTTCCTCCTCATCTCAGTTCTAAATCTACCGCCTCGCAACTTATATCTGTGACCTCGTTTGAGATTGCCCCACAAGGGAGAATATTTTACTTTATCAATCCCTTTTAGTATTTTATACACCTCGATCATATCCCCTCTCATCCTTCTAGACTCCAGCCAGTATAAGTCCAAACTGTTTAATCTCTCTGCATATATCAAATTAAATCTGTAACTGGGTTGGACACTATCTCCTTCCAAAGCTGGTTGTGTTCAGAGACTGTTTTGCAGTGTAGGTGATGGTTGGAGTGGGGACAATCTGAATTGACATATCACAAAAGCATGTGACAATATTGAAGTCTTTGCCTTTTTGAACCTGGATTATCAATTCACATCAATACATGAAGCAATTTATCCAGGAAATGCCCAGGATTCTGGTTACATCGGAATTTTAGTGCTTGCCAGATGAGAGAGGTTCAAGGTTCATCCTGGTTGAGACATGACTCAGTAATAATGGAGTTGCTGATTAATCGCAGTGATCAACCTCTCTCAAATGGTCTGCAGCAGACTCAAACGGGAGGTGAGAAAAACCCTGAGTGATGGAGAGGTCTTGGAACCATAGGTCGGTCCAAAGTCATCGTCTCCTAAGCTACACTTGCCTCGCCTCATAACAAGAAACCTAACACACATTTGAATAAATCAGTGCTCACAGCCTCCACTGTCTTCCGAAGACCTCTGTTTTATTCCCAATTTTCTGTCAATGAAAAGGTTAACCAACGTCTTTTTGTTTCTGCTTGGACAGATGTTTTCGTGGCAGATTTCTGACCAGCTGCTGCGGCTCCAGCGTGACATCGAGTCGTGCTACTTTGCCGCCCAGACCATGAAGATGAAAATCCAGTATTCGTTCTACGAGCTGCCCCCGGAGATGCATTTGGCGCTCCGCGACTCTCTGCTCACGCACCTGGAGAGCCTGAAGGACCTGTCCCAGGCCATCGTCACACAGGTATAGCAAGGAGTGAGCTCAACACTTAACCAGATGCTTCAGCGAATGAGAGTGTGGCTTTTCCACCTCTGGGCCCCGGAGAAATCTCCCACCCCACTCCCCCACCACGTTTCTCTCCATCACTGACGCACTGGGGTGCAGTTCGCCAAGTGACAGTAGCCCTTCCCTGTTGCCATTTCTCAAGGATGTGTTGCGATAGGAGCTTCTATGAGCCTAAGGTACATTTTGGTGAAGCTCGATCCTAGAAACAGACACTCCCACCCACAAATAGAGAAGAAAGACTTAAGTCGCTGTATTGTTTTTTTTTAATTTTCCATTTAAGGGGCAATTTAGCGTGGCCAATGCACCTACCCTGCACATCTTTTTGGGTTGTGGGGGTGAGACCCACGCAGCCACGGGGAAAATGTGCAAACTCCACACGGGACAGTGACCCGGGCTCGTTGTCGAACCCAGGTCCTCGGCGCCGAGAGGCAGCAGTGCTAGCCACTGTGCCACCGTGCCGCCCTGGCCTCCTCATCTTTGACTAACGGCTCTCCACAAATTGAATTTGTGCAACATCACTCCAGCTGAAACTACCCTCACACTCGAGACTCACTAATTTTGCTCTTTCAGCATTCTGATACGTTGGCATGTTTCGCTGCAGATTGCAAGTTTCAAATTGCACTGGAACGATGGTGGGCGCCCTGGCATCATCTTGCCGTCGCTCTGACCAGGTTACTGTAGTGCGGTGCTGAGCAAGTGCGCTGTCTAGGCGACAGAACAACTTTGAAATTAAAGTGTGAGGACGAGCTGTTTGTCCCAAGCAGTCCCCCATGTTAGCAGCAGTCCTAATTCGATGGACCCACTCTGTTCCTATACAACCTGTTTGAAAGGAAATGATGCTACTTCTCTGCTTCATTCTTGCAATGCAACATTTAGCCTCACACGCATTTTAACAGAAAATGCCCTCTTGCACAATGTTTTGAATCCCATGCATTTAAGCTTGTAGCTGCCCTTTTGTTCTGGACCCCTTAATCACTGGAAACCAGTGATGTACTGTAGCCTGTCCCTTCATAATTTAACCCCTCCCCCTGCCCATCAAATCATTTCTTTTACATTCTTAGATGGGATGTGAGCGTCACTGGCAAGACCAGCATTTATTACCCATCTCCAGATGTCCTTGAATTGGGTTGGTTTGCAAGGCTATTTCAGAGGGCAATTGGAAGTCAACCACGTTGTTGTGGGTCTGGAGTCACATGTAGGCCAGACCCGGTGAGGACGGCAGATTTCCTTCCCTGAAGAGAATTAGTGAACTATCAGTGATCGTTTCATGGTCACCATTACTGGGACGAGCTTTCAATTCCAAATGTTTTTAATGACGTTACCGCTGCACTACCCCCACATCTCTACTGTAACCAAAGTCGGCGGTCAAAGCTTTCAAGTTCATAATCTTTATTGTCACAAGTAGACTTGCATTAACATTGCAATGAAGTTACTGTGAAAAGCCCCTAGTCACCACATTGGGTACATGAAGGGAGAATTCAGAATTCTCAGCTGGTACGGGAATTGAACCTGCGCTGCTGGCCTTGTTCTGCATCACAAATCAGTTGTCTAGCCCACTGTACCTGATCATTTCTAATTGTCCAGTAATTAGGTATTTAATGATGTTCGGGCGGTGGATTAACACGGGAGTCACTCGTGCTCTGAACATGAACGGACTGCAACTGTGTTGGTTGAGGTTTGGAATTGCATACCTGCAATGTGTATCTCTGTAAATACAAGTGTTACCAATCCACCTCTAGTTCTCTCCTTCATCACCTGGTTTTGTTGAATAGAATATTAGCACCTTTGCAAGCATCACTGATAAACTTTATCAGCCAGTCACTCTGTTTTTAAAAAAAAATTTAAAGTACCCAATTAATTTTTTCCAATTGAGGGGCAATTTAGCGTGGCCAATTCACCTACCCTGCACATCTTTAGGTTGTGGGGACGAAACCCACGCAAACACGGGGAGAATGTGCAAACTCCACACGGACAGTGACCCAGAGCTGGGATCGAACCTGGGACCTCGACGCCGTGCGGGAGCTGTGCTAACCACTGCGCCACCGAGCTGCCCGTAGCCGGTCACTCTGTTGTAGGTTGTTGGATTCAGTCACGTTCAAAAAGCAACCCAAAACACAAAGTGCAATGCTTGTGACCGCGTGCCCTGAGTGTGCAATAGAAGTGCACCAATCATTAAGCCCAAATATTCTCTCCCTCGTGATGCTTTTATCAACAATCATTCCTCTCTCTTTCCTGTTTTTGATCCTAGCTAGCCCTCGCTGTTGCAGATCTCGCCATACAGATGACATCCTGGAAGAGCTGTGTCCAGACGCTAATTGAGAAGTGAGTGTGTTCTTGCGCTTTAATGGAATGGCGATATGGCTGCCTTGTAGATGCGGGCCACCAAAGACCTGGGTGAATGATTCAGAAACACGAGTTCAAATCCCACCATTGCAGCTGGTGAATTTAAATTCACTTAATTAAATAAATTGGGAATAACTCCGTGGGTCAGTTGCAGTCGCCATGAAACCTGCCTGGTTCACTAATATCCCTTGGGGAAGTAATCTGCCACCATTACCCAGTCGGTTCTATGTGACTCCAGATCCACAGCAATGTGGTTGACACCTTAACTGCCCTCGGGAATATCCGAGTAAGTGGAGAATGGAGCTCAACGCCAACATCTTGACCATATTGGAATGGCTTGCCAGTGATGCCCATATCATGTGTATTAATAAATTAAAACAGTTTCCCCTGCCAGCCTTCCTCCGTTCCCCCGCCTCTGATGGTTGCCCAGAACTGCGCCGGTGTAGTTTAAAGAACAATGGAATGTTGAAATTTGCTGTGAGCAGGGTCCTGGAGATGCTGGAAGGAGTGAGATTCTCACACTCATCTTTGCACACTTCCTTGATACTAGCTTGGCATGAATTTGCTGTGTGTCTTTTTGGACAATGCATTTTTCTCAAGTTATGAGGTTCTCGCAAGTGCCACCCTCCTGAAGCACAAACACGTCAGATTATAGTTCCCTCAGCACTGCCCCATTCAGCATCCCGAGTTAGACGCAGTGAAAACTTCTCCAAAGTGTGCACGGTGATATGCTGCCTTCCTAACCTTGGAGGGATTGCCCTCTTCCCACACCGTAGTCGTGTCAGAATTTCTTATTCTTGTGACCGTCCTGCATAAAATTGTCAATTCATTAACAGGCAACAAGAATATTAACATCTGAAAAAACAAATCATGTGATCAGAGCACAGCTGATGGTAAAAAGCCAAGATATTCCAAATCCCAGAGGGGAAAGTTGAAACACCTGGGGCGCGATTCTCCGACCCCCCCCCACCGGGCCGAAGTCCCGGCGGCGTGGATTAAACCTCCTATTGAACGGGGCGGGACAAGGCAGCGCGGGCAGGCTCCGGGGTCCTGGGGGCGATCTGGCCCCGGGGGATGCCCCACGGTGGCATGGCCCGCGATCGGGGCCCACCGATCCACGGCCTGTGCCGTGGGGGGCCCTCTTTTTTTTTTTTTTCTTCCGCCTTCGCCATGGTCTTCACTATGGCGGAGGCGGAAGAGACCCCCTCCCCTGCGCTTGCGCGGGGATGCCGTGAGCGGCCGCTGACGCCCCCGCGCATGCGTCGCCCGGCGAAGACCTTTTGGCACCGGCTGGCGATAAAAGGCCTTTCCAGCCGGCGGAGCGGAAACCACTCCAGCGCGGGCCTAGCCCCTCAAGGTGAGGGCTTGGCCCCTCTCCGCACCTTTGGGGCGGCCCGACGCCGGAGTGGTTCCCGCCACTCCATTACGCCGGAACCCCCGCCCCGCCGGGTAGGGGAGAATCCCGCCCCTGTTCTCAGCTATATTGGTTACAATTTGATATAATGCACGGAAAGATGTGAAAGCCAGAAGAGGATGTCCCAGATGTCTTTGTGATGATTTTAAACAAAATAAATGTTTATTAACCAATGAAATACACAACAACAAAGACACCTGGAAACACTAGGTAACTAACTCAATGGGTATATACCTAAATGTACGCAGTTCAAACTCCACATAGTTCCCCAACTTCAGAGCAAACCCCCCCCCCCCCCCCCAAACAAAATCCCATAAGTTTTTTTAAACTATAAGCAAAATCCAGTAATAGTTATTTCACTGGGGACGTTTATCTTTTGGGATTGCTTTTGACATAGGGTAGAACAACTGGTCGTTCCAACAGTGTCTCCAGCCTGCTGGGAGTTCACGCAGCCTGCTGGGAGTTCACGCAGCCTGCTGGGAGTTCACGCAGCCTGCTGGGAGTTCACGCAGCCTGCTGGGAGTTCACGCAGCCTGCTGGAAGTTCACGCAGCCTGCTGGAAGTTCACGCAGCCTGCTGGGACTTCGCACAGCTTTTCCCTGCCCGTGAGCTGAGTTCTCAAAACGGCTAACTTGCATAGGTTGAAATTGCTCCTGATATACAGTTTTTCCTTTTGATCTTCCCTTATCTGAACTAACCTCGGAAATTACTCTTAATTACCTTCATTTCGTGCATCCACCTTTTAGAATGCACTTGTAAAATTCACACACCTTCTCCTTTGAACTTCCAGCATTGTACTCAAACCTTTGACATTCTATTCTCTGTTGTTACCAACTTGCCTGAGGTAAACATCTATTAGACTTCTTAGCATATCAGAAGCACTAGTTCCGTCAACCTAGCCAAACTCTACCACTACACGGTTTCCATTTTTAATAAGTTTTTAAAAAATACATTACAGTGGTTTCAATATTGAATCTGCAGGACTTGGTTCAACCAAAACGTAGAGCTTTATTTAGAAGACGTTAACACTACAGGCTGTGGTTAGACTTCCCAAAACGGCCGATGGCATCACATAATTATTCTCTTAAAGTGCCGCTGTTCAGCTCCAAGGCTGCTCGTGAGGAAACTCTACGAATATACATTTCCTCCCCCTTTAAATCAAAGTCCCTGACACAAGAAACAACATAACGTTAACCATCAATGAGCAATTAGTCAACCACGACAGTCAGTGCGTCGGAGTTGGTCGTTCTCTTGTGTGTTTGTCGAACCTCAGCCGCCGCCTTTTCTCCGCTGGCTGGTTCTTGGGTGTGATTATCTTAACCGGAGTCGACGTAGGGATCCGAGGTTGACTCGGTTTGATTGGCGATTGAGGCGCTGTTTTCCCCAATAGGTTTGGTTGGTGTCAGGTTCTCTGGAAGGTCCAGCTCGTCTCTTAGCACAGCCGGATTTGGACTTTGTCGGTTCTGCATCTGGCGGTTTGGTTAGGGTTGTAAAAGGATGGCTTGTTAGGCTGCAACCTGCTTCCCCAGATTCTCCAGACCTGCTTTATTCATAAAACCTATGGGCGGGCACAGCAATCAGCACTGCTGCCTCACAGCGCCAGTGACCCGGTTCGATTCCGGCCTCGTGTGACTGGCTGCGTGGAGTCTGCACGTTCTCCCCGTGTGTGCGTGGGTTTCCTCCTGGTGCCCCGGTTTCCTCCCACAGCCCAAAGATGTGCAGATTAGCTGGATTAACCACGTTAAAAGTATCCCTTAGTGTTCAAAAGATTAGGCAGGGTTACTGGGCAGGGGAGTGGGCCTGGGTGGGGGTGCTCTTTCTGAGGGTTGGTGCAGACTCAATGGGCCGAATGGCTTAGTTCTGCACTGACTGGATTCTATGAAAAATGCAGGTCAGACAGCATCTATGGAGAGAACCAGAGTTAACATTTCAGGGCAAGTTGAGTTTCCAACAGCTCATCCGATCCTGTTGTGATGAATGAAATGTCAACGTTGTTTCTCGCTGTTTGACGCTGCCAGGCCTGCTGAGTATTTCCAGCATTTTTGTTTTGTTTTGTTTTTATTTCAGATTTCCAGCATCTGCAGTATTTTGCTTTTGTATTTGTGTCCCCAGACTTGCCCTCTGCTTTGTTTTGAAGCAGGTGTGATTGATCTCATTGCACATGTGGTGTTTCCTAGGTACGGCAATGATGAATCTGCACTACCGTTCCTGCTGGAGATTCTGACGGTGCTCCCAGAAGAGGTGCACAGCCGTTCGCTGCGAATTGGCACGAACCGAAGGACGGAGGTCATTGAGGACTTGGCTTACCACGCCAGCATGGTGATCGGCTTATTGGTGAGCCACTGCGTGCGGCATTTCATCTAGCTGTGGTACTTGTATGCCCAACGTGTCCCTCTGTGCAGAGGAAATCAAGCAATCTGAAGCCCTAGCCAGTCGCCATTAGTCCTTTAATGTGCTAACACTTTGGGGCGTAGTTCCACAGACACGGGTATCTGGTCCACATAACTGCTGAACGGGCGGCACGGTAGCACAGTGGTTAGCACTGTTGCTTCACAGCTCCAGGGTCCCAGGTTCGATTCCCTGCTCGGGTCACTGTCTGTGCGGAGTCTGCACGTTCTGGGTGGGTTTCCTCCGGGTGCTCCAATTTCCTCTCCCAGTCCAAAGATGTGCAGGTGGGTTGGTCATGATAAATTGTCCTTGGTGTCCAAAAAGGATAGGTGGGGTTATGAGGATGGGGTAGAGGTGCTCTTTCCGAGGGCCGGTGCAGACTCGATGGGCCGAATGGCCTCCTTCTGCACTGTAAATTCTATGAATACTATGAACTGCTCTTGTTAAGCTGTGAAATGTTGTCGGACTTTCCGACCAGTGAGTGTCACAGTTCACCTCTGTCCCGATTTTACTAGACGCCCAAATGCCAAGGCACTCTGCAGGAATCATTGGGCAGTGACCAGGAACTGTGTCCTTGATTAATTCATCAGTTAATAAGACCATAAGACATAGGAGCAGAATTAGGCCACTCGGCCCATCGAGTCTGCTCCGCCATTCAATCATGGCTGATATTTTCTCATCCCCATTCTCCTGCCTTCTCCCCATAACCCCTGATCCCCTTATTAATCAAGAACATATCTATCGCTGTCTTAAAGACACTCAGTGATTTGTCCTCCACAGCCTTCTGCAGCAAACAGTTCCACAGTTTCACCACCCTCTGACTGAAACAATTCCTCCTCGCCTCTGTGTTAAAGGGTCGTCCCTTTAGTCTGAGATGGTGTCCTCTGCTTCTAGTTTTTCCTACAAGTGGAAATATCCCCTCCACGTCCACTCTATCCAGGTCTCGCAGTATCCTGTAGACCAGTGCTTCCTAAATGTTTTGCCAGCGTCACCCATTTTAAAACAGAATTTGTATGACACGGGAGTGGAGATTGTAGGGGTGCAAGGATTTCAAGGGTTTAAACAGCTGTTGAACCTCAGTCGCCAAACTCCACCACCACCGTTACTCTGCAGCTCGTGACCCCAAAATCCAGCCCCACCCCCAAATCGGGAAGTCCTGCAGTTGACCATTCAATAAACTCCCCATGGTTTCAGGCACCAGCCCATCCAGTTATGGGAGCATCTCCTCTTTCGTCACGTTTCTGCTAACTGGTGGCTCCAGCGATGCATCTTAAACAAACCTCAGGCACATAAGGATGTATCATTGGGTACCGGCAGTTTCATTTCATAGAGTTTACAGTGCAGAAGGAGGCCATTCGGCCCATCAAGTCTGCACCGGCTCTTGGAAAGAGCATCCTACTTAAGCCCACATCTCCACCCTATCCCCGTAACCCAGTAACCCCACCTAACCTTTTTGGACACTAAGAGCAATTTATCACGGCTAATCCACCTAACCTGCACATCTTTGGACTGTGGAAGGAAACCGGAGCACCCGGAGGAAACCCGCCCAGACACAGGGAGAACGTGCAGACTCCATACAGACAGTGACCGAAGCCGGGGATCGAACCTGGGACCCTGGAGCTGTGAAGCAACCGTACTAACCACTGTGCTACCTTGCCGCCTCGATTTTGCCGACAAAAGTGTTGTACCTGGGTTGAATTAAAATACAGGATTCGTGACCTGTGCAAAACAAAACTGGTGTGTTTTATCCGAAAGAGATCTACTATTTGCAGCTTCGATGTCTTCCTATTTGCATTTTGTATAACTCTTCGGTGTGGTCTTCGAGGTTAATGGAAGACTGAAATAGGTTCGAACCTCTAAGTGGGGGGGGGGGGGAATTTCTCAACTTTTCCCTCTTTATTGCAGCTCACAGGCAATCACTTGATTTTAGCTGGGGTGTGAATACTGCGATGGATGATGTTGCACTTGTTCAGGGAGAGGCGGGATGGGTCGGAGGATGGTCTTTTCCTCTCCGTCAGTAAATAGTATGTTTGCACCGTGCCAGCCTTGGGAGTCAGGTCAGAGGTTAATGAACCTTGCTAGAGGCTGGGGCTTTTTCTTTAACTCCCCGGGAGGAAAGGTGTTGAACGGTGCAGGTGAGTCCCATTGATGGTCAGTGTCTTGTGAAATTTGACTTTGTACCCGGGACTTTTTCAGACCGCCTACATGGAACGTTGCAGCCACGATGAAAAGTTGGTGATTAAAGTCTTCCGATGCCTCATGAGCTGGATTAACCTGGGCATCCTGCACACTGATCACATTGCCAACAGTCAGTTACTGGTGGCACTCTTCCAGGTCCTTGTGAGTATGAACTCAACAACTAATCAGTCGCCCAAAGTCACAACGTAAGAGTTCTGGTTGTGAGTGGAGATAATTCCAGACCGTCCACAAATTTATCTCTACTTTATTCTGCACAGTTCCCTCCATTCCTCCTCCTCCTCTGACCGTTCCTGGTTTTTAAAATTCGGATATAGGCGTCGCCACCGTTTGTTGTCCATCCTTTTTTTGAAAAATATTTTTATTAAGGCATTTGTATTATAAATTTTATCAAAATAAGCAACCATACACCAAAGCAACAACAAAACCCAGCCAACGTGGCTTACATAAACAGCTCGGCAATCCCAATTCCCCACCAGCATTCCCCCACCTTGCCCAACTCCCCATGTCTCCCCGAAGTCACCTCCGGGCGAACCCTAGCATCGATCCCCTCAGGGCGAACTTGATCTTCTCGAGCTGGAGAAATCCAGCCATGTCACTGACCCACAATCGCCTCGGGGCCTCCTCCCATAACCCAACCTCCAACTCCCCGCCCAGCTCTTCCTCCCACTTCTGCTTCAGCTCCCCTATCGGGCCTCCCTCCCACTCCATGAGCTCCTTATATATTTCTGATACCTTCCCCCTCCCCCACTCTCGCTTTCGTCGTTACCTTATCCTGCAGCCTCCGGGGCGGTAGGTGCGGGAAAATCGATACCTGCTTGTTGCCCGTCCTTAATTGCTCTTGAACTGCGTTCCATAGACCCAAAGTATGGGTGTCAGGATGAGTGTAGCTATACACGAACTGGTCGCACTGCACAGATTGAGGACTGAACTTGGAGCCTTCTGGTTGGTATGGCAGAACCTTTACCAATGAGGCCAGGGATGTTTCTTCCATTTGGCATTGAGCCGTCCATGTCCTGTAGCTTGGGGAGGAACTCTTGCCCTTTGGCGTCGCTCTGAACAATATTTCCTTGGCCTCTGTTGTAATTTTTAATCCTACTTGGTTGGTGCTGAGCTTAACATTGCCTACAGCCACATCGGCCACACCTGTCTTGATATTGCCTTGAACCTTTAGCTACTTACTCTCCATTGGATGACCAGCCATGGATGTGAACCGGAAGAAATTTGTTAAGCTCTAGTTAGAGAGGAGACCTTGCGGGGGGGAGAGTGGAGGGAAATTTTCTGATAAACTATTCACTGACTCCTGCTGGAAGGTGAACATGCATTGGCTGAGGACTGTGATGCCCACTGTAGTCAAATAACGTGCTAACACTCGGGCTTGAAGCACAGGCGTTTCGGTGAGCTAACTGCAGGAGGAAGGGGGCTCGAGGACAAACTCCAAGAATCAACGTGCTGAGAATGCGAGAAAATAGGGAGAAAGTGGAATGAACTCTTTGGGAAGGAAACTCCAATAGGGGTTTATTACACTCCGCTGCACTGAGCTGTTAGTCCCACTGGCTCCAGTTATACAAAGTACCCTTCCCTCCTCTCCTGACGGTTCTGACCTTTGTGTCGTGTCTCATAACGTGTGTGCTCAGTCTTCATGTGAGAGTCTAGGCTGGTTATTCTCGCAGGCTGTTTGACCGTGCAGTGTGTTACAGCAGAACCGGGTGGTCTTTTCACCCAGTACTCTCTCAGCACGGTAGCACAGTGGTTGGCACTGTTGCTTCACAGCTCCAGGGTCCCAGGTTTGATTCCCGGTTTGGGTCACTGTCTGTGCGGAGTCTGCACGTTCTCCCCGTGTCTGCGTGGGTTTCGTCCGGGCGCTCCGGTTTCCTTCCACAAGTGCCGAAAGACGTGCTTGTTAGGTGAATTGAACATTCTGAATTCTCCCTCTTGTGTACCCGAACAGGCGCCGGAGTGTGGCGACTAGGGGATTTTCACAATAACGTCATTGCAGTGTTAATGTAAGCCTACTTGTGACAATAAAGTTTATTATAAAATTATTTATTCTAAAAAAGTGACCAGAAGTGGAACAAACGCGTGCTGCAGATATCAGCCCACATCTCCCCCCCACAAGCTACTGGAACCAGTATATCTGTGATCCAGCCAATTCCGCATAGCCTGGGAACCAAAGCTGGGACGTATTGTCCTTTGTGGCCCAATTGCTGTACCTGGCAGTTTTACACGTTCACAAGGCTAGCTTTTGCCTTTCCTGTGATCAGTTTCTCTCCCGTTGACGCTCTGGTGACTTTTCCCAGCCAACCTGGGAAACCTGTGCCCATTGACATCACCCTCGGCCTTTGTCTGGCCTCTGGAATGTTTAATTCCGGGCGATTGTATCAGCGTCCCACAGCTCACTGGATGCATCTGTATTGACTTTGCCGCTAACATTTTGCTTTGTCCTCTGATAAAGGAACGTCCCCACTCGAGGATCTAAAGGAAAAGGGTGTGTTTAAAATCTGCTTTGTGCAGAGGTGGTGGTGGAGTGGGGGGGGGGGCTGTGGCTGTGGCTGGTGTAGGACCCAACATGTGGTGATGTCACTTTGGTGGGGAGGGGGGCAAGGGGGAGACATTGATCAGCAATTGGATAGTTGTACCGCATAAATGAAGGATTGGCCTCCTGTTCCCACTCGTGGGCAAAGCCTGGGGTTTGTGGGTTTAAACGGAGGCAGGGAGGCAATTGCTGGGTGGCCCAGAGAACCAAGGGAGGATCTTCATTTGAAAATTAGCGGTGGATCTCCTCCAATAGGCTCAAGCAGTAACGGAGCTGTTCACCGCAGCACGAACTCCGTCCAGGTTCGAACGCACTTTCTTCAATCTCTAGTTTGGGCTGACGCATTGATATCAGTTCAGGGACACCCTGGTGCCCAGGCTAGTGACGTGGCGAAGTCTGCCAGGGTTCCTGCCACCCAGTAAGTTGTGCAGAAGAGTGCGTGTGCTGATCAGGAGCAGGACAGGATGAGAGTTCAACCGTGGGTCCTCCCATTTGATGCACCAACATCATCCTGCAAGGGCTTGCCCCCTGAACCTTCGGGACCTGTTGTGTTTTCTTAATGCCAACCCGGTGTCTCACTGGAGCGTAATCTGGCCTCTTTGCAAATCCTAGGTCGGGTCCTAAGCACCAAGTCAAGGCTGATGCTCTAGTTTGGCACTGAGTGAACGCTGCTGCCTTTTGGGTGAGACCTGACCGACTGCATGGACTGCTGGCTCAGTTGTGTATTGAAAATACTAGCATGGTGTTCACAGAGAAACGAGCGGTCTCCTGGTGTCCTTCCTTAGCCTGAACCAGCAAAAACAGACTAACTTTGCCTTTCATCTCACTGTGGATGTGTGGGCGCTCGTTCACAACCAGTTGGCTGCCATGTTTATCTACTTAACAGCGACTGCACTTGAGTGTAACAGTTTGTGAAATGCTTTGGAATGTTTTTGAGATGCCCTCGGGCGTACGGTAAATGCAAGTCTTTTTGTTTCTGAATGGGCTATAACCTTCGTGGTAATGGGACTGACACGCTCGGGGAAATACTAAAACCGCAATTATCCCTGAATTTCAGAGGCACAACCAGACGTCCTCAAACCTGCACGAGGTGGCGAGCGACTGCGTGTGTGCAGCACTGTACGCGGTCGAGGGCTTGCAGGAGAGTCTCCGGCTGGCTCTACAGCTACAAGAAGGGGTGACAGCGCTGGAGGAAGCTTACCATACTGCAGTCGCCTGCGAGGACATGGACAAGTAGGTTGTAGTTGGGTTCCATGCTCGACTTTGACTGGGGTATCTGATAATGTCGGAACGTCTTGAGAGATCTGCTGGTTAAAGCAGCAAAAACAGCCCCGGTTTGATTACTCCCCTGTGCTGGATAAGCTGATCTCATCCAGGTCTTTATTTCGGCAGTGTATCTATTGAAATCACTCCCAGTCAGTGATTTGTTGGGGAGTTGGGACTTGTGGCAGCACTCTCAGCAAGCAGTCTAGTTTATAAAAAAGCAAAATATAACAGTGCACTGCGACAAAGTCTATTTAAGCAGCATACAACAAGCAGTCTACAGAGTCTGTTTAAAAAGTACGCTACATTATTACGTAGGTAACAGCACCTAAAACAATAAGGGGATTTCTTGATTAATAAGGGGATATGGGGTTATGGGGAGCAAGCAGGGGAATGGGGATGAGAAACATATCAGTCACGATCGATTGGTGGAGCAGACCCGATGGGCCGAATGGTCTAATTCTGCTCCTATGTCTTATGGTCTGCAGTAAAAATCCAGAGAGTCTATTTAAATAGTTCTGAAATGCAAAGCAAACATAACTAATGATTGAGGCGATGGCGTAGTAGTGTTGGCACTCATCCAGAGACCCCGGGTAATGTTCTGTGGACCCAGGTTTGAATCCCGGCAGGGCAAATGTGACCATGAAACCATTGTTGTAGAAACAATGTATTTTTGGGAAGGAAATCTACCTGGTCTGGCCTGCATGTGACTGCAGATCTACAGCAATGTGGTTGACTCTTAAGGGAAGGGCAATAAATGCTGGTGCAGCCAGCAACGTCCACATGCCATGACGGATAAAAAAAAAGGTTTCGCAAACTATGCTGTTTTGGGGGAAAGTTCCAGGATTTTGACTCCGGCCATTACTGTGTTGACCAAGCGGGTGCATATAATAATTTTTATTGTCACAAATAGGCTTACATTATCACTGCAATGAAGTTACTGTGAAAATCCCCTAGTCGCCACACTCCGGCGCCTGTTCGGGTACAGAGAGGGAGAATTCAGAATGTCCAATTCACCTGACAAGCACGTCTTTCGGGACTTGTGGGAGGAAACCGGAGCACCCGGAGTAAACTCATGCAGGCACGGGGAGAACGTGCAGACTCCGCACAGACAAGTGACCCAAGCCGGGAATTGAACCTGGGACCCTGGCGCTGTGAAGCAACAGTGCTAACCACTGTGCCACCGTGCAGCCTTGATGCACAGTCAGGGATTGCACGGGAAGTCTATCCATAAGCTTGGGTATGTTGAACACAGCAAGCACTGGAGCCTTAACCCCAGCACAAATTACTCCCACAAAGCATCGCTGGTAACTCTTGGGCCTTGACCCAAATGAAACGAGAATAGTTAATTCAAAATAAACAGCTTTGATTGTATGATCTGATTATGTTCTAAATCATTCAGCTGTCTGTTTGCTCTGGCATTTGTTTGGCTTAATTACATTTTTGCTACATTTTTCCTTTCTCTTTCACACGAAAGATGACTTCCAAGTATCAGGAGTCTCCAACTCCTCATTGTCGCATAAACGTTCCGCCTGCCGACTGCAAAAGCTCAAGCGGAGTGTTAGAGAGGGAAAGTTGCCCTGCCATCCAGCGAACCATGCGCCAACGCCTTCCAGGGCTGTATCAGGGTGGCACTGACTGATGCGATCTCAGTGGCAGCTGCTGCACATTACCCAGAGAATGCTTTGAATGTTGAGCTTGCTAGTGCACGAGCAGTTGGCGCAAATAGCATTGATGCCCTGAAGGGGGAAACCTGATACACGTACGAGGAAGAACGGAATAGAAGGTTATGCTGATCGCTGTTAGATGTAACAGGGTGGGTGGAAGCTCAAAAACACTGTCACAGACTGGTTGGGCCGAATGGCCTATTTCTGTCAATGTAGTTCTAAGAATTTGCAGAGGCGTTAGCAGGTAAAGATGACTCCTCCTTGCCTCCAGCATGTTTAAATCCTGTTTTAAACTGCCCCCAGTTCAAGTTAAGATAGCACTCAGATGGTTAGTACATGAATTGGAAAAGCCACTTTGGATTTGCACAGTAAAAGGAGTGATGGCACATTTCTCGGGGTAAAGGGAAGGGGGTTTTACTTTACATCTAACCAATATTGCAACTGCACTTGTGAAAGTACTTGATGGGATTGCACAGAGTGTGTATCTAACCTGTGTTGTAGCCTCCTTGCAAAGCGCTTACGGGACAGCAGGGGGAGCCTCGGTGCCCGTTGGTGTCATTGGTACCCATTGACCTGAGGTTTGATGTGTTCCAGGGCTCTGAATTATTGCCGGATTTTCACTGAGCTGGCGGAGACGCTGTTGGAGATGGTGATCCGTTCACCGGGACAGGGACTGGGCGACCTCAAAACACTCAACCTCATCTTAAACTGTGTCGGACACGAGCAGTACGAGGTCAGTTAATGCTCGCCACCAGCCCAGTCTGCGCAGGGAGCCATGCCCGTATGTTGAGACCAAAGATCCTTCTAAACCGCACAGCAATCAGAACTCCCCGTGCACAAGTCGGCATCTTTATGTTCCCGCGCATGCATGGTTCCGCAAAATAATTGAAACTCAAAACGACACTTTCAAACCAATGTTAGTGTAGACTGGTTAAGACTGCTTGTCAGCTGGATTCTCTGCTCCTGTGTGGGTTTCAGGTTCTGCGCGTTCCATTACTCCTGAAGCCAAAGTGTTGGATTAAACACACTGTTAAAACAAAAAATACAGTCAGGCAAAGTACGAGACCAAGACCTGAGCTCGTCCAGTTCATTGCTCTTGAATTGTGCTCCATTATTGCCCTCGGGCGCGCCCTTCCTTCCTGCGAACCATCCACAGAAGCCTTCTCAAAGTTAAACGGCAGGAACTGAATGAAATTAGACCCAGAGTAGCTCCTGCCGAGCCCCCACTTCTAAGCCAGTTGATTGTGGGCTCAAATCTCAAGCAGAGACTTTGGCACAAAATATGCACTCTCTTGCAGTGAAAATGAAATGAAATGAAAATCGCTTATTGTCACAAGTAGGCTTCAAATGAAGTTACTGTGAAAAGCCCCTAGTCGCCACATTCCAGCGCCTGTTCGGGAGGCTGTTACGGGAATTTAACCGTGCTGCTGGCCTGCCTTGGTCTGCTTTCAAAGTCAGCGATTTAGCCCTGTGCTAAACAGCCCCAGTGCCGAGGGAGTAAGTGCTCCGAAAGCTAGTGTTTGAAACAAACCTGTTGGACTTTAACCTGGTGTTGTAAGACTTCTTACTGTGCTCACCCCAGTCCAACGCGGCATCTCCACATCAGTGCCGAGGGAGTGTGAAGTTGCCGCTGTCCCAGATGACCATAGGGTTGCTTTCCTCCTTTGAGAGGGGGGGGAGCTGACCGGTGGTGGTTTAACCTGAGGGCCACCACACCTCAGGCGAAGATTGAGAAGGCGGGGCCTTCATGAATAACCTCAGCCTGTACGGGAATTGACCCCGTGCTGCTGGCCTCGCTCAACATCACGGACCTGCTGTCCAGCCCACTGAGCTAAACCGGCCCCCCTTGCCGAGGGAGTGTACTGCACGGTCAGAGGTACTGTCGTTCAGATGAGATGTTCAAGCCAGGGCTTCGACAGCCCTCTGGGGTGATGTAAAAGATCCCATCGCACTATTACGAGAGTTCTCCTTGGTGACCTGGCCAATGTTATCCCTCAATCTTGCAGGTTGAGTCCGTAATTAAGAAAGCAAATGCAATGTTGTCATTCATCTCAAGAGGCTTGGAATATAAAAGCAGGGATGTACTTCTGAAGCTTTATAAAGCATTAGTTAGGCCCCATTTAGAATACTGTGAGCAATTTTGGGCCCCACACCTCAGGAAGGACATACTGG
This sequence comes from Scyliorhinus torazame, assembly GCF_047496885.1. NCBI lineage: Eukaryota > Metazoa > Chordata > Chondrichthyes > Carcharhiniformes > Scyliorhinidae > Scyliorhinus > Scyliorhinus torazame. The sequence goes on along the minus strand of NC_092735.1, from coordinate 25,283,190 downwards.
CACTGGAGCAGGTCCAGCGGAGATTCACACGGATGATCCCAGGAATGGTAGGCCTAACATACGATTAACGTCTGAGGATCCTGGGATTATATTCATTGGAGTTTAGGAGGTTGAGGGGAGATCGAATAGAAACTTACAAGATAATGTATGGCTTAGATAGGGTGGATGTAGGGAAGTTGTTTCCATTAGCAGGGGAGACTAGGACCCGGGGGCACAGCCTTAGAATAAAAGGGAGTCACTTTAGAACAGAGATGAGGAGAAATTTCTTCAGCCAGAGAGTGGTGGGTCTGTGGAATTAATTGCCACAGAGGGCGGTGGAGGCCGGGACGTTGAGTGTCTTTAAGACAGAAGTTGATAAATTCTTGATTTCTCAAGGAATTAAGGGCTATGGAGAGAGAGCGGGTAAATGGAGTTGAAATCAGCCATGACTGAATGGTGGCGTGGCCTCGATGGGCCGAATGGCCTTACTTCCGCTCCTATGTCTTATGGCATCACTAAAGCAGATTATTTGTGCAACTGACAGTGCTGTTTGTGTGAGGTTGGCTCTGTGCAGGTTGGCTGCCACATTTCTTACTTTGCAACTGTGACTAGACTTTAAAGTACCTTATTGGCTGTATCGCACTTGGGTCCTGAGATGGTGCTATTTAAATGTGAGCTTTCTTAACGTAGGGTGATCTTTACTTTGTATTTAAACTGCCATGTGCCTGTTTTGGCCATGCTTTTGCTCTTGATAAGAAAAGTGAGAAGCCTTCTAATTTCTTGTGGTTAGATATCATAAAAATGTCTTTGAAATTGCGCTGAAGTAAAATATAAAGTTGGCCTTGATTGCTGTTAGTTTTTCTAACCCAACGTATTTGTGCAGGTGGCGGAGATCACGTTCAATTTCTGGTATCGGCTGGCCGAAACGCTCCACAAGATGAAGGATCCCTCAGTGAACCAGATCTTCCGACCATATTTCCAGAGGCTTACTCAGTCTCTCACCTTCCACTCCCAAATGGACCCTGATCACGTATGTGGCCCTGGATAAATAAGCGTGCAAGTTGGTCGGTGCGTAATTATCCCATAGCAGCTGGAAAGGGGTGAAGGACAACCCAAAAAGTGTAAAATCTTCTGTACTAATGACCTCTGCCAAGATTGTCCAATGTTACTTTTGCCTTTTAATTACTTTCAAGGTTCCATTGAAGAACTTGGGGAAGGGGATATTGTCAAGTGAGAATTAACAGCAGGATCTGCGATTCGCGCATTATTGATGTCCCTTTGATTTTTTTTTTTTTTCATTTAGTGTACCCAATTATTTGTGTTCCAATTAAGGGGCAATTTAGTAGGTTCTTTTATTTTTCTGCCTCCGTAGATAGTTCAGGCAGTGCTCTATTGGGCCCCTCCCCACCACCTTTCCCCTTTCTTCCCACCACCCCCTTCCTTTCCCTTCTGTTGGTACAGAGGCAAGGGGGGAGTTGGTACAGAGGCACTGGTCTCTCCAGCGCAAAGTTTAGTGCTTGTACCATTTGTTTTTTTGTAGAAATGTGTTGGGGGAGGGTACCCTGTTACTCCAACACAAAATTAGTGTTTGTACCGTTTGGCCTTGTATCTATTTTTACTGTTTTAATAAAAAGATATGGTCAATCCACCTAACCTGCACGCCTTTGTGGGGGTGAGACCCATGTAGCCACAGGGAGCATGTGCAAACTCCACACAGATAGTGACCCAGGGCTGGGATCGAACCCATGTCCGCAGCGCCGTGAGGCAGCAGTGCTACACATTGCGCCACCATGCCATCCGCCCCTTTGATGAGTAAATGAGCGTTGTGATGTGTGCACTGGCCTTTCCCTTCTCAAATGTCAGTTCAAAGGAGAGATTGGGCCGACTGGGGCTGGATTCATTGGAATTTAGAAGGACCAGAGAAGATCTAATTGAGAAGGATAAAATTCAGACAGACTGGAGGCAGGAATGTTGTTCCCCCTGTCGTGGTGGGGGTGGGGGGTTCTAGAACAAGGGCTCACAGTCTCAGGATAAGGGGTAGGCCATTTAGGACTGAGATGGGAAATTCTTCACTCAGAGGGTGGTGAACCTGTGGAATTCACAGGTCACTGAATGAAATTGACAGATTTCAAGACTCGAGGCACCAGGAGGTAAGATTGAGACACTGGAGGATAAAATTGAGACAAAGGACCAGCCATGATCGCGTCAGTCTCGAAGGGCCGAATGGCCTCCTCCTGTTTGCTGTGTTTCTAATCCAGTGCAGAGTGTCGGGGTGAGAACTGTAAAGTGTTAACTATAAAGTCCTCCGGTGAAATGAGTTTAGCCTCATAGAACAGACAGTGCAGAAGGAGGCCATTCGGCCCATCGAGTCCGCGCCGACCCACCTAGCCTAGTTCCTTCTAGCTTGGGGCCCACTGCACAAAACCACCTCTGATTTGACATCAAATTGGCAAACGAGCTGGGGGGCCACAGGATGGCGGGTGTGGGAAACGGTATACGATCATAGTGGCACTGTCGTGGACACTCTGTTGGGTTTGTGCTGAGGCACATTGGTGAGACTTGTGTTGAGGGAGTATTTTGTTTCTGTGGAAGCTGTACCCACCTGGGTGTGCTCTAGAATGATACTGGATTCATGGAAATCAAAATTCCCTAATGTTAACACTTTATGAGGAGGAATTTTTTTTTTTTTTTTTTTTTTTTTTTTTGAAAGGTCAAGTTAAGGCATAGACCAACAAAAAAGACACTGTTGGAGGCTGAAAAGTTGGTGTTTCCCCCGCCTCCCAATGCAATCTGCCACCAGAGAAGTCAGAAAAGTTGCTGAGATTGTTTCCCAGTGTGGAGGTTTTGACCTCCAGGGGGATCAGCTCGGTGCAGACTCTAGTAATGACACAAACTAAATTGTCTCCCCAACAGGAGGGAGTTCTGGACGAGACGGATGATTTTTTCGAGTTCCGACTACGGGTCTCCGATCTTCTGAAAGACATTATATTCCTAATTGGAGCTTCAGAGTTCTTCTCACGGGTGAGTGAGGAGCAGCCTGCCCAACCATTGGTCCATGCAGTCAGAAGGAACGAAAAATTAGCCGATGAGTGAGGAGAGACATTCAACGCATTCATTCGGACACCCCAACCTCGCAGTTATCCCACTGCTAAATCCCTGAGGTACACTGTTTCGTCCAGTTCCCTGGCCCTAACCGCCTCCTTTACCATGGATGTCCAATCCCTCTATACCTCCAACCCTCACCAGGATGGCCTGATAGCTCTCCGCCTCTCCCTCGAACAGAAGCCTGAACAATCCCCACCCACCAACACTCATCTCCGTCTGGCTGAACTTGTCCTTTAACTGAACAATTTCTCCTTTAACTTGTCTCACTTCCTCCAAACCAAAGGCATATCTGTGGGTACTCCTCTGGGTCCCAGTTTTGCCTTTCTCTTTATGGGGTATGCGGGACATTCCTTGTTCCAGTCCTACTCTGATCCGCTCTCCCCTCATTTCGGTACATCAACGACTGTTTTTGTGCCGCTTCATGCTCCCATCCTATCCAAGCCTCTATCACCTTCATCCTGATCCTTCCCATCCCTTCCTTGACCTCTCCATCTCAATTTCTGGTGATGGGCTGTCCACTAGTATCCATTACAAACCCACCGACTCCCATAGGTACCTTGTCTGTAGCTCTTCACATCCTGTGAGAACTCCATCCCGTTCTCCCATTTCCTTGTCTGTTCCGATGATGCCACTTTCCGAACCGGCACTGCTGACTTGTCTTCATTAGTTATGATTTCCCACCCACTGTGGTTGACAGAGCTCTCGACCGTATCCAGCTCATCTCCCACATCTCTGCTCTCGCCCCTTCCCTCCCAGAACCAGGATAGGGTCCCCCTTGTCCTCACTTTTGACCCCACCAGCCCCCGCCAGTTCCACCAGCTCCAGCAAGATGCTGCCACCAAATGCATCTTCCCCTCACTCAGCCTGTCACCATTCCGCAGGGAGCAATCCCTCCAGGATACTGTGATGCACTCCTCTTATCATCCCCAACACCATAGAATCCCTACATTGCAGAAGGAGGCCATTTGGCCCATCGAGTCTGCACCGACTCTCCCAAAGAGCATCCATTGCCCTGCCCTATCCCTGTAACTTTGTTACCTCCTCCCTGCTCACCATGCAAGGGCCTAATACTTTCACGTGAACCTCCTTCAATCTAGTTGGGGGTACTGCTCCCAATGCGGTCTACTCTACATTGGAGATACTAAACGCAGATTGGGAGACCACTTTGCAGATCACCTCCGGTCCGTCCACAAGCAGGACCCAGACCTTCCTGTCGCCATTTCAACTCCCCGTCCTGCTCCCACGTCCACATGTCCGTCTTCGGCCTGCTGCAATGTCCCAGTGAAGCCCAGCGCAAACTGGAGGAACAGTAGCTCATCTTCCGATCAGGCACCTTACAGCCTTCCGGGCTTAACATTGCGTTCAACAACTTCATACTGTGAACTCTCTCCTCCACCTTCACTCCATTTTTAATTCTATCAATTTATTATAATTTCTTCCATTGATCCGTTTTTCCCTTATCACTCTCTCCTTCTCTCCCCCCCCCACACACACACACACACTAGGGCCACATGAAATGAAAATCGCTTATTGTCACAAGTAGGCTTCAATGAAGTTACTGTGAAAAGCCCCTAGTCGCCACATTCCGGCGCCTGTTCGGGGAGGCTGGTACGGGAATTGAACCACACTGCTGGCCTGCCTTGGTCTGCTTTAAAAGCCAGCGATTTAGCCCAGTGAGATAAACCACCCCCTGTTCCCATATGTTCCCTGCTCCAAGTTGTCCCTTGACAGACTGCTTACCTTCGTTCAGCCTCTTAATACGCTGCAAGAGTCGTCCAGGCTTGAAATGTTAGCTCTGTTCCCTCTTCAGATGCTGTCAGATCTGCTGAGATTGTCCAGTATTTTCTGTTTTGTTTCAGATTCCAGCATCCGCAGTAATTTGCTTTTACCCAGTTTAGATGTTCTGGTGCGGTTGACTCTGAACTGTCCTACTCTGAAATGGTAGAACAAATCACTCAGTTCAAGGGCAGTTATCATAGAATTGACAGTGCAGGAGGAGGCCATTCGGCCCATCGAGTCTGCACCGGCCCCTGAAAGAGCACCCTACTTAAGACTACACTACCACCCCATCCCCGCAACCCAACAACCCCACCCAACCTTTGGACACTAAGGGGCAATTTAACGTGGCGAATCCACCTAACCTCCACATCCCCGGACCGTGGGAGGGAACCAGAGCCCCCGGAGTTAGTGATGGGCAACAAATGCTGGCCCAGCCAGCGACACCCACATCCTAAGTACAAATATTTTTGAAAGTCCACACTCCTGGTCTGAGGTGCATTTGTTTCAATGCGAGAAGTGTAGCAGGTAAGGCAGATGAACTTAGGACTTGGATTAGTACCTGGGAATATGATATTGGTACTACGGAGACTTGGTTGAGGGAAGGGCAAGACTGGCAACTAAATATCCCAGGGTATAGATGCTTCAGGAGGGATAGAGAGGGAGGTAAAAGGGGTGGAGGAGTTGCATTACTGGTCAGAGATGATATCACAGCTGTGATTAAGGAGGGCACGATGGAGGATTTGAGCACTGAGGCAATATGGGTAGAGGTAAGAAATAGGAAGGGTGCGCTAACATTGTTGGGACTTTACTACAGGCCTCCCAAAAGCGAGCGTGAAGTAGAGGTACAAATATGTAGACAGATTATAGAAAAATGTAGGAGCAATAGGGTGGTCGTGATGGGAGATTTTAACTTCCCCAACATTGAATGGGACTCATGTAGTGTTGGAGGCGTAGATGGAGCAGAATTTGTAAGGAGCATCCAGGAGAGTTTTTTAGAGCAGTATGTAAATAGTGCAACTCGGGAAGGGGCCATACTGGACCTGGTATTGGGGAATGATCCCGGCCAGGTGGTTAAAGTTTAAGTCGGTGATTACTTTGGGAATAGCGATCACAATTCCGTAAGTTTTAGAATACTCCTGGACAAAGACGAGAGTGGTCCTAAAGAAAGAGTGCTAAATTGGGGAAAGGCCAAGTATAACAAAATTCGGCAGGAGCTAGGGAATGTGGATTGGGAGCAGCTCTTTAAGGGTAAATCCACATTTGAAATGTGGGAGTCTTTTAAGGAAAGGTTGATTAGAGTGCAGGACAGACATGTCCCTGTGAAAAGGAATAGAAATGGCAAGATTAGGGAACTATGGATGATGGGTGGAATTGTGAGACTAGCTGAGATGAAAAAGGAAGCATACATAAGATCTAGGCGACTTAACTCTGATGAAGCTTTGGAGGAATATCGGGAAAGTAGGACAAATCTCAAACGCGCAATAAAGAGGGCTAAAAGGGGTCATGAAATATCTTTGGCTAACAGGGTTAAGGAAAATCCCAAAGCCTTTTATTCGTATATAAGGAGCAAGAGGGCAATTAGAGAAAGGATTGGTCCACTCAAAGACAAAAGAGGGAATTTATGCATGGAGTCAGAGGAAATGGGTGAGTTTCTTAATGAGTACTTTGCATCGGTATTCACCAAGGAGAGGGACATGACGGATGTTGAGGCTAAGGATGGATGTTTAAATACTCTAGGTCAAGTCGGCATAAGGAAGGGGGAAGTTTTGGGTATTCTAAAAGGCATTAAGGTGGACAAGTCCCCAGGTCCAGATGGGATCTATCCCAGGTTACTGAGGGAAGCGAGGGAAGAAATTGCTGGGGCCTTAACAGATATCTTTGCAGCATCCTTGAGCACGGGTGAGGTCCCGGAGGACTGGAGAATCGCTAATGTTGTCCCTTTGTTTAAGAAGGGTAGCCGGGCTAATCCAGGGAATTATAGACCTGTGAGCTTGACGTCAGTGGTAGGCAAACTGTTGGAGAAGATACTGAGGGATAGGATCTATTCACATTTGGAAGAAAATAGACTTATGAGTGATAGGCAGCATGGTTTTGAGCAGGGAAGGTCATGTCTTACAAATCGAATAGAATTCTTTGAGGAAGTGACAACGGTAATTGATGAGGGAAGGGCTGTAGATGTCATATACATGGACTTCAGTAAGGCGTTTGATAAAGTTTCCCATGGCAGGTTGATGGAAAAAGTGAAGTCGTATGGGGTTCAGGGTGTACTAGCTAGATGGATAAAGAACTGGCTGGACAACAGGAGACAGTAGTGGTGGAAGGGAGTGTCTCAAAATGGAGAAAGGTGACTAGTGGTGTTCCACAGGGATCCGTGCTCGGACCACTGTTGTTTGTGATATACATAAATGATCTGGACGAAGGTATAGGTGGTTTGATTAGCAAGTTTGCAGATGATACTAAGATTGGTGGAGTTGCAGATAGCGAGGAGCACTGTCAGAGAATACAGCAAAATATAAATAGATTGGAGAGTTGGGCAGAGAAATGGCAGATGGAGTTCAATCCAGGCAAATGCGAGGTGATGCATTTTGGAAGAGCTAATTCAAGAGCGGACTATACGGTCAATGGAAGAGTCCTGGGGAAAATTGATGTACAGAGAGATCTGGGAGTTGAGGTCCATTGTACCCTGAAGGTGGCAACGCAAGTCGATAGAGTGGTCAAGAAGGCATACAGCATGCTTGCCTTCATCGGACGGGGTATTGAGTATAAGAGTCGGCATGTCATGTTACAGTTGTATAGGACTTTGGTTAGGCCACATTTGGAATACTGCATGCAGTTCTGGTCGCCACATTACCAGAAGGATGTGGATGCTTTAGAGAGGGTGCAGAGGAGGTTTGCCAGGATGTTGCCTGGTATGGAGGGTGCTAGCTATGAAGAAAGGTTGAGTAGATTAGGATTGTTTTCGTTGGAAAGATGGAGGTTGAGGGGGGACCTGATTGAGGTCTACAAAATTGAGAGGTATTGACAGGGTAGATAGCAACAAGCTTTTTCCAAGAGTGGGGGGGGGTCAGTTACAAGTGGTCACGATTTCAAGGTGAGAGAGGGAAAGTTTAAGGGAGATGTGCGTGGAAAGTTTTTTACGCAGAGGGTGGTGGGTGCCTGGAACGCTTTGCCAGCGGAGATGGTAGAGGCGGGCACAATAGCATCATTTAAGATGCATCTAGACAGATATATGAACGGGCTGGGAACAGAGGGAAGTAGATCCTTGGAAAATAGGTGACAGGTTTAGATAAAGGATCTGGATCGGTGCAGGCTGGGAGGGCCGAAGGGCCTGTTCCTGTGCTGTAATTTTCTTTGTTCTTTGTTCTAAGCAACTGGCATCAGTCCGAAAGGTGCGTTTTCATCCATTTGCCTCCTTGTCCCACCACTCTGTGTTTTGTTTTGAGTAGTTTTGCGAATGAATGTGGTGAACTTGAGTTGTATTATTTTTATTTTGCAGTTGTATTCCACGTTGAAGGACGGCAGCCCAGCCTGGGAGGAGACGGAAGCGGTGCTTTTCATCATGACGGCATTGGTGAAAAACTTAAACCCGTGAGTGTTGAAATGTGTGGGGCTGCTCACAGCAGCGCTGGGCCCGTTGTAATGCAGTGAGATATTGAATTGGTTTTACTCGCAGCCTGTCCTGGGAGGAAGGAGCCAGTGGTTAATTTCAACTCCCAAATAACTCCAGCATCCTCCCACCTAGCCGTTCATCTCTTTTGGGCTGTGGGGGAGTTGTTGAATTTGAGGCATAATTCTTCTTGTGAGATACAGTTCCACGGCTACTGGCGGTCACCAAACATGCAAACCCAGGTGGTCGCAACCAGGGATGGTGTTGTGTCTGAACTTAGCCTCCTCCCTATCCCCCCCTTTGCCTAACATCCAAGCACACTGACGAAGGTCCCCGATAGCAAAGGGAGACTGAGATTTTTCCCACTCTTTCTCCCATTTAAAATGTTACTTTTCCGTTCTCGGGTGTGGCACTGGGGGTGAGGTAGAGCCCGTTTCTTCGGCAGTCCCCCGGATGGAGGATGAGTTGCTTCCACCTGGGCTTGACGGGTTCGGAGATGGCTGGTGATACCAGTGCCACGTACAGGACAGATGATGCTCGAAGGGTTGGATGGACCGGTTGTTTGGAGGTTCCTCTGCTCCCTCCAACACCCTGACCCGGCCTCTGCACATTCCCAATGAAGTCTGTCGATGCGTTCGGTGCCTTCCAGTTTGGTCAGTCGCAAGCCAGGGTCTTCGATGGGTCGACAGGTACGTTTGACCCTCATCAGGGATGCGTTGAGGACATCCTTAAAAATATTTCCGTCGTCCTCCTGAGAGTCGCCAACTGCAACTGAGCCCGGGTGCAGCGGGTTGCCTTGAGTTCTGCTGTATGCCATGTCCGCAGCCGGTTTCCAGTGTTGGGCACGTCAGCTTGCAAGAGGACACTTGTCGTTGGACCGCCTTTCTCGGCAGCATGGGAGATAAAGTCTGCGAAGGTCCAGACATTGCTTCTGCTCATTCTGCCAACTGGTGCAAACATTGACAACATTTGGAACGTGCCGTGCGGACAGTTGCCACGACCGAATCACAAACCGTTTTCTGATCATCGTCCTCTGCCAATCTGAGAGTGAACGAGCCCAGGATTCGCAGCTGTTTGAAGCCAGTCTCCTGTCTGGGGAATGGTGCTTGAAATGGGGGGACGGACTGAGGGGCGGGGGGGGGGGGGGGCACAATTTCTTTTAAAGGGAGGAGAGGCGTAGATGCTTGATTGTAGGCATGTTCTAATGGTTGGAATGACCTGTCTTTCCACAGTACAGCCCATTTGGTTCCCCAGCACCGCACAGATTAGAATGTTTTTAGTTTGATTCCTCCTGCATCTAACGTTGGAAGGGACGCGGTTCGTTCCGTCTCTGACTTTGGACTGCTAACCGGCGGCACTGCAGAAAGTAGCACTGTTGGTGAAAATGGCACTGGATCTGACAGTGGGACTGCCAGTGATCAAATATCCTGCCTCCGCTCACTGTCCAGCCTTGCGTACGGATGATGGCTACTTGGCTGGAATACTGAAGGGGTGCAAGCACTTGTGCAGTGACACCCCAGCAGGAGTCCATTACACCATAACACATAGGAGCAGAATTAGGCCACTCGGCCCATCGAGTCTGCTCCGCCATTCAATCATGGTTGATATTTTTCTCATCCCCATTCTCCTGCCTTCTCCCCATAACCCCTGTAACCCTTATTAATCAAGAACCTATCTATCTCTGTCTCAAAGACACTCAGTGACATGGCCTCCAGGCCTCAGTGAGCCACCACCTTCAGGCAACTTTGTGGGATTGGGAAGCCGAGCCTGTTGAAAGAGGGGGAAGGCGCTGGATGGCTGCAGAGCGTCAATAAAATAAAAGCCAAATACTGCTGCTGCTGGAAATCTGAAAGATAGAAAATGCTGGATAAACTCGGCCGGTCCAGCAGCATCTGTGGAGAGAGAAAGAGTTAATGTTTCGAGGTCCATATGACACTCCTTCAAAGTGTAAATAAAAGTCTGCTCAAGAGGCTTGTTCGAGCATTAGTTAAAGGTGTTTGAGTGTCAGGTGCGATGGTCAGATGAACTCCAGGTGCTCCACTCCTCTGAAAATGAAATGAAATGAAAATCGCTTATTGTCACAAGTAGGCTTCAATGAAGTTACTGCGAAAAGCCCCTAGTCGCCACATTCCGGCGCCTGTTCGGGGAGGCTGGTACGGGAAGTGTGCACAATCTGCAAGTGTGCACAATGGTGATCTTTGAAATGAAGAATGTTGATCTCTTTTCGTGTAGGGAAAAGGAACAGAAGCTTGGCGATGTCGTCCAAGCAGTGATCAGCCTCCCTGACAATACACACTTAGCGGTGCAGCATTCTGGAGTCCAGTTGTTGGGTGAGATGGGAGAATACATCAACAACAATGTGCAGTGTCTAGGTCAGTATGGAGTTCTTTCCCCTTCTCTTTCCCTCCCCCCGGGCCACTGCTTGTCTTGTGCGTGTGTGTGCGTGTGTGTGCGTGCGTGTGTCTGCGTGTGTGTGCGTGTGTGTCTGCGTGCGTGCGTGTGTGTGTCTGCCTGCCTCCGTCACCAACTCAGGCAGCATCTATGTCACCTGTTCTAGAATTCTCCACCAGGGAGACAATGTTATCCTGCCCGCTCTATCTCTTCCCCTCATAATTTTGTACACCTCTACTAAGTCACCCCTCAGCCTTTTTTGTTCCAAGGAAAATAACCCCAACCTATCCAATCTCTCCTTGTAGCTACACTTGGCTCGCCCTGGCAACATCCTCTGCACTCTGTCCAGAGCAATAACGTCCTTCCTGTAATGTGGTGACCAGAAATGCCCACAATATTCCAATTGTGACCTCACCAATGTTTTATACAGTTCCAACATTATATCCTTACCTTTGAGAGCATTCCATATGCCTTATTTACAACCTTGTTTACTGCTGCCTTTAGGGACTTGTGTACTTGTACGCCAACATCTCTCACTTCATCTACCCCTCTTAGTATATTCCCATTTATTGTGTACTCCCTATAACTCTTTTGACCTCCCTCAATGTATGACCCCTCACTTCTCTGTGTTAAAATTCATCTGCCACTTTATCGCCCGCTCCACCAACCCATCTATATCATTTTGGACATTCTAGCTATCCTCTACACTATCCAATACTCGGTCAATTTTTGTGACATCTGCAAATTTCCCAATCCTGCCACCCATGTTCACGTCCAAATCGTTAATATCTAACACGAACATTAAGGGTCCCAACGCCGAGCCCTGTGGAACACCACTTGAAACAACTTCCAATTGCAAGGGCAGCTATCGACCATTACCCTTTGTTTCCTGTTACTAAGCCATCTTTTTATCCAGTTTGCCACGTTACTCTGAATCTCGTGAGCTTTTACTTTATTGACCAATCTGGGACCTTGACAAATGTGTTGCTAAAATCCATGTTCATTGAGGCTGCACAGTGGCACTGTGGTTAGCACTGCTGCTTCACGCCGCTGAGGACCTGGGTTCGATCCTGGCTCCGGGTCACATGTGGAGTTTGCACATTCTCCCATGTATGAGTGGGTCTCACCCGCCACAACCCAAAGATTTGCAGGGTCGGTGGATTGGCCACGCTAAATAGCCCCTTGATTGGGAAAAATAATTGGGTACTCTAAATTTATTTTGAAAAATCCATGTACACCACATCCACTACACTACCTTCATCAACTCTTCTTGTTACTTCTTCATAGAGTCATAGAGTTTTAAAGTACGGAAAGAGGCCCTTCGGCCCATCATGTCTGTGCCAGCCATCAAACACTCATCTATTCAGCACTTCATCAGTAGCCTTGTATGCTATGGTGTTTCAAATGCTCAAAGAATTCAATCGAATTTGTGAGGCAAGACCTTTCTTTAACAAATCCGTGCTGACCATCCTTGACTAGTCCATGCCTTTCTATGTGACAGTTAATCCTATCTCTCAGGATTGATTCTACTAATTTGCCCACCACTGTCGTAAGACTAACTGGCCTATAATTGCTCGGCATTTCCTTTGATTCCTTTTTAAACAATGGAACCACGTATGCATTTCTTCAATCCTCCAGTACCTGCCCTGTATCCAGTGAGGATTGGAAAATCATCCCCAACATCTGCCATTTCCTCACTGACCTCCTTCAGCAGCTTCAGAAACAATCCACCTGGCCTGGGTGACTGATCAACTTTCAAAGATTCCTACCCTTCGAACACGTCCTCTTTCTATGATTATCCCATTCAGTATCTCTGTGTTCCTCCTGGAGTACTATATCTGCATCATCCAGTTCCTTTGTAAGTACGGGGACAAAATATTCATTTAAAGGCCTTCCCACTGCCTCTGCTTCCACACACAAGTCCATCTCTGATAGCTCCCACTTTTTCCTTAACTAACCTTTTACCATTAATATATTGGTAAAACATCTTTGGGTTTTCTTTAACTTCTTTTTTCATGCCCTCTCTTTGATTTCCTTCGTCCCTGTACTTTCTATACTCACCTCGACTATCAGCAGTGCTTAGTTCTTTGTGCCCATCGTATGCTTTTTCTGTTTAATCGTCCCCTGTATTCCTCTAGATAACCAGGGAGGGTCTAGATTTGGCAGTACCACTCTTATTTTTGGAGGGGACGTGTCTACTTTGTACATTAAGGATCTCGCCTTTTAGTGCTTCCCACTGGTTTTCCACTGATTTATCCTCTAGCAGTGATGGCCAGTCCACCTCACTTAGTCCCTTCTCATTCCCGTAAAATTTGCATTCCCCCAGTTCAAAGCGTTCACTCCTTCTTTACCTATGAATTTTCGCATGGTAATAACTAAATCTAACTGAATGGTGATCACTATCCCCGATATGGCGGCCAACTGTCGCTCCACCCACTTGCCCTTCTTCGTTCCCCAAAACTAGGTCTAGAATTGCATTTCCTCTCGTTGGGTTTGTCATTAATTGGTTGGAAACATTTTCCTGGGCACACCGCGTGAATATTTCTCCCTCAGTGTCCCTTATGGTGACTTCCATCCTCTTTACCCCCAGTCCTACGCTGTGTTTCCCTGATGACGTATGGTCGAGCAGGCGATTTGCCACGCGAGGAATTGAAAGGGCAGCACGGTTGCACGAGTGGCTAGCACTGTTGCTTCACAGCGCCAGGGTCCCAGGTTCGATTCCCAGCTTGGGTCACTGTCTGCGCGGAGTCTGCATGTTCTCCCCGTGTCTGCGTGGGTTTCCTCCGGGTGCTCCGGTTTCCTCCCACAGTCCAAAGACATGCAGGTTAGGTGGATTGGCCATGCTAAATTGCCCTTACTGTCCCAAAAAGGTTAAGAGGGGTTATTGGGTTACAGGGATAGGGTAGAAGTGAGGGCTTAAGTGGGTCGGTGCAAATTCGATGGGCCGAGTGGCCTCCTTCTGCACTGTTCTATCTGCTTGCTGCACGTTGTATACAGCAGCATTTGAAGCTTCTGTACCACCCTTTGTGTGAATTTCTTAATTGTGCGGCAAACTAATGGTGTTGAGTTCTCAAAGTATTTTGCCTCATAATCTCCCCCAACCCTAAAATTAACAGATCAGCCCGCCAGCTCTCGTACTGCCTCTGCATTTAAATGCTGCCAGATTTGCTTACATAACAAACCATAATTTCCAGCAATTAATTGTATGTGATGCACTTTCGGCATCCCAAGAGAAAGGATAAGGCACCATGCAAGTTGCTCGTTATCTCTCTTTCTATCCCTCTTCTCCCATTTCCCACAGTCCAGGAGCATTGAGGCCATTTGCAGCACTCGACTTCTCTGGTTCTGACCATTTAGCACGGCACGCAGCTCAGACTGAATGTGGAACTTGCTGCTACTGGCCCAACACTGCACAGCAGTGCATTTCGTCTCTCAGCCTAAAGTCCCTCCTATTCAGCGCTGTTAAAGATTGTGGTTGTAGGGCAGCACGGTAGCACAGTGGTTAGCGTTGCTGCCTACGACGCTGAGGACCCGGGTTCAATCCCGGCCCTGGGTCACTGTCCGTGAGGAGTTTACACATGCTCCCCGTGTCTTTGTGGGTTTCGCCCCCACAACCCAAAAGATGTGCAGGATAGGTGGATTGGCCAAGCTAAATTGCCCCTTAATTGGAAAAAATAATTGGGTACTCTTTAAAAAAAATTTTTTTTAAAGATTGTGGTTGTTGATCCAGGAGTGACGTTCAATTATTTCCCTTCTCAGACCTGGTGCTGAATTTCCTGACCCAACGCTTGAAGCAGAAGGAATTGGCGAATGCCGCAGCCAATTCGATCCAGAACGTCTGCGCCATGTGCAGCGATGCCATGACCCAGCACATCGAGGGGCTGCTGCAGGTCGCCTTGTCTCTGGACGCCCTCCCCATTTCGCACGACTCCTCCATTGGACTTCTCCGAGGTACAGTACGCGCCGGAGGTCTGTCGCCTTGGTAAGCAGCATAAAGCGGCCACGCCTCACTCGGGACCTCCCCTAACTAGTGTGAGCGCGGCTTGTGAGATGACTGCGTCTGTCCACGAGAGAGATGTTTATTTCAGTTTGCCGTCAGAGCGAAAGCAAATTGCTGCCGTGGCTGGAAATCGGAAATAAAATCATAAAATGCTGTCAACGCTTAGCCAGTGAGACAGCTTCTGTGGAAAGAGAAATGTGAAGTTAGCCGCTTTGGTAGCAATGGGTGTAAATTCAGAGAGATGAATACTCAGCGAGACCTTGGTGTCCTCGTGTATCAGTCACTGAAAGTAAGCGCGCAGGTACAGCCGGCAGTAAAGAAGGTAAATGGTATGTTGGCCTTCATAGCGAGAGGATTTGAGTATAGGAATAGGGGTGTTTTACTGCAACTGTGTAGGGCCACACCTGGAGTAGTGTGTGCAGATTTAGTGTCCTTATCTGAGGAAGGATGTTCTTGCTATGGAGGGAGTGCAGCGAAGGTTTACCAGGCCGATTCCTGGGATGGCGGGACCGACATATGAAGAGAGACTAAGTCGGTTAGGATTATATTCATTGGAGTTTAGAAGAGTGAGAGGGGATCTCATAGAAAGTTACTAAATTTTAACAGGGTTAGACAGGGTAGATTCAGAAAGAATGTCCCCGATGTTGGGGGTGTTCAGAACTAGGGGTCCTAGTTTGAGGATAAGGGGTTAACCTTTTAGGACTGAGGTGAGGAGAAATGTCTTGATCCAGAGAGTGGTGAATCTGTGGAATTCACTACCACAGGAAGTAGTTGAGGCCAAAATGTTATGTGATCTCAAGAAGGAATTATATTTTGCTCTTATGGCTAAAGGGATCAAGGGATATGGGGGGGGAAGGCGGGATACGGTATTGAATTGAATGATCAGCCACGATAATGAATGGTGGAGCAGGCTCGAAGGGCCGAATGGCCTCCTCCTGCTTCTGTTTTCCGAGTTGATGGTCGTTCATCAGGATCGGATTAAATTCTGGTCATGAATCTGAAACACTTCAGGCTCCTTCTGATCACAGAAACCTGTTGGGTTGAGTGTCACTCGTATTTCCCGCATTATAATAAAATCAGAAAAAGCTCAGCGGGTCTGGCACCATTTGAGGAGGGAGAAACCCAGTGAACATTTCTAGTAGAGTGACTCTTCATAGGGACTCGAAGCTTTAACCCTGGGCAAAGTGTTCTGCCCCCGCCCCCCCCCCTCCGCCGTGTTTCCAGGCCGCAGAATCTTCCGGTCCTGCCATTGTCAACCGGGTTTCCTATTATTCGCACCCTCTGCTGCCGGTGAACCCACAGTGGTGGGAGTGGGCAACGGCGGAACAGCCAGAAAATCCCATCCCTGCTTTTCCCCACGGACCCTGCCAGACGCACTGGGTTTTTCCAGCCGTTGCTGTTTTATCTCTGATTTCCTGTATCCGCAGTATTTTGCTTTTATCCCCTGCATTATCTTTCCCTCAGCCTATTTGGTAAATATTTTGCGTTCCACACTAGTTTGTGGGGCATTGTTAACCCTCGACCCAGTTGCCGTGCTGTCTCTATACATTATGGGGCAACACTGTCCTTACACACACCACACCCCACCCCCACAAATACCCCCTCCCCCAAACACACACACAAACACACCACCCCCACAAATACCCTCCTCCCCCAAACCCCCCCCACACACACACACATATATCCGGTTATTTTCAACATGATCTGTGACCATCTTAAATGCTGCACATAGAACAGCACAGTACAGGCCCTTCGGCCCACGATGTTGTGCCGACCATTTATCCTAACCTAAGATCAACCTAACCTACACCCCTTCAATTTACTGCTGTCCATGTGCCTGTCTAAGAGTCGCTTAAATGTCCCTAATGCCTCTGACTCCACCACCCCTGCTGGCAGTGCATTCCACACACCCACCACTCTCTGCGTAAAGAACCGACCTCTGACATCTCCTCCAATCGCTTTAAAATTATGTCCCCTCATGACAGCCATTTCTGCCCTGGGGAAAAGTCTCTGGATATCCACTCTAACCATGCCTCTCATCTCACCTTGTACACCTCTATCAAGTCACCTCTCTGCCTTCTTTGCTCCACTGAAAAAGCCCTAGCTCTCTCAACCTTTCTTCATAAGACATGCCCTCCAGTCCTGGTAAATCTCCTCTGTACCCTCTCCAAAGCATCCACATCCTTCCTATAATGCAGAAGTGCAGACTCCAGTTGTAGCTGCTGAGCGTTTCCTGTGCGTTGAGGTGGGGACCTCTGCCCGCTTCACTGAAATCCTAGTTACTGCTCCTGCCCAACTTGCACTGCCATCTATTACAACAACCTCTGAGGTCTTCGCTCCTCCTCCAAGGATTGTCTTGCTCACTACACCTAAGATCCAATGTTCACCTCTGCTGCGCCTTGCATCTCCGCAGGTACAGGTACCTGTTTCGCCCCCAAACATCTCAGACCAGCATGGTAACTGGGGATGGGATATGGACCTGTTGGCCTATTTCTGGGAAAGCACGCCCATTAAGCAAACTTATTTAGCGTCGAGTTAGATAAATTGGAACTGTAATTTGTCGAGTTCAGCGATATTCCTGAATTGATGGCGTTCCTATTAAGTCCCCTAAACCCCTGCAAAAATCTGTGAAAATTGTGAGGATAGGTCTAGTAGAATGCTATGTTGGTCACATTCCCCTTTCACAGCTTTTGGATCTGATAAACCATAGCCTGGACTTGTAAAATTGAAATATCACTTTTATTCCTGCCCTCCATCACACTTTTCCTCACCAGCTCTTTTCCCACGCCCCTATTCCTTGTTTTTTTTCCCCCCTTCTAATTTACAATTTTTGAATTGATATTGCTTCAAGATTTGTAGCTGAATTTAGTCAGGGTATTATTACTTAGCCACATCAATGGATTGATGTGGCTGATCCTGGTTGAGTCAGCGCTGCCTCGATTAGTCTTAGGATCCCTGGGTGAGGAAGGGGGATAGAAATCTGGTCGCCGTCCAGCTCCTGTCTGATGCCTGTTGAGCCCGTGTTTTGCCGTGTTTAGGTAGCCAACTCACACTTGGCGTGTGCGGAATGGCCAACTGGGTTTAGCATCAGAGGATGCCTCTTGAAGCAAAGTGTAGAGTGAGTCGACATTCTTTTGTAGGCCTGTTACCATGACCCTTTTTTGTCTCGCGTGGAATGCTCTGCTCCGATGGGGGTAATGTCAGCTGCCCTATTGTACAGTGATGAGCACTCTTTCATTCTCACCAGGCATCTCCTTGGTGTTGGCTCGGATGCCATCAGAGAAAATCGGAGAGACCTTCCAACGACTCTGTTCCATGCAAGTCATGGCTCTAAAGAAAGTAAGGAATGTTGCAATGTTCGTTTTTTCAATATACATATTTATTCTTTCACGGGATGTGGGCATCATTGGTAAGGATTAGAATTTGTTGCCCATTCCTAATTGCTCTTTGACCGAGTGCCTTGCGCGGCCATTTCAGAGGGCAGTTAAGAGTTGGCCACATTGCTGTGGGTCTGGAGTCACGTGTAGGCCAGACCAGATGGAATTTTCCAACAATCAGTGTTAGTTTTACGGTCCGAGACTTGCTTTCAATTCAAGATTGTATTAGTTGTATTGAATTCCGCCAACAGTTGTCATGGGATTTGAACCAGCGCCCTCGTAACTTTAGCCTGGACCTCTGAACCACTGGCCCGTGACTTTGACACCACACACCATCTCTCTGCAATTTTATTAAATAGCATAGAGATAGCTCCTTCTCCTTGATTAGATAGAAATGACTCTTGAGAATTGGGATTGACTGGCCAGCTTTTACAGACTGACTCAAATGGAACCATAGAACCCCTACAGTGCAGAAGGAGGCCATTCAGCCCATCGAGTCTGCACCAACACTCTGAAAGGGCACCCTACTTAGGCCCACTCCCCTTCCCTATCTCCGAAACCCCCTAACCCCACCTAACCGTTGGACACTAAGGGGCAATTTAGCACGGCTAATCCACCTAACCTGCACATCTTTGGACTGTGGGAGGAAACCTGGTGGAAACCCACGCAGACACTAGGAGAAAGTGGAACTCTGCACAGTCACCCAAGGCCTGAATTGAGCCTGCTCCCTGGCGCTGAGAGTCAGCAGTGCTAACTACTGCGTCACCGTGCCATCTGAAGTGTATTAACCTGGGGGGATTGCACAAGTTCCTTTGATTCAGGTGGATTGACCATGCAACATTGCCCCTTACTGCCCAAAGATGTGCAGGTTAGGTAGGGTTGCGGAGATAGGGCGAGGGGGGGTGTGGACATGGGTAGGGTGCTCTTTCAGAGGGTATGTGCAGACTCAATGGACCGAATGGCCTCCTTCTGCGCTGTAGGGATTCTAAAGGTTCTACGATTTGTGGGCCACTTGCCTTTGCTGTCAACGGTGCATTTCCCACCCTTTCCTGTTTCTCTCTGGCTTACCTGGAGAGAACAAGGAAAGTGAAGCAACCTTGTCCAGATATGAAGGGGAAATGCTGGGATTTGCCACATTCCTGATGGACGAGGGACGTATAGTGAGAGTTCCGTTCGTGACTCCTTAACCCTCCCATTCCCAGAGACCTGGGTTAAATTGTGTTTGTTGTGCCTCTGGTGTGTTGTGTTGTGAGGCGAGTGTTGAACCTCCCGCGTTTGTATCTCTTCAAAGCTGTTGACGTCCGAGCAGACCAATGGGATCACGGCAGACCCAGCAGTGTGGTTGGATAGGCTGGCAGCGATATTCAGGTACAGCCTCTTCGTTTCTTGTTGTCTCTTTGCCTGAAGAGTCTAGTCAGTGCACCTGACTAAATTCATCCCTTACCCCTTCACTCTCGGGTGAAAAAACCTTGCTGGCAACCAAGCCGGGACATGGAGGGGTTTCTCTTATTATGAGGTGCTGCCCTTGGCTCCCGCCCCGTTCTGAGAGACAGGTAGATATCTAGAAAGATTCTTTAGGAGATGATAGATGGCCTTCACTAGTTGTATGTTGGCTCTCCAGACTTACCTAGGGATCAGACAGCCAAGACTGTCTCTTCAGTGGTCATAGGAGAAAAACGCAACCAGCCTAACATTTTCATAGAAATCATAGAATTTACAGTGCAGGAGGCCATTCAGCCCATCGAGTAATAATAATCTTTTTTAGTGTCACAAGTAGACTTACATTAACACTGCAATGAAGTTACTGTGAAAATCCCCTAGTCGCCACACTTCGGGTACACAGGGAGAATTCAGAATGTCCAATTCACCTAACAAGCACGTCTTTCGGGACTTGTGGGAGGAAACCGGAGCACCCGGAGGAAACCCACGCAGACACGGGGAGAACGTGCAGACTCCTCACAGACTGTGACCCAAGCCGGGAATCGAACCTGGGACCCTGGCGCTGTGAAGCAACAGTGCTAACCACTGTGCTGCCGTGCTGCCTCAACCCACTTGGCCAAGATGAAGTTTGAATTATTTCCTCAACACTTCTGAAACTCAGGAATGGATTTAGCCAGACCGCTTGACTTTTTAAAAAATAACCTGTCTTCTGGATATGAGTCCTCTGTGAAATGTTGTTTCAACTCTGTGTAGCATCGCCACAGTACAAAATTGCCCCACATTTTGTAATGACTTGCACCAAAGCGTAAGTCTGATTGAGCGTGTCCATGGCTGGTGCGGCAAAAGATCTCACGGGTGAAGCAAGGAGGTTTTCCTCTGAGGTTGTATTTGAGGCACATCATAAAGCCGTTTACCCGTGCCACGCCTAAGCTGGGCATGTATCGTACTGAGGCGAGGTGACAGAAACGAGAGAAGGACCATTACTGAGACTATAGCTTTTTAAAACCTATTCCAGATTTATCAATTGAATTTAAATTCCATTAGCTCTGTGATGGGATTAGAACTCGTGTCCCCAGATCATTAGCCTCGGCCCCTGGAACTATCCCAAAGAAACAAGTTTCCTACCTATCTGCTACATCGAACTCTGGTGCCGGTTGGAGCTCAATGGGCAACGACCTTGCCTCAGAGTCAGAAGATATTGGGGTCAAGCCCCATTTCAGACACTTGAGCACAAAATCTAGGCTGGCATTGTAGGACAATACTGGAGTGGGCTGCCTTTGTACTGCCTTTCACCTGGGAAATTAAACTGATGTCCTCTGTACCGCTTGGAATCTAAAAGATTCCGCGAATATTCAAAGAATGGGGCACTATTTCCCTGGCCCCTATTTCAATCCCTCAATTGACGTCACTAAAATCCGATAATCTGACCGTTATCACATTGCTATTTGCGACAGTTACTTTGTGCACATTGGTTACAACATTGAAGAAGTGTTTCATTGGCCGCAAAACACTTTGGGATATCCTAAGGTTATGAAAGGTGAGATATAGAACAAAGGACAAAGAAAAGTACAGCACAGGAACAGGCCCTTCGGCCCTCCAAGCCCGTGCCGTCCATGCTGCCCGACTAAACTACAATCTTCTACACTTACTGGGTCCATATCCCTCTATTCCCATCCTATTCATGTATTTGTCAAGATGCCCCTTAAATGTCACTATCGTCCCTGCTTCCACCACCACCTCCGGCAGCGAGTTCCAGGCACCCACTACCCTCTGTGTAAAAAAACTTGCCTCGTACATCTACTCTAAACCTTGCCCCCCGCACCTTAAACCTATTCCCCCTAGTAATTGACCCCTCTACCCTGGGGAAAAAGCCTCTGACTATCCACTCTGTCTATGCCCCTCATAATTTTGTAGACCTCTATCAGGTCGCCCCTCAATCTCCGTCATTCCAGTGAGAACAAACCGAGTTTATTCAACCGCTCCTCATAGCTAATGCCCTCCGTACCAGGCAACATTCTGGTAAATCTCATCTGCGCCCTTTCTAAAGCCTCTACATCCTTCTGATAGTGTGGCGACCAGAATTGAACACTATCCTCCAAGTATGGCCTAACTAAGGTTCTATACAGCTGCAACATGACTTGCCAATTCTTATACTCAATGCCCCGGCCAATGAAGGCAAGCATGCCGTATGCCTTCTTGACTACCTTCTCCACCTGTGTTGCCCCTTTCAGTGACCTGTGGACCTGTACACGTAGATCTCTCTGACTTTCAATACTCTTGAGGGTTCTACCATTCACTGTATATTCCCTACCTGCATTAGACCTTCCAAAATGCATTACCTCACATTTGTCCGGATTAAACTCCATCTGCCATCTCTCCGCCCAAGTCTCCAAACAATCTAAATCCTGCTGTATCCTCTGACAGTCCTCATCGCTATCCGCAATTCCACCAACTTTTGTGTCGTCTGCAAACTTACTAATCAGACCAGTTACATTTTCCTCCAAATCATTTATATATGCTACGAACAGCAAAGGTCCCAGCACTGATCCCTGCGGAACACCACTAGTCACAGCCCTCCAATTAGAAAAGCATCCTTCCATTGCTACTCTCTGCCTTCTATGGCCTAGCCAGTTCTGTACCCACCTTGCCAGCTCACCCCTGATCCCGTGTGACTTCACCTTTTGTACTAATCTACCATGAGGGACCTTGTCAAAGGCCTTACTGAAGTCCATATAGACAACATCCACTGCCCTACCTGCATCAATCATCTTTGTGACCTCCTCGAAAAACTCTATCAAGTTAGTGAGACACAGCCTCCCCTTCACAAAACCATGCTGTCTCTCACTAATACGTCCATTTGCTTCCAAATGGGAGTAGATCCGGTCTCGAAGAATTCTCTCCAGTAATTTCCCTACCACTGACGTAAGGCTCACCGGCCTGTAGTTCCCTTGATTATCCTTGCTACCCTTCTTAAACAAAGGAACAACCTTGTCTATTCTCCAGTCCACCGGGACATCACTTGAAGACAGTGAGGATCCAAAGATTTCTGTCAAGGCCTCAGCAATTTCCTCTCTAGCCTCCTTCAGTAATCTGGGGTAGATCCCATCAGGCCTGGGGACTCATCTACCGTAATATTTTTCAAGACGCCCAACACCTCGTCTTTTTGGATCTCAATGTGACCCAGGCTATCTACACCCTTCTCCAGACTCAACATCCACCAATTCCTTCTCTTTGGTGAATACTGATGCAAAGTATTCATTTAGTGCCTCGCCCATTTCCTCTGGCTCCACACATAGATTCCGTTGCCTATCCTTCAGTGGGCCAACCCTTTCCCTGGCTACTGTCCTGCTTTTTATGTACGTGTAAAAAGCCTTGGGATTTTCCTTAACCCTATTTGCCAATGACTTTTCGTGACCCCTTCTAGCCCTCCTGACTCCTTGCTTAAGTTCCTTCCTACTTTCCTTATATTCCACGCAGGCTTTGTCTGTTCTCAGCCTTTTAGCCCTGACAAATGCCTCCTTTTTCTTTTTGACGAGGCCTACAATATCTCCAAGGTTCCCGAAAATTGCCGTATTTATCCTTCTTCCTCACAGGAACATGCCGGTCCTGAATTCCTTTCAACTGACACTTGAAATCCTCCCACATGCCAGATGTTGATTTGCCCTCAAACATCCACCCCCAATCTAGGTTCTTCAGTTCCCACCGAATATTGTTATAATTAGCCTTCCCCCAATTTAGCACATTCGCCCTAGGACCACTCTTATCCTTGTCCACCAGCACTTTAAAACTTACTGAATTGTGGTCACTGTTCCCGAAATGCTCCCCTACTGAAACTTCTACCACCTGGCCGGGCTCATTCCCCAATACCAGGTCCAGTACAGCCCCTTCCCTAGTTGGACTGTCTACATATTGTTTTACGAAGCCCTCCTGGATGCTCCTTACAAACTAAGCCCCGTCTAAGCCTCTGGCACTAAGTGAGTCCCAGTCAATATTGGGGAAGTTGAAGTCTCCCATCACAACAACCCTGTTGTTTTTACTCTTTTCCAAAATTTGTCTACCTATCTGCTCCTCTATCTCCCGCTGGATGTTGGGAGGCCTGTAGTAAACCCTCAACATTGTGACTGCACCCTTCTTATTCCTGATCTCTACCCATATAGCCTCACTGCCCACTGAGGTGTCCTCCCGTAGTACAGCTGTGATATTCTCCCTAACCAGTAGCGCAACTCCGCCACCCCTTTTACATCCCCCTCTACCCCGCCTGAAACATCTAAATCCTGGAATGTTTAGCTGCCAATCCTGCCCTTCCCTCAACCAGGTCTCTGTAATGGCAACAACATCATAGTTCCAAGTACTAATCCAAGCTCTAAGTTCATCTGCCTTACCCATAATACTTCTTGCATTAAAACATATGCACTTCAGGACACCAGACCCGCTGTGTTCAGCAACTTCTCCCTGTCTGCTCTGCCTCAGATCCATACTGGCTCTATTCCCTAGTTCTCCCTCAATGCTCTCACCTTCTGACCTATTGCTCCCGTGCCCACCCCCCTGCCATACTAGTTTAAACCCTCCCGTGTGACACTAGCAAACCTCGTGGCCAGGATATTTATGCCTCTCCAGTTTAGATGCAACCCGTCCTTATATAGATCACACCTGGCCCGGAAGAGCTCCCAGTGGTCCAGATAACAGAAACCCTCCCTCCTACACCAGCTGTTTAGCCACGTGTTTAGCTGCTCTATCTTCCTATTTCTAGCCTCACTGGCACGTGGCACAGGGAGTAATCCCGAGATTACACCCCTAGAGGTCCTGTCTTTTAACTTTCTGCTTAGCTCCCTGAACTCCTGCTGCAGGACCTCATACCCCTTCTATGTCGTTAGTACCAATATGTACAACGACCTCTGCCTGTTTACCCTCCCCCTTCAGGATGCCTGCTACCTGTTCGGAGACATCCTGGACCCTGGCACCAGGGAGGCAACATACCATCCTGGAGTCTCTTTCACGTCCACAGACCACAGAAGCACCTACATGTAAAGTTCTAGCTTTTAACATGAAAAACTAGCCACAAAGAATCAAGTTGCAAGGTTTGCAAATTTTCTGGCGTTAGTTTTATTTTTGACATATTATGTTGTCACAATCTTAAGCCATTCTCCCCTCACCCCTGTTCTCCTCTTACGCTGACAGACACACAAACGCTACTGTGGGAGAAGGGAGACCGCACCCCTGTCAGAAGGTTATCCAGGAGGTAAGAAAATCGCGCTCTCGTCATTGCCGAAAGGTCACAAAAGGGAACCGTTGTTATTTGGAAAAGGGGCGGTTTCCCTGCCAAGAAACCGTGAAATCAAAAGGGAAATGCTGGAACGCACGCCAGGTCAGGCAGCATCTGCAAGAAAGTCATGTTCTGAGTGTGGCCCCTTCACCAGGCCACGAGGCTTACCTGGCCTGCCAGCCCATCTTTGTCATGCTCTACCCTCCCATCATTTTCATGTTTTGGATTCACCCTGTTTGTCCCCATCTGCACGTTGTCATTAGGGGGAGAGGGCTTGTTTCGCCCCGGGTGCTGACTTCTGGTTAACTGCACGTTCCCAGGGACAAGCAGCTGCAAGAGGAGCGGTTGCTCCAATAAAGCTGACTCCTAGAGGCCCTTTGGCCCATCGAGTCTGCACCGACAAAACAGCACTAAATCTACACTAATCCCATAACCTTGAATGTCATTTCAGGTGCTCATCCAAGTACTTTTTATAGGTTGTGAGTTTTCCTGCCTCCATTCCCCTCCCAGGCTGAGCATTCCAGACTCCCGCCACCTTCTGGGCCAATATTTTACTCAAGTCCCCTCAATCTCTTGCCCCTCATCTTAAAATTATGCCCCCTCATCATTATACCCCCCCTGTCCATACCACTCCACCTCAATCAGGTCCCTCCTCAGTCTTCACTGCTCCGAGGAAAACAACCTGAGCATATCCTGGCAAGTGTCCCATATGCCACCTTAACTATCCTATTAACCTGTCCTGCTGGCTTCAGGATCTGGTACAAACATTCCAAGATCCCTCTGTTCCTTGTGTCCTGCCATTCATTGAGTCTTGTTACTCCTTCCAAATCCTTCCAAAGTGTATCACCTCGCACTTTTCTGGGTTAAATTCCATCTATCCCTGATCTGCCCATCTGTATCTTCCTGCAACCTAAGACCTTCTTCCTCATCATTAACCACTCGGCCAATCTTTGAATCGTCCGCAAACTTACTTACCATCCCCCGCACATTCTCACCTATATTGTTTATTTATTCATCACGAACAATAAGGGAGCCAGCACTGATCTCTGTGGTACGTCACTGGACACCGGCCTCCACTCTCACACCCATGTACCCTCTGTCTCCTATCAGTAAGCCAGTTTTCAATCCAACTCGCCAAGTTACCCAGGATCCCAAGTGCTTTTATCTCTTTATCAGTCTCCCATGTGGGACCTTGTCAAAGGCTTTGCTGAAACCCATAGCAACTAACTGCACCACTCTCATCTACACACCCGATCACCTCCTCCAAAAACGTAATCAAATTTGTTCGGCATGACCTCCCTCTGACAAAGCCATGCTGACTATCCCTGATCGATAGAGAGCACCCTATCCGGCTGCATCACAGCTCGGTATGGCAACTGCTCGGTCCAAGATCGCAAGAAACTGCAGAGTGTGGTGAACTCAGCCCAACGAATCACACAAGCTCGCCACCCCCACATTAATTCTGTCTACACCTCCCGCTGCCTCGGGAAGGCAGACAACATTGTCAGAGACCCCTCCCACCCAGGCATTGCCTTCTTCCAGACCCTTCCATCAGGCAGAAGATACAGCAGTCTGAAGACCCACACATCCAGACATAGGAACAGCTTCTTCCCCACAGCTACAAGACTCCTCAACGACTCCCCCTCGGACTGATCTGTTCCCTGTAAGAACACTATTCACGACACCCTATGCTGCCCTTGCTAATGTATTTGCTTTGTTTGGCCCCTTGTTACGCACTGTAACCAATCACTGTTTGTCGATGTACCTTTTGTCAATGTTCTCTGTCGATTATTCTTTTTGGCTACTGTGTACGTTACCTCGACTGCAGAAAATTACTTTTCACTGTACTTCGGTACATGTGACAATAAATCAAATCAAAATCAAACCTTGCCTCTCCAAGTGGAGGTAAATCTTCTCCTTCAGAAGTTTCTCCAATAGTTTCCCTATGTGAGACTCACTGGTCTGTAATTCCCTGGTTTATCTCTACCACCCTTCTTGAAAAGTGGAACCACATTAGCTGTCCTCCAATCCTCTGGCATCTCTCCTGTGGCAAGAGAGGAATTAAACATTTGGGTCAGAGCCCCTGTAATTTCCTCTCTTGCCTTCCACAGCAGCCTGGGATGCAACTCATCTGGACCTGGGGACTTGTCCATTTTTAAGCCTGCCAAAACCTCCAATAACTCCTCACTCCCTATGTCAAACTGTTCAAAAACCTCACAGCCAAACCGCTCCCCAATTCAGAACCTATATCACTGGATGTGAAATATTCATTTAACACTTTACCAATGTCCTCCAGCTCCACGCACAGTTTGCCCCATTGGTCCCTAATGGGTCCTACTCTTTGCCTGTTTATCTTCTTATCCTTAATAGATTCTTCCTGATCCTATTTGCCACTGCTTTTTCATGTCCCCTTGTTGCTCTCCTAATTGCTATCTTAAGTTTCTCCCCTGCTCTTTCTATACTCCTCTAAGACCTCTGCTGATTTGCTCCCTTTGTACCTGCTAAAAGCCTCTCTTTTTTTTCTTTTGCATCCTAATGCATTAAAGGAGTCCTGTACGATCAGATGGCCACACATTGTACTTTCACCTCTGAGGTTCAGTCTTTAATTTGGCCACACTGATAGAATAAAAGTTGCCTCTTTCTCCTGATCCCTGATGTATGAGCTCCCAGCCAGTGTGTGGCTACAAAATAAAATGGGCCCATTGTTCGGCAGCAGACTTGACCATGTCCACATGAGCTACACGGATGGGAATGTTATAGATGCTTTGGTGATACCTCTCCTGAGGCTGGGACAGGTTCGAGGGATGCTGCGCCTAACGTTGCCCCAGAATGTGAGTGTATAATAGAGTAAATGGAGCTGCATCTGATTTAGAAGTGTTCCTTATAGATGTGAGGAAAGAGTTTAATGCATGCTGTATTGCACCTGGGAGCACTTGGGGCTGGTGGCGGCTTGGCAAAGTTCCTTGGCTATAAAATCCTTTGCCTTGAAAAGCGCACGCATGTCAGAGTTCTTTTCGAAAAATAACTAATTGCAGACTGAGAATTGGGGAATGGGGTTGTGTTTCCCAATAAGTACTTTCCCCCACCCCCTTGAACAGACTTTCATTATATTTTTTCCATTGCAGATTTGGCCAGTGATTTCAGAAACCCTGTACAGGCACCAGGCTGATAATCGGATGGCGGAACGTTGCTGCCGATGCCTGCGCTTTGCGATCAGATGTGTGGGGAAAGGGTCTGCTATGTTGATTCAGCCCCTGGTGTCTCAGGTCTGTGTCCGTGCATGTATTAGTCCATCTGTTTGGTTCTGTATTGGGTGGGACGAATAACCGGGTGATGGCTTCTCGAAGCACAGAGTGAGAGAAGGTACCTCTGAAACGGGCGGAACAAAATCTTGTTCCGTTTTGGACACTGGATAATGTAACAACAAGGTGGTTGTGTAGACACTGGTCACAAGGGCAAATGCGCTACCAATTGCTGGTCACCTGTAAAGGGTTAGGAAAGTGAATAAAGGAACAAAAGCATTTTGAAACCAATAGGGCTGGAACTAAACTGGAAAAGTATTGCTTTCTTTCTGGTTCTCTTTCTGATTTATTTCAACATAATAACTGGATGTTGGTTTGGCCGTTCCCGTGCTGGCTTACTTTCCACATTTGCTGGATATTTGAAGGTTACCATTATCCTGCTCTGCCCTAATGGAGGAACCGGAGTGCGCTTAGTGCTCCAGTTCTAAGTGCTGTGATGATGTTGCCTTCAGGGCCCTGTCTTGCCATTCTGAAATGCCAACTGTGTCCAGGTCACACTTCCTTATGACGGATATAAGGAATATAGGAATTTCTGATATATTGGATTACATGTATTTGGTGCAGTAAGGGTTAAGAGCCTGGGTTAGTATGTGTGTGAGACTGCTACAGTCCTGTTTTAACAATCCTGGTTTGAAAGGCAGCTCGACATTTTGGGTACAGTGGTGCAATTAAAGCATCGTAAAAGTAAGATAATCCAGCCACGGATAGTGTTCGCTGAGGTTGGGCTAATGGAATTTTCTTTATGTTAAGAAAGTTACCTGGGGATTTGATAATTAGAGACATGCGTTTAGTTTTAGTAAGATGGTGTAGTTTGCGGGCGGAGCCAGGGGATGAAGCAGTCAGTGTTGGGTTTTGGAGTCTCCATTCAGTTAAAAATTTGACTGTGCATTCTCCCCGTGCCTGCGTGCGTCTCACCCCCACAACCCAACAGATGTGCAGGATGGATGGATTGGCCACGTTAAATTGCCCCTTAATTGGAGAAAGAAAATGTTTTTAAAAAAAGATTTGACTGTCAACAGACCAGCAGCTGACCAATCAGTGAGCTTTGATAGGTCTATGAACAGGAGCAGTTTTTCTCAAAATAGTGAGTTAAAGATTTGCCAGTGAACAGGACAGGAGCAGTTAATAAGGCTAGCAGGTTAAACAGTGGTCTGGCTCAGACAAGAAGCTGTGGGCTGTTTCCTAACCAGATCTCTATCTCTCTCTCTCTCTCTCTCTCTCTCTCTCTCTCTCTCTTTCCAATCAGTCTATTCAAGTGTACAGCCGGAAACCCTGTGTTTGCTAACCATATTTAAAAGTGGATTTTGACCTGAAATGGGTTTTGCTTGAGTGGAGATAAAGATAGCAGTTAGGAGCGTTTCATTGTATTGTTAACCATTGTTTAACTGGTGATTGTGAACTATTTTCTTTGAGGTTAACGTTAGTAACACTGTGTTAGTAATAAAGTTTGTTTGGGCGACAAGGTAGCACAGTGGGTAGCACTGTTGCTTCACAGCTCCAGGGTCCCAGGTTCGATTCCCAGCTTGGGTCACTGTCTGTGCGGAGTCTGCACGTTCACCCCGTGCCTGCGTGGGTTTCCTCCGGGCGCTCTGGTTTCCTCCCACAAGTCCCGAAAGACGTGCTTGTTAGGTGAATTGGACATTCTGAATTCTCCCTCAGTGTACCCGAACAGGTGCCGGAATGTGGCGACTAGGGGCTTTTCACAATAACTTCATTGCAGTGTTAATGTAAGCCTACTTGTGACAATAAAGATAAAGATTTTTTTTAAAATTTAGAGTACCTAATTATTATTTTTTCCAATTAAGGGGCAATTTAGCGTGGCAGTCCACCTAACCTGCACATCTTTGGGTTGTGGGGGTGAAACCCACGAAGACACGGGGAGAATGTGCAAACTCCACACGGACAGTGACCCGGGGCCGGGATTCAAACCTGGGTCCTCAGTGCCGTAGTCCCAGTGCTAACTATTGTGCCCAGTGTCACCCTAAAGATAAAGATGATTATATCCCTATTTTTGCATGAAATCACTCCTTGAGCGAAGTTTTCTTCCGTCGCAGTCTTACAAATTAAATGACGTATTGAAGTTTCTGTCCAGTATCCTAGCAACTGTTGGGATCTGGTCTGGGATCGTAATACAGAGAGGCCGAAGTCTCAAAACAGGACACTGAAACCGTTCAAGGAACAGTGCAATTCTGTGTGCGAGCGTAAAGTCACCTTTTGCCATGGACTGGATGTGTGAGCTATAATTATCTTGTGCCTTTCTTTCTCTGTATGTGTGTGTGTGTCTCCTTTTCCTGCCCCACTCTCAAGATGGTGAGCGTGTACCAGTCCCACCAGCACTCCTGTTTCCTGTACCTCGGCAGCATTCTGGTGGATGAGTACGGCAGTGAGGAGAGCTGCACGCAGGGTCTGCTCGAGATGATGCAGGTTAGTTGCCGGCCTTTGCATGCAACCCTTTATGAGAAGTAAAAGTATTGCAGTTGTCTCAATCTATCCTGGAGGACCCTCAATGGAGCTATGTCCTTAGGTGGTCTCAAAATGTCCAATCTTGTGATCCCATTTTAGTCCCAGTGATCCAGATGTGACATTCCGAATAAGATGCGGCCATCAGTTTCAGAGTCTGGACACTCCATATTTTTATTTAAAATGAAGGGAGGACTCCAGGTCATCGAATGGGTCAACGTCTTGGCGAAAGAATGAAATCTGTAATTTGAGTTCACCAACAAATTTGGGAAATAGCCATATTTTGCCACTACGCTATATGTTATTATTGGGGAAACTGTGATCCCTCCAGCCCAGGCAGCATCCTCGTGAATCTCGACCCGCTCCAGTGCAATCCCACCCATCGACATGAAGAACGATTGGGGCTGTTTTCTTTGGAGTGTAATGGGAGGAGTACCTTTAAGAACTGGATGTTTAAGCAATGTACCTTTAAGAAAACAGTGAGGTCATAGAGTGGGTGGAGCTCAGCTCAGTTCAGCCATTTTGCAGTCTGTGTTTTGAAGGTTTAGTTTCAGTTTAAAAGCAGCGTTTGTGTGTCTGTGTGTTTCCAGAGAGCTGAAAGTTTTGCAGTTTGGTTTAGCAGCTAAAAGGTGCCTGGCTGTTTTGCTGAGAGCAGTTTAAAAGTGCTTGGCTGTTTTGCTGGAGCTGAAGGCAACCAAGCTAATATATCTCTGTCATTCTACAGAAAATATATATATCCTTTAACCTGATGTAATACTGTTTAAAGGTGTTAAGTCTCTTGGAAGTTTGAAGGAACATTTTAAGGAAGTATTTACTGTTGCAATATTTTCTGAGTTATCTTTGAAGTAAGGGGTGTTAAGAGATCCAATGTTTATTTAAGATGTTAAGTTGAGTTCATGGAATAAACCGTGTCTTGTGTTTAAAAACCCACGTGTCCATAATTGAAATACCACACCTAGGGAAAAAGCCGTGAGCTCGGAAAAGCAACAAATCCATTAAAGGGTGAGGTTGGTTGAACTCCATGATACATTTTGGGGTTCTGAAAAAGCCTCGCCCATAACAGGAGTAACAAAGGTTACGAGGGGATCTGATAGAGGTGTTTGAGATTATGAAGGGCATTGATCGGGTGATTAGGAAGGCACTTTTTTCCATTAGTAGAGGGGTCAATAACCAGGAGGTATGCGAGGTAAGAGATAGACGCTCTTTCACCCAGAGACTGGTGGGAGTCTGGAACACACTGCCCGATAGGGTGGTTGAGTCAGAAACTCTAATGTAATTTAAGAAGCATTTAGATATTCGCTTGCACTGCCACAATCACCAGGGCTATGGGCTAAGCACTGGAAAGTGTGATTAGTGTAGTCACATCTTTGTTGACCGGCATAGACTGAACGGCCTTCTGTACTGTAAGCATCAATGAATCTATAATCCTCAAATCTATGGCTGCTTAAATGGATGGCCAAGTTTCAAGATCAAAAGTATGGCACTGCTTCCAGTGGAATGAAGCCATTTCCCTCTCGCCACCTTGAACCAAACATTGCTGTGTTTTTGTTTTAGTATACTAATATCTCTGAGAAATCACGGGCTGCTTCTTGGGATACAGCTTTATACCATCCGCCAGCACACTCTCGCCTCCTGCTGGTGGGGAGGTGTCATTGGGGACCTCTGTCAAATGTCGGTTGGCCAGCTGATCTCCCATGGGGACATGGTCGACGAGCACGGTCTAATCTGCTGCCCGCCAGGAGTTACTGGACACCAGTCAGGATGCCTTGGCTGACCCTTGCTCGCCCGGCCTCACTTCAAGGACATGGAAGCCAACCATCGATTCCGGCCCATTCAGCACTGACCGGGACTCGCTGGCCTGTATGTTCTTGGGCTCCAGGGCAGAGTATTTATCCACAAATCGAATGGTGGCGCTTTGAATTGTCACGGCTCTCGTTATTTAAATGATTTTGTTGCAATTCTTCTCTTCAGGCATTTTGTGGGCCGACATTCCAGCTGCTGGAAGAACCTAGAGGATTCCAGAATCATCCTGACACTGTGGACGATCTCTTTCGCTTGGCAACAAGGTAGAGGGGATATTGCTGTAATGGGTCAACTTTCACTGACGGCGACAAAGGAATTTTCTGCTTTTTTTAATCCACTTTCCATGTAGAAACACAGAAAATAGGAGCGGGGGAGGCAGGCCATTCGGCCCTTCCGGCCTGCTCCGCCATTCATTACAATCATGGCTGATCACCCAACTCATTAACCTGTTCCCGTTTTCACGTAAGAAATAAGAACCCATAGGTTCCTCAGTAAATGTAACGTTCGTGCACTATTACCAAAGAAATGAAAATGTATTCACAAATTCGGGAGCGTTTGGACAATTTGGAAGCGTTTCAGAGTAGTGCGAAGCGATCCCTCTAACTTGTGTTTAGTAAAGTGTGAGTGAAATTTTCAGTCTGGGTCCAGTTGACTCGGAACAGCAAAGTGGTGCAGCTTATAGGTCTGGTTTGGGCGACCGAAGGGGGGAGGTTATTGTAGAGACAAGGTGCAACATTTTTGTGAGCATTCAGATTTGGGTTCTGGTGCCGGGGGAGGCGAGTGTAGAGTGTGCGCGGTGTCACGTTTTCATCACGTGTTGCATTTCAATGTCTTCCTCACTCAGGGTCAGAAGGTGATTTAAAGAATCTGATGACGGCAATTGTTTATAGAAGCAGCTTCCTTCCCTGCCTCTGATCTCCCACACCCCTCCCCTGCACCTCACCAGAATGGTACACAGGGTCAGGGGTTGAAGATGAGAATAACAACTTTCCACTCAACCCCACATGGAGCTGCTCAATTCCCACATTGACGTCTGCAGCCTTCCTAAAGTATTTATCTTCTAAAATAATCCTGGGGAGAGTTTCTCCCTCACAGTCGCAAATGTCTGGTTTCCCCGGGAAACGGAGCAGCTGCCGGGAATCTGTTAAGCCTCTGTGAACCTCGGGGGTCACTGACGAGGCCAAGTTCTGCTCATTTTAATCTGCTCGCACTTATGGAGTGATCTCCGTATTGGTGAGGAGCTTTTAACCCTTAGTTTGGACTGAAAGCTTTCGGCCTCTTCCACCTCAAGGCACTTGTTGACGTACAGATTGACCGTACCTCATCCCGTGTGTGTGTGTGTGTGTGTGTGTGTGTCAATGTGGCCACTGTGAGTGTCTTGCACTGAAGTTTCCCTTTCCTCACAATGTCCACGTGCAGACTTTTTTATTTTTTAACAAAATAGCGTGACAAAGTTACAAAATAATGGCACCCAAAGCAAGGAGGGGGGGGTGGCAGAAACAGATACAGCTTAACCCACATGAGCATAGTATGGAAGAGGGCCCTGCCTTCTCAACCCTGACCCTCGCCTGAGGTGTGGTGACCCTCAGGTTAAACCACCACCGGTCAGCTCTCCCCCCTAAAAGGGGATAGCAGCCTCTGATTACCTGGGACTATGGCGGCTTCACCTTTAGTATGGAACAGCAGAACGACATCACAATTGGCTTGATGCCATCATTCAGTAATCCAGCAGAGCTTTCTCGTCCCGGATCCCAGACCATCTGCACCCATGTAGGAGCAAGGAACGGATTTGTTGTACCCACCCTCGCAAAAAAGCACCGAGTCCCCGGGTCTACGGGAGTTACAGGCATACCACGTAACACAATAGAACCTCAAACTCTGCCCGCGGCAGAACCACAATTATAACCAAAGGAGAGGAAGCGAGGACCAACAGCAGTTAACAGTATGTTCACACTATGGTCAAATCCACATGCCTCCCAAGGCAAAAGGGAAAAAAAGCAAAGAAACCGACCCACCTGGCTATCCCATCAGATGACAACACTCATCAGCAAACAAGAGAAGGCCACGTTATTAACAAAAGGGGGAGGGACCCATCTCCCTAGGGGGAATTACAGGATATCCACCAAGGCGCAGAACTTGACCCATCCTCTGACTCCTGTGCGTCAGAGAGACAAGGAAACAAAACCCAGCCCCTCCCCGCGCCCTTGGAGAGGGACATCTCGAGCCCCCAGGGGTAACAGGATAACAGCCACAGCGCTGGGCCGGGCCTAACCCAGACCCAACCAACAAGCACAAAAACTACATCTCCAGGGCCTCCAGCACACCCCAAAAAACAAACTCTCACTCGAGTCACGCCCGTACCTTTCCAGCCCCATCGCAGCGTAAGAGGATGATTATTCCAGCCCCGGCCTGGAGGGAGGGGACTCCTCCCCAAGAAGAGGAGGAATCATCAAGACCCCCAGAAATCAGGCACCCTGATAGGGTGGGGCCGATCTCCTCCTCCCCGGCACAAAGAGACCGTTCCCACTCCCCCGATCTCCAGGCCGGATCAGGATAAGAAGGCTGACCTGAATGAAGAGATGTCGAGAAGAAAAGCAAACCTCCAGAGAGGGGACACCTAGCCCAGCTCGAAACGCCCAACTTCGCAGAAAGGAAACCCCCAGCAACCTCTACTGCCAGACCACCACAGAAAGCCCAGGGAAGGAACACGCAAAGAGACCCAAACAGAAGAAGTGGAAGGAAAAATTGAGCCTCAAGAAGGAGTCGGATGGAACCCAGTCCTCCCCGGGATACAAACTCTGCCCTGGCCAAATTAAGATAAAGACACGTTTGGAGTCTTGATTCAAAGAATGTCAAAGTCCAATAGGACAAACCCCAAAACAGATTAGCTTTAACTGGGAGGGGCTA
Organism: Scyliorhinus torazame; assembly: GCF_047496885.1. Lineage (NCBI taxonomy): Eukaryota > Metazoa > Chordata > Chondrichthyes > Carcharhiniformes > Scyliorhinidae > Scyliorhinus > Scyliorhinus torazame. Next base: position 25,247,777 of record NC_092735.1, on the reverse strand, counting down.
TCCTCAGTGAGTACCGAGCTGACCGTACCAACCGTATCCACCCACCCGGCCCCAGCTCCACTCGTCATCGTCATAAACGAGACGGGGGTGACACCACCCGAAGCACGCCACACCTCCGAGACGAGAGCCCGTTCAGCAACAACTGCGCCACTCCTGGCTGGGCCGCAATCCCCCGGCTCCCTCCAAACCCCATCGGAACAAAACCAGGATTGAAGCATTTTCTTCTCGGCTTTTCCTCACCAAAAGAACTTCCTGGGATACGGCACAAGCCTGTAGCCCAAAGTGAGAAATGTGCATCAGGGTGAAATGACAGCTTGAAAGATGAGCAGAGACGGAGCTCGTGAAAACGCAACGCTCCCACGATCACATCACGTGGACCCATGCTCAGGCTTCTTAATGTGGGTGGGGTTGTTACCGGGAAATAATTGGAAATCCTGATTCAATTCGGTTCCATCTCCCTCTGCACACACTTCCCTGTTCCCCATCTCTATTCCGGGCAGCAGGAGTGAGGAGGCCAGCAGTGGTATAATGAGCACAATTAAGCCTCTAGGCCCTTCCTGTTCTCTTGTTTCAGTATCACAGCACACGGTGCACTGACCCGAGGGAGAGACAGCATCTAGTTTGATATTTAACATTCAGCAGCAGCTTCTCTTTATATAGTGCCCTTGACATAATAGAACTTCAGAAGGACGTTGTGAAATAAAGTATGACACCGGGCCACTTAAGGTATTCGTTCAGGTGGCTTAAAGGTGACCAAAGAGTGGATCGGGGGCGTCGTAAAGGAGGAAAGCGTGGTAGAGAGGTTGGAGGTGTTGGGTATCTGAAGGTACAGCCACCGCTGGTGGAGCGATTAAAACCAGAATCAGATGAACACACATATCTCGGAGGCGTTTTAGTGCTGGAGGAGATTAGAGATGGGGAGGAGTGAGGACACGGAGGATTTGGACGAGAGGACGACAGTTTTAAAATCGAGGGAGTGCCGAAGGGCCTGTTCCTGCACTGTATTCTTTCTGTTGCTTGGCCTGGGTGCCAGTGTTGGCCATGGAGCACAGGGCCTGATGCCAGCTAAGACACAGACAGCAGAGTTTTGGATGGCTTCAAACCTGCGGAGTTCACCTTGTTAAACTTTGATCGTGAAGCACTTTCATGAACGTGGTAGCAAAATTATCCATTGGCCGTAGATTGAAGTTAACAGATCATTAATTTATTGCTGTGTAACTTCCTTTGATGGCTTCTGTGCTAAATCTGCTACCCAGACTGGGACTGGGCCATTGGGTCATGCACTGAATCCTTGGTCTATACTGATTCAGTTGGTCTCTGTGCAGGGAGCAGTGGCTGTAGTATCCCTGGGCGAAGATGGTGACAGATAGCCCAGTGTTCCTACTCCGTCATGCGAGGGGACATTGAATGATGGGTGGCAACATGCCTTACTGTGATGACCCACACAGTTCAAAAGCCCGCGGATACTCCAGTTCGATTCGCATGAAATGATCATTGTGCGAGGCACTGTACCCTTAATACTGGGCGGCAAGGAAACAGTTACTTCAGCAAAGGATTGGAGAGCACGCAAAGAACGAACAGGAAATAAAATCTCATTAAAATTAACCTGCCTCTTTGTCTCCGCAGGTTCATTCAGCGAAGTCCAATTGTTTTGATTCAAAGCCCAGTGATGTCCTTAATTATTCAGTGTGCATTGGCAGCAACAACACTGAACCACCGCGACGCAAACTCTAGCGTGATGAAGTTCCTGCAGGATCTGGTTCACGTGGCGACGGTCAATAAGGTGGGTGGGGTGGGGGGCGGGGGGGGGTGCGGGGTTGCGATAGTCCAAACCTCCATCCACAGCTGCAGCTCCTGCCTTGTTTTAGCCGCCAACTCTGTCCATTTTGCTTGGTCAGCGGCTGCACCTAACCCCCCCCCCTCATCGTCTCTGACTGGCTTCTGTTTGAAATCAAAATGAAATGAAAATCGCTTATTGTCACAAGTAGGCTTCAAATGAAGTTACTGTGAAAAGCCCCTCGTCGCCACATTCCGGCACCTGTTCGGGGAGGCTGGTACGGGAATTGAACCGTGCTGCTGGCCTGCCTTAAAAGCCAGCTCTTTAGCCCTGTACTAAACCAGCCCCATTTCCTTTGATTGATGGGCAGATTTGCATTGTAAAAGGGAGCCTTGCTTTGTTTTGTGTTGGCCGGTATGTTCCCTGTGCACCTGCCCAGCTCACAGGGAACACAACCTCCAGAGCTTGAGCCACGCACCCGTGGCTGATATTAAAGTACCAGTTCTGATGGAATGTTCCAGTGCCAAAACCAAGTGGGGGGAGAGAGAGTGGCATATGGTCAGTGTTACCGGGCGAGCATTCCATGCTGTTAGGCGAATTTGAATTCAATTAATTTTTTTATCAGAAACCTGCAGTTGAAAGCCAGTCTCCGTAACGGTGACCTTGAAATTGGGCGGCACGGTAGCACAGTGGTTAGCACTGTTGCTTCACAGCGCCAGGGTCCCGGGTTTGATTCCCGGCTTGGGTCACAGTCTGTGCAGAGTCTGCACGTTCTCCCCGTGCCTGCGTGGGTTTCCTCCGGGCGCTCCGTTTTCCTCCCACAAGTCCCGAAAGACGAGCTTGTTAGGTGAATTGGACATTCTGAATTCTCCCTCAGTGTACCCGAACAGGCGCCGGAGTGTGGCGACGAGGGGATTTTCACAGCAACTTCATTGCAGCGTTAATGTAAGCCTACTTGTGACTAAGATTATTATTTTTTTTTTAAATAAAAGCCCATCTTTTTCTTATTTGTCCCTTTAGGGAGGGAAATCTGCCGTCCTTACGCAGTCTGGCCTACACGTGACTCCAGGTCCATAGCAATGTGGTTGGCTCTTAACTGCCCCACGGAAATTTCCCGAGTGAGCCATTAGGTCCAAGGGCAATTAGGACTGGCAACAAATGCCGGCCTTGCCCAGCGATGCCAATGTCCCGTGAAAGATTAAAGAAAAGCAGTGCTGTCTTTCAGATGAAGTATTAAATCTGACTGCCTGTTAAAGGGGCCATAACGATATTCTGTAGTGAAGGAAAGGGTTAAGCTGTATCATAGTGGGATCTTGCTGTGTGAAAGTCAGCTCGTGTACCTAAATTATAGCAATAGCTGAGAAGAGCTTTGTGGTGGCAGAAACATTTTAATTGCAAGTTTGCTTCATTTAAATAAAAAAAGAAAGATGCCTTTTTTTTAATGTTGCTAATATAACCAGAGACTTTCTACAGTGCAGAAGGAGGCCATTCAGCCCATTATGTCTGCATCGACCCTTTGAAAGAGCACCCTATCTATGTCCACTCCCTCGCCCTCTCCCCGTAACCCCACCTAACCTGCACATCTTTGGACTGTGGGAGGAAACCGGAGCACCCGGAGGAAACCCACGCAGACACGGGGAGGACGTGCAGACTCCACACAGACAGTGACATGAGGCTGGAATTGAACCCGGGTCCCTGGCGGTGTGAGGCTGCAGTGCTAACCACTGTGCCGCCATCCTTAAACTTCTCCACCCACCTACCTCGCTCTCCTTTCAAACACTCCTTCAAACTGACCGTTGTCCCGATGTCCCCTTATGTGAGTGAGCCTGCTGAATGTTGTTTGTGATGCTGCTGAGGAGCAACGTGCAGTGTTTCACTGTGTTAGATGCCCTATGGCAATCTGAATACAAATTGTTATCGATGACCTTGGTCTTCCTAATTTACAGTAATTGAAATTGTGACCTTGAAGGGGCAGTTCATATTACGCACTGGTGCCTATCGACAGAACACTGCACTCTTGGTTGTTTATTGGTGTGACCTTTTAAACCAGCACCTTCTCCGACTTGGCCCAAGTGCCGCCAAACGTCCGTGGAAGCTGCCTTTAATCAACAGGCTGTGTGCTAATTTGCTATCTGTTGGCACGTTCTAGCACAAAGAGGATTTTGAGCTCCGGAAGAACCTGGTACACGGATTTCTGGGAGAGAGCGGGGCGCTGCTTGTTGCGCAGCTCGTCCAGGCGTGCTGTTTCTACCTCGTGCCGAGCATGCTGGGAAATGTGGCCGACGTCATGTGGGAACTTCGCATTTTTGACCGTAAGGTATGTAATGGAAGGCAGGTGGCGGCTTAATACTTGCATGATTTTGGCTACCTCCATCCCCCCACCGCTGGCTTAGTGGATAAACGCACAGTGCAGATCAATATTAAGGTGCACAATCTGGATCTGAGCTACATTTGCTGACCTTAGCCCAGGGTGTCGAGACGTGGTTGCAGAGGAGTGGTAGGCTCATCTAGAATTCTGGGACTCCTGAACTCCAGTAAATACAGGTCCAACCTTTCCTCACACAATAAACCCCTCATCCCTGGAATCTGTTGAGAGAACCTTCTCGGTACAGCTTGTAATGCACTTATCGAACATAGAACATTACAGCGCAGTACAGGCCCTTCGGCCCTCGATGTTGCGCCGACCTTTGAAACCACTCTAAAGCCCATCTACACTATTCCCTTATCGTCCATATGTCTATCCAATGACCATTTGAATGCCCTTCGTGTTGGCGAGTCCACTACTGTTGCAGGCAGGGCATTCCATGCCCTTACTACTCTCTGAGTAAAGAACCTACCTCTGACATCTGTCCTATATCTATCGCCTCTCAATTTAAAGCTATGTCCCCTCGTGCTCGACATCACCATCCGAGGAAAAAGGCTCTCACTGTCCACCCTATCCAATCCTCTGATCATCTTGTATGCCTCAATTAAGTCACCTCTTAACCTTCTTCTTTCTAAAGAAAATAACCTCAATTCCCTCAGCCTTCCCTCATAAGATCTTCCCTCCAGACCAGGCAACATCCTGGTAAATCTCCTCTGCACCCTTTCCAATGCTTCCACATCCTTCCTATAATGCGGCGTCCAGAATTGCACGCAATACTCCAAATGCGGCCGCACCAGAGTTTTGTACAGCTGCAACATGACCTCATGGCTCCGAAACTCAATCCCTCTACCAATAAAAGCTAACACACCGTACGCCTTCTTAACAACCCTCTCAACCTGGGTGGCAACTTTCAGGGATCTCTGTACATGGACACCGAGATCTCTCTGCTCATCCACACTTCCAAGAATCTTACCATTAACCCAGTACTCTGTCTTCCTGTTATTCCTTCCAAAATGAATTACCTCACATTTTTCTGCATTAGACTCCATTTGCCACCTCTCAGCTCAGCGCTGCAGCTTATCTATGTCCCTCTGTAACGTGTTACATCCTTCCGCACTGTCCACAACTCCACTGACTTTAGTGTCATCGGCAAATTTACTCACCCATCCTTCTACGCCATCCTCCAGGTCATTTATAAAAATGACAAACAGCAGTGGCCCCAAAACAGATCCTTGTGGTACACCACTAGTAACTGGACTCCAGGCTGAACATTTCCCATCAACCACCACCCTTTGCCTTCTTCCAGCTAGCCAATTTCTGATCCAAACTGCTAAATCACCCTGAATCCCAAGCCTCTGTATTTTCTGCAAAAGCCTACCGTGGGGAACCTTATCAAACGCTTTACTGAAATCCATATACACCACATCAACTGTTTTACCTCGTCCACCTGTTTGGTCACCTTCTCAAAGAACTCAATAAGGTTTGTGAAGCACGACCTACCCTTCACAAAACCGTGTTGACTATCTCTAATTAAATTATTCCTTTCCAGATGATTGTACATCCTATCTCTTATCAACCTTTCCAAGACTTTGCCCACAACAGAAGTAAGGCTCACTGGTCTATAGTTACCGGGGTTGTCTCTACTCCCCTTCTTGAACAAGAGGACAACATTTGCTATCCTCCAGCCTTCTGGCACTATTCCTGTAGACAATGATGACATAAAGATCAAAGCCAAAGGCTCAGCAATCTCCTCCCTAGCTTCCCAGAGAATCCTAGGATAAATCCCATCCGGCCCAGAGGACTTATCTATTTTCACACTTTCCAGAATTGTTAACACCTCCTCCTCATGAACCTCAAGCCCTTCTAGTCTAGTAGTCTGTATCTCAGTATTCTCCTCGACAACATTGTCTTTTTCCTGTGTGAATACTGCTGAAAAATATTCATTTAGCACCTCTCCTATCTCCTCGGACTCCAGGCACAACTTCCCACTACTGCCCTTGACTGGCCCCACTCTTACCCTAGTCATCCTTTTATTCCTGACATATCTATAGAAAGCTTTAGGGTTATCCTTGATCCTACCTGCCAAAGACTTTTCCTGGCGCTTCGCTCTCTCTTTTGGTCCTTCCTCATCTCATGCTAAGTTAACCGAGCGTGTTGGAGTACTACACTTGATTTTGCCACCCCTTTCTCAGTATCGGAAAATTCCATCAAGGTTCCCCATCCCAGTTCCTTGCCGGTGGCTCGCACTGAAAAGTGCCCAAGCCAACTTGATTGGGTCGGGATAATGCTGTGATGCCCCCTCGGTTTAATAGCCTGCCGGCCCTTCCTGCCTAGCCTACTGCATAAGAAAAGGTTTGAGCCATGATGTGCTAGTGGGACTTGGAACGTCCCAAGCACTGGGTACAAAACCCTCCCATGTTAAACTGTCACAAAATACACCTTCAGCCTTGCTTAACCCGTACTTATTTTAATTTTTTGCCTTGTTCCCTAAGCATCTTCAGCCGTCCAGTCTTGAGTTTTCTGTCGACCTAATGCTCACAATGGTCTTCTGTAGGTGTGCACCCTTCCCGGGTTGATGCCATTAGGGGCGGCGCGGTAGCACAGTGGGTAGCACTGTCGCTTCACAGCTCCAGAGTTCCTGGCTTGGGTCACCGTCTGTGCGGAGTCTGCACGTTCTCCCTGTGTCTGCGTGGGTTTCCTCCGGGACCTCCGGTTTCCTACCACAGTCCAAAGATGTGCAGGTTAGGTGGATTGGCTATGCTAAATTGCCCTTTGTGTCCAAAGGTGTTGGGTGGAGTTGCTGCTTTACAGGTATGGGGCGGAGGTGTGGGCTTAAGTAGGGTGCTCTTTCCAAGGGCCGGTGCAGACTCGATGGGCCAAATGGCCTCCTTCTACACTGTAAATTCTATGTCCATTAATTCCTAGCTAACTTGTAACTCTCAACCGCCTTAACTGAACCTTCACTTCTCATCTTTACATAAGCCTCCTTCCTCTTAACGAGTGTTTCGACTGCTTTAGTAAACCACGGTTCCCTTGCTCGACCACTTCCTCCCTGCCTGACAGGTACAAACTTATCAAGGACACGCAGTAGCTGTTCCTTGAACCAGCTCCACATTTCAATTGTGCCCATCCCCTGCAGTTTCCCTCCCCATCCTATGCATCCTAAGTCTTGCCTTATCGCATCATAATTGCCTTTCCCCCAGCTATAACTCTTGCCCTGCGGCATATACCTATCCTTTTCCATCGCTAAAATAAATCTAATCGAATTGTGGTCACTATCACCAAAGTGCTCACCTACCTCCAAATCTAACACCTGTCCAGGTTCATTTCCCAGTACCAAATCCAATATGGCCTCACCTCTCGTTGGCCTATCTACATACTGTGTCAGGAAACCCTCCTGCACACATTGGACATAAAGGGACTCCTCTAACGTGCTCGAACTATAGCGTTTGCAGTCAGTATTTGGAAAGTTAAAGTCCCCCATAACAACTACCCTGTTACTTTCGCTCCTATCCAGAATCATCTTTGCAATCCTTTCCTCTACATCTCTGGAACTTTTTGGAGGCCTATAGAAAACTCCCAGCAGAGTGACCTCTCCTTTCCTGTTTCTGACCTCAGCCCAAACCACCTCAGTAGACGAGTCCTCATCGAATGTCCTTTCTGCCACCGTAATACTGTCCTTGACTAACAATGCCACCCCTCCCCCTCTTATACCACCTTCTCTGAGCTTACTGAAATATCTAAACCCCGGTACATGTAACAACCATTCCTGTCCCTGCACTATCCATGTCTCCGAAATGGCCACAACGTCGAAGTCCCAGGTACCAACCCATGCCACAAGTTTACCCACCTTATTTTGGATGCTCCTGGCATTAAAGTAGACACACTTTAGACCACTTTCCTGCCTGCCGGTACACTCCTGCAACTTTGAAACCTTACTCCTGACCTCACTACTCTCAACCTCCTGTATATTGGAGCTACAATTCAGGTTCCCAGACCCCTGCTGAACTAGTTTAAACCCTCCCGAAGAGCATTAGCAAATTTCCCCCCCCAGGATATTAGTACCCCTCTGGTCCAGGTGTAGACCATCCCGTTTGTAGAGGTCCCACCTACCCCAGAATGAGCCCCAATTATCCAGGTATCTGAAACCCTTCCTCCTGCACCATCCCTGTAGCCACGTGTTCAGCTGCTCTCTCTCCCTATTCCTCGTCTCGCTAGCACGTGGCACGGGTAACAACCCAGAGATAATAACTCTGTTTGTTCTCGATCTAAGTTTCCACCCTAGCTCCCTGAATTCCTGCCTTACATCCCTATCCCTTTTCCTACCTATGTCGTTGGTGTCTATGTGGACCACGACTTGGGGCTGCTCCCCCTCCCCCTTAAGGATCCCGAAAACACGATCCGAGACATCACGCACCCTGGCACCTGGGAGGCAACACACCAACCGTGAGTCTATCTCGTTCCCACAGAATCTCCTATCTGTCCCCCTAACTATGGAGTCTCCAATGACTAATGCTCTAGTCCTCTCCCCCCTTCCCTTCTGAGCAACAGGGACAGACTCTATGCCAGAGACCTGTACCCCATGGCTTACCCCTGGTAAGTCATCCCCCCCAACAGTATCCAAAGCGGTATACTTGTTATTCAGGGGAACGACCACAGGGGATCCCTGTACTGACTGCTTCCTCCCAGCCCCTCTCACCGTCACCCATCTGTCTTTATTCTTTGGAGTAACTACATCCATAAAGCTTCTATCTATGACTACCTCTGCCTCCCGAATGATCCGAAGTTCATCCAACTCCAGTTCCCTGACACAGTTTCTGAGGAGGTGGAGATGGGTGCACTTCCCACATGTGAAATCAGCAGGGACACTGACGGTATCCCTCACCTCAAACATTCTGCAGGAGGAACATTGCACTGCCTTCCCTGCCATCTCCTCTAGATAAAACAAGAAGAAAGGGAAAGAAAAAAGAAGAGCTTACCTTATATTCACTAAACCCCTTGGGTTACAGGAGGTGGAAGAGTGGGGGACACTGCAAGTGTAGTGTCTCGGGTTTAGCAACCGCCCAACTTCTATACAGAATCTACCTGATTCCCAAGCTGCACACCGGCACCCTCTCTCTCTCCCGCTCCCGGAAACGAAGGCCGCTGGAACCTGGGGGTAAGTTTAAACACTTACCTGCTTCACAAGCTGCACACCGGCTCCCTCTCTCTCTCCCGCTCCCGGAAATAAAGGCCGCTGGAACCTGGGGGTAAGTTTAAACACTTACCTGATTCCCAAGCTGCACACCGGCTCCCTCTCGCTCTCCCGCTCCCGGAAATGGAGGCCGCTGGAACCTGGGGGTAAGTTTAAACACTTACCTGCTTCACAAGCTGCCCACCGGCTCCCCCTCTCTCTCTCACCCCTGGAAATCTTTTCTTAAATAAGGAGGCCAAAACTGTACACTGGAATCCCTTTCTGAAGCTGCTGTGCATTTCCAGTATTTTCCTATTTTTAGTTTTGTCTTCTACAAGGAGCTGGCAGGGCCAGTGAAGTCGACACTGAATTCACCTTGGGGACTGGGATTGGAAGTAGTGGTGATGAACATCTCTCCAAGTCCTCTCCTGTACGCACTCTCCTGGAGCCCATCCTTGACTCGCTCAAAACTCATCCACTTGAATAGAGTTAAAATGGGCCCTTATCCGGGTGTTCCCTCATTCTACAATGGTTTGTCCTGCTGTGTGCTGATGGTATCCTGCCCTGTAACCAAGCAATAGTGACGTCTCGTATGGTTTACTCCACGTGATGTGTTACTGATGTCACTTGTGGGCCAGCCTTCACCCGGAGAGGGAGAGTGAACGAGCCTGATTTCTCATAGTTGTGGCTGGCTAAGGGGTACGGAATCAAGGTGTGTAGGTGGAGTTAACATGCAAATCAGCCATGATCTAATTGAATGGTGGCACAAGCTGGAGAGACTGAATGGCCTGTCTATGTTCCCATGCACGTTGCAACCTGTTGGTGGTGTGTATGGTGTGTACCACTAACGGCACCACTAATGTCTGCAACCTGCTCGACATAACTGAAGGCTACTCAGATGGTTCACGTAGTACAGAAGAAACATGCCAAAGGATAGCGAAATGTGTCGTGATAACTCTTTGAGAGCATATGCTAATCAGCAAGTAGCCAGGATGTAAACCATGTGGCCAGCAGACATTGTCCAGAGGGGTTTTCCGTTTAGCTAGCAGAATGCGGCACAGTGGTTAGCACTGCTGCCTCACTGCGCCAGGGACAATTTCGACCTTGAGTGACCCTCTGTGGGGAGTCTGCACGTTCTCCCCGTGTCTGCGTGAGTTTCCTCCGGGTGTTCCGGTTTTCTCCCACAGTCCAAAGATGTGCAGGTTAGGTGGATTGACTGTGCTAAATTACCCTTGGTCACCCCCCCCAAAAAAAGGTTAGGTGGGGTTACGGGGATAGGGTAGAGATGTGGGCTTGGGTAGGGTGCTCTTTCCCAAGGGCCGGTGCAGACTAGATGGGCCGAATGGCCTCCTGTACTGTAAATTCTAGGATCTATCTATGTGCAGGCTAGGTGGTGTAGGTTTGTGTCCAAAAGGTTAGGTTGGGTTGTGGGGGAGTGGGCCTAGGTAGCGTGCTCTTTGAGAGGGTTGGCGCAGACTCGATGGGCTGAATGGCCTCCTGCACTATGGGATTCTATGGTTCTTTTTTAAAATGTTTTTATTGAGGCATATATACATCACATAAATAAATAACGAACACTCCCGTGCCCCACCCTCCCTGCCTTTACCCTCTGCCCATTCTGCCTCCTTTTGTAATCCAAAGTCCCTCCCCTGCTGACTTCTTTACTATCCTTGAAGTCGATAAACGGTTTCCATCTCCGGGCAAACCCCTCCAAATCCCCCCTCAAGGCGAAGTTGATTTTTTACAACCTAATTCCTCGAAGTCGCTCACCCACACCCCCGTTTTCGGCGGTCCCGAGTCTGGGTTCTATGTGGTGTGCAGGAGTTGCAGCTGCATTGCGTGTTACCAATAGCTGTTGAATTTTTATAGTAAATCTGCCCGCTGAGCAACCCTATGCTACATCTTCAAATAAACCAAACCAATCTTTCGTTTGCAGGTCCTGTGTGAGGTTGGTAAGTTTGTAGTGAGCAAGAATACAACTGCCTGTGATCCCCGTTTCAAATTACTGTTTGCACCTATCCTTCCAAACTCCTGTCAATAACATGCTTTGTTTATCTATCTGAAACCAGACGTTCTGTCGGTGGCTGGAGGAAGCTCTGAAAGCTCTCCCGAAGGAGCTTACAGCTGGGGCTATTACAGCGACAGAGAAGCAAGTGACAGACTTCCACAAGCAGGTCATGTTGTACGTACAAGTATTACTAACCAGTCGGGAATTGCACCTGAGCATCAATATTATTATCACACGTATTCTGTGGGAGATGATGAAAGCACTTGCATTTAAATAACACATTTTGCACCATTCGAACATTCCAATGCCAATAAAGGGACCCCTCAAGTTACCATGTAAGGAAACGCAGCAGCTGATTTGCACCCAGCGAGGCTCCACAAACAGTAATGTGATGAACGACTAGATAATCTATTTTAGTGACGTTTAGTGGAGGAATGTTGGCCAGGGCACCAGGAATGTTCACTGATCTTCAAATGGAGCGATAGGATTTTCTGTGTCGACCTGGGGACTTGGCTTCAAACCTCACCTGAAGGTGCACCAGTGATACAAAGATGGTCATGAAGTGTGCAGTACGTGTACATGTGTTTGTATCCTCAAGGCTCCCCGTGGACTAGGTTGAGTTTATTTCATGAATGGCTGAGGCGGGGGCGGCACGTGACACAGTGGTTAGCATTGCTGCCTACGGTGCTGAGGACCCGGGTTCGAATCCCGGCCCTGGGTCACTGTCCATGTGCAGTTTGCACATTCTCCCCGTGTCTCTATGGGTTCCACACCCACAAACCAAAGATGTGCAGGGTAAGTGGATTGGCCATGTTAAATTGCCCCTTAATTGGAAAAAAAAAGAATTGGGTACTCTAAAATTTTTTTTAAAAAATGAATGGCTGAGATGGGGTTTTGGGGTCGATACTTGGTCACTGCTGCGATGTCAGCCACAGTGATGTTAAGGCTTTTGCAATTGGCTGAAGAGTGCCGTAATGAGGGAGTGTTGCAGGGTCGATGGTGCTGCCTATTGGATGAGATGTTAAACTGAGGCCCCAATTTCCCACTCTGGTGCACATCAAAGACCCTGTGGTACTAATTTCAAAAAGAGCAGGGGAGTTTCTCTGCCTCCCAGCCAACATTTATCCTTAAACCAACGCAACAGAAACAGATCATCTTGTCGTTATCAGGATGCTGTGCGAACACTGGCCGCCGCATTTTCTATGTTGCAAACGGTGACTTGCACTTCAAAATGTTCTAATGGCTGTAGAGCACTTTCGGCCACCTGATGGCCATGGAAGGTGGGCGGCACGGTAGCACGGTGGTTAGCACCATCGCTTCACAGTGCCAGGGTCCCAGGTTGGGTCGCTGTCTGTGCGGAGTCAGCACGTCCTCCTCGTGTCTGCGTGGATTTCCTCCGGGCGCTCCGGTTTCCTCCCACAAGCCCCGAAAGACGTGCTTGTTAGGTGAATTGGACATTCTGAATTCTCCCTCCGTGTACCCGAACAGGCGCCGGAGTGTGGCGACTAGGGGATTTTCACAGTAACTTCATTGCAGTGTTAATGTAAGGCAGCTTGTGACAATAGCAAAGATTATTAATTAATTATAAATGCAAATCTTTCTTTGCACTTCCAAAAAATCGTGCCTAAAAACCACTGGCTCAAAGGGGCTACTTGGTCTGTCTGGTCCAGACCTCGGTCACCAACCAATCCTACTCCCAAACTCCATCACAGCACGCAGTCTGAGGTGACAAAGCACCTGGGCATATTTTGTTGCGTTAATGGTATTTGTCGAAGTAAAGGTTAAAAGCTTTGGTGATCGGATTTGACAGAAGGGAACTTCTTTTTAAAAACTAAACGCACTCACTGCCCATCTTTCTCCCTGCAGTGCTGAAGATGCTACAATGATAGGCTGGTCCCTAATGGAATTCTCCGGGTTCTACAGATAGCGTCACCAAGTTACCAAGGAGGTATAATGTAAGTATCTTTCCCACGGCATGTGCAGCAGTGTTTATCCAGCCTGGCTTGTGGAAATTATCCGTCCGCCAGGAACGAAATGGCCTTCGACATCCTTGGTTGTCAGCACAGCAGGAAAACTGACACCCATGTGACCTTGCGGGATCGGGAAGCTCCCGTCGGACGCAATGGTGCTGTGACATACACTTCATTGGCCCCCCCCCCCAGTTGCTCCTGATGGTCGGGTAATTTATATCGCCAACCTGGCCGGCAGCGAGGTACTTGGGGCGGTCTCCAAATCAGCAGGAACCTTTTTCCTCAAGTAGAGTTGACCTGTGCAAAATTGAGGGTCATGGATGCAGGAGGTAGGAAGGATCTCTTTATGCAATAACCAGGGAGCACGGACATAAAATAATTGGAGAAGGATTAGAGGCGAATTGGGTCATCTTTTCACACAGGTGGGCGATGGGGTCTGGAGCTCGTAGCTGTAAGGAGTGATCGAGGCAGAAATCTTCACTGTATTTAAAAACAAATACTTGGATGCTTCCTTGCAGTAGAGAGACGTACAGGGCTGTGGGGCAAAAGCTGGACAGTGGGATAACACTAAACAACTCTTTTATTTTTTGGACCGACCCAGGCTTGATGGGCTGAATGGCCTCTAAATCTCTTTTTGAAGTCATTTTAAACTCCTTTTTTAAAAATAAATTTAGAGTACCCAATTAATTTTTTCCAAGGGGCAATTTAGTGCGGCCAATCCACCTACCCTGCACATCTTTGGGATGTGGGGGCGAAACCCACGCAAACACTGGGAGAACGTGCAAACTCCACACGGACAGTGACCCAGGGCCTGGATCGAACCTTTGACCTCGGCGCCGTGAGGCAGCAGTGCTAACCACTGCACCATCGTGCTGCCCCCTTAAACTAATTTTTAACATTTTGTCCTACGAAGAGAAGAGTTGCTTTGAAGAAATGTCCTTTGGACCGTCTCTCTCCCTTATTGTCAGGCCCTGACCTTTTACGTGCTATTCTTACTAAGCAAGGGAACTCCGATGAGCCTGTGCGTGATGGTGACAGCAGCATGCCCGCTGTGTGGTCAGCTGACTCGGTCTGCTTGTGACGTCATGGCTCTAACTCCCCCATGCCAGGCATTCTGTGCTAAGTCGCTTCATCGCTTTCATCTACCGGAGGGTGGGTTTGTGGCCGCTGCCGTGTGGTTGCCCTGGGCGGTGAGCAGCAGTGTTCCGCACCACTGCCTCGACCGTTTAAACCCCCCCCCCCCGACCAAATGAGCTGCCTTCCTGTCTCCTAACCCTTCTTAGCAGTTAATGACTCCTGGATGTAAACACGCAAGGCATCCAGGAAGCTTAACAAATATTAACTTCAGAAATGGCCAGCGGGTCATTCTGGTCGGTTGGAATCTTATCCAAAAGTTCTGTGGGTTGCAAGAGACGTGACACCATCAAAGCCCAGCTCCGAATTGCAGGCTGTCCCGTTTTAACACGGAGAGGGAGCTTAGATGCATTACCTGTTCGCTAACACTCCCGTCGGTCACAGTTTGTGAGGTTCCCACATGTATCCCAATGATGTCTGTGGTTAAATCCACAGTTTGATGTGGTTGAAGGCCACACAGATTAAGAGTCTCGAAGCCAGTGCCAAGTCAGCTGAATCTCAGCGGGGGAGCTGAGGGAGTTGCTGTAATAGTGTTCAGTGCCTTTAGGCAAGGAAAGGGGAAAATCAGCCAGGCTCCCTGATGGCTATCCTGTTGGAAAGTCTGTGTATGTGCACGTCTCCCTCAGTCCATGATTGGAAATGTCAGTATTAAGCTGGCATTTCCCGTGACGTTGGGCGCGCCTCTCCCGCCCCACTTATCTGTTTGGCCTGTGCAGTATTTTAGTGATTTAAGCTGCAAATGAGGATCTTGGCGTTTCAGATCAGATGTCGTGTTTAACGGGTGCTGTCACCTGTGTTTTGTCCAATCTCATTCCAGCCGTTAGAAATATGAGGTGTGGACTTTCCCCAGAATGCGATGGGATCCAGTGAAGCGTGTTGGGTTTATCACCCCGTCTCCTTCATTTGACGGGTACATTGCGCAAAGTTGCCATTCTTCGCTTATGAGCCGAGTTAGGTTTTGACAAAGCTGGTCCAACTGTGGCGATAACAAGCCCACCTTGACCACCATCTTCGCTGAAGCCTGTTAAACATGTAGTTTGCAGCAGAGGTCGGGAACACCGACCTGTTTTCTCCATCCCGGACCCTAGGTTGGTCAGTTGTCGCCTTCACTGACTGATCCAGAACAGCTATCCGAGCACCTTATCGAATCTGCTTGGTACAGCTGGGCTAGACACTGCTCTTAACCAACAAAGCCATCGGGAAAATTGTGGGTATCACTCCAGCTTTCCCCCAATCCTCCGCCACCTGTAATGATGTCTCTCTGGACATATGTTTATTATAGAATCCCTACAGTGCAGAGGGAGGCCATTCGGCCCATCAAATCAGCACTGACCCTCTGAGAGAGCCTATCTAGGCCCACACCCCCGCCCTATCCCCATAACTCCACCTAATCTTTGGACACTAAGGGCAATTTATCACGGCCAATCCACCTAACATGCACATCTTTGGACTGTGGGAGGAAACCGGAGCACCCGGGGGAAACCCACGCAGACACGGGGAGAACGTGCAGACTCCGCACAGACAGTGACCCAAGGTCGGAATTGAACCCGAGTCCCTGGCACTGTGAGGCAGCAGTGCTAACCACTGTGTCACCATGCCATGTTTATGTTTTTGATTAAGGCTGGAGAGCGGAGGGAGCAGCCGTCTCCACCATGCTATGCATAAATGTATCTCGTCAGCAGCTACCAAGCCATTAATAAGCTGCTGCCTGATTCCTAAAGATCCTCAGGCGTCAAACAGCTTTTAAAAGTGGGAAAAGAAAGCTCTGATTCACGGTGCATGCACCCTGAGGAACAATTGGGTAATGGTGACCCCCTCAACTAGCTCCAGTTATTGAAAAATGCCTATTTATACATCTGTCTTTGCCTGC
Organism: Scyliorhinus torazame; assembly: GCF_047496885.1. Lineage (NCBI taxonomy): Eukaryota > Metazoa > Chordata > Chondrichthyes > Carcharhiniformes > Scyliorhinidae > Scyliorhinus > Scyliorhinus torazame. The sequence continues at coordinate 25,231,480 of NC_092735.1, read as the reverse complement.
TGGTGGCATCTATTCACATTCCAGTCAGTAAAATCACTCCATTCTTTATTAACAAATAACAGCAAGGATTTGCGAATTATGTCTGTGACAAACTATATTCTAGTTCTGCCTCAACCTGGGAGTGGAAGTAGGTAGGTCGTGTCATTCGAGGTGCACCTGTCTTTGAGATGAGCATTACATGGGCCCAGAAACTCTCATCATGTTGGCCCTTTCTCTTCCCCCCCCCCCCCCCTCTGTTAGTTAGTCCTGTGTTAACTTTGTGGGCCTGAAGGGGTTGGTGTTATGTTTTCAAGCAACATTGCCTCCTTGCGGGATAATTCCCTCATCAGAACATCAGCAACATGTGTTGGAAACGGGGACTCAAATCCCGCGTGGCTCCCAAAGCTTCCTGATGGTCATCTGTGCAGTTCTCCAACACCCAGCCTGGGCACTCCTGACCTGGGTGATTGTCCCCACTGCTGTGGGGTGTGACCATTGACTCAAAGGCTTGTGTCCATGCTAAGTGACTGGAAAAGGTCATTTTGACTGGGCCCTGGGTTTTCTGATGGATGGGGGGAAATGCGCTGCATAAGACCATAAGACATAGGAGCAGAATTAGGCCACCCGGCCCATCGAGTCTGCTCCGCCATTCACTCATGGCTGATATTTTCTCATCCCCATTCTCCTACCTTCACCCCATAACCCCTGATCCTCTTCTTAATCAAGAACCTATCTATCTCTGTCTTAAAGACACTCAGTGATTTGGCCTCCACAACCTTCTGCGGCAAAGAGTTCCATAGATTCACCACCCTCTGGCTGAAGAAATTCCTCCTCAACTCAGTTTTAAAGGATCGTCCCTTTAGTCTGGGATGATGTCCTCTGGTTCTAGCTTTTCCTACAAGTGGAAACATCATCTCCATGTCCACTGTATCCAGCCCTCGCAGTATCCTATAAGTTTCAATAAGATCCCCCCTCATCCTTCTAAACTCCAACGAGTACAGACCCAGAGTCCTCAACCGTTCCTCATATGACAAGCTCTTCATTCCAGGGATCATTATTGTGAACCTCCTCTGGACCCTTTCCGAGGCCGGCACATCCTTCCTTAGGTACGGGGCCGAAAAACTGCTCACAATACTCCAAATGGGGTCTGACCAGAGCCTTATACAGCCTCCGAAGTACATCTCTGCTCTTGCATTCTAGCCCTCTCGTCATGAATGCTAATGTTGCATTTGCCTTCCTAACTGCCGATAATATCATGAGCCACAGCTCTGAACTGCTGAGAATCTGAATTGGCTGGATTTAGAATAGAGTTTGGCTATTGAAGAGTTGGTCATTAGGATTTGGAGTTGGATAAGGAGTTGCAGTGAAGAAGGTGCAAGTATGGTTGATAGAAGAGGAGGAATGAAGTGATAGAAAATTTACCCAAAACGGACGAGGGGGTGAATTTTATTCAGGCTCTTTCACGGGACTTGGCTGGAAAGGCCGGCATTTTTATTGCCCGCCATGAATTTCCCCTTGAGTGGGTGGTGGTGAGCTGCCTTCTTGAACCCGCCGCAGCCCATGTGGCGTAGGTACACCCACAGTGCTGTTAGGGAGGGAGTTCCCGGATTTTGACCCAGCGACAGTGAAGGATCAACCTTGGTGAGTTTCTGCAGTGCATCTTGTAGATGCTACACACGGCTGCCACTGTGTGTCTGTGGTGGAGGGTGGATGTAAAGTGGGGGGGGGGGGGGTCTCCTTTGTCCTGGGTGGTATCGAACCTCGAGTGTTGCTGGAGCTGCCAGCCTGCTGGTGTATTGGAAAGTCTTACGTTCCTGTGAAATAAGCTCTGCGATGGTTGCTGGGGATTAGCGGCTTCGGTAAGTGGTTGAGGATTTACAGTGTAATTTACCACTGGGTGAGGGCTGGAGGGGTATTGAGGATACCTCGCTGCGGGGATCAAGGGTTCAAATTGAGTCATAAGACTGAACATCCTGTGCAGGCTAACATCAGAATATACAGTATGCCATTGGAAAACAGTGGTTGGTTGGGAATACAAAGTTTTAGCTTCCTAACTTTGTTAAAACCATATCTTCAACCTGATAATGTAATGAATTGTAGGTGTGTGCTACTTAATGTCAGCATTGGTCCGGGTACAGTGAACCGCTCTCTCTCGATCTGTTCCACACATATCGTTTTGTGTTTCTTGACCGCTTGCCATCTGTCTGACCTCTTTGGTATCAACGTTGTTATATCCTGTTGCGGCTGATTGGTGTTTGCAAAGACTCTGATGTTTGATTGGTGGTTTAATGGAAGAAAATATATTGTAATAACTGAACCCTTTATCTGTCTGGCCTAAGTTAAAGCTGCACATTGAGTGCCCCACAAGGGTGAGAATAGGCACCACTGGGGGTTAGTAGCACTTGGGCAGGGATCTGTAGCAGAGTTAGATCAATAGCTGGCTGGCAGTGGGACCCGCTGCTCGGGGTTAAAGAACATGGAAAACCAGCCAAGGTTCCCACTCCTTGACCCCCCCACCCCACCCCTACTTTGCTCGCCACTTTATTGAGCATCTCCACGAGGGTCAAGATCCTCGAGGGGTAAAGGTGAGAGTGGAGAGGGGGTGAAATTAGGGATCATGAATATAAGGAATAAGTCCTTTCGGGGACTCGGGAGAAATGTCTTTACCCAGAGATTGCTTAGAATGTGAACTTGCCACTTTTGAGGGGTCGAGACGAGTACTGTTGATAGATTATTGAGGAAGCTAGGGAAGTAGGCGAGAGAGGAAGGAAAGAAAGATACGTCAATAGGATGAGATGAAGGGTGGTTAAAGGAGGCTGGGGGGGGGGGGGGGGGTAGTATGAACATCAACATAGACCAATGAGGCCGAATGGCCTCTTTCTGTGCTGTAAGGTGGGATGAGATGAGAGAATTTGGGGCATCTGCTAATTCTATCCCTCTGTTTTCCTCTCCAGTTATGTACAAAGTCTCTCTCCTGGACACAGAGACACCGTTAAAAGAGAGAGGAATAAATTGCTCGCCGCTCACTCAACAGGAGGGGAAGAGAGGAGAATATTTAAAACCCTGAGAGGCTGGATTCCACAAGGGCTTGTGCAGACGGACGGGGGTGGGTGGGGAATCGGGGGGAGATATCTGATCCCAGGCTTCGAAAAAAAAAAAACGCGAGGATGGTATCATGTTTCACTCAATCCAGATGAAAATTCATCAAATGGAGTTGTCTTACAGCTGCACCTTGTTTTAATATTGACGCCGGAAATGGCCGCTCTCCATAGCGCAGTGCCGTGTTGAGTTTGACTGCAGATGACTGGGACTATTCTGTATAAACTGCACAGTATTCACTCAGAAGCACTGGAATATACATAGTGTTAAAATAAGGTGTGATTTTAACTGTAAAATTCACTGTTCAGGAGGATAATGTTGGTTGGGGAGGGGCCAAGTATTATCCTGCTAGTGCCACACTGTCATCCCCATCAGTCAAACGGGTGAAGGCATTGTTTCCCCCAAGCTGAATCTCCCACCATTTTGCATCTCTTGCCCTGATATAATGGGTTTCTCTGGGGACATTCAAAGATTCAGTTGGGGTTGGCCTAGGTGCTCGTCCAGTGTTACGTGGTCTGATCATTTCACATGACTTAACTTTTCCCGACTTGGGCATCTTGATCAGCAGTTTGGCGCTGCTCATCCCCGTTTCACCTTAAATCAGGGCTTGGGCATCATTCCGGGTACCTGAATTGTTAAGCCTAGGCTGAGAGCAGTGCTGAGGGAGTGCTACGTTGGAGGGCTCTCTTTCAGTGGTGACCACCAAACTGAGTTCCGCCAATTGAGGTGGACACTAAAAATCCCACAGCAATGTTCACAAGCTCAATGGTCTCCCTGTGAAGCCATTATCCCTCTCACAAGCTCCTCCACCGTGACTATTAACTGATGATTAATTACATTTAGTATTTGTGGGAGCCGTGCGGCTGCTGCCTGGGCAAGTGACCGAATGACATTAGAGAATGACTGTGTCGATGTGTTCTGGCTCCTTTGGGAACCATACCAATACAAATGTGTTGCTTTCTCCCCAACCTTCTCGGTGGAGGGGGATATTCAATCACAGAAATACCTCCTAGATAGATTAAGGATTATTTACACTGAACAATTTCCTCGCCCCTCTCTCCAATCCTCAACATTATTCTCCTGCATTGAGGGCACATTATTATTTAAGGACTATATCATTGAGATTCTGTTACCCTCTGTCATGAGTACAACAGATGCAACAGGCACTGATTGCAATGTAAACGCAGGCCTTTTTAAAAAAAAACTCAAAACCACTTGCTTACCCCAGTAAAGGTTTTAATCGATCTCAGTGCTGTGTTATTTTTGGAGGGCTGCATTTTTTGCCCTCGTCTCTGTGCAGGTGTTCACCCACGTCAGTCCACTATGCCAATTTGCCATTGGCGGTACCTGCACAATACTTCTAGTGCTGGCACTCAACAGAGTAAAGGATGCAGCGTGCCGTGGCCGTGAATTTATTTTCCAGCCCGTCACCAAGTCCTGGAGCAGAGCCTTTGGGGCTTCAAACCCCGGTGGAAGGTCAAAGGGCCCCCAGATGGGTGGGACAGTGGTCATTGACATCCGTTTGGGCAACACCAGCACGGCAACCAGACCTGCGGCACGGCAAGGACTGTGCAACAATCTGCGGCTACTACCCTGTGCATTAAAGCAGGGGATCACCATGACCTTAACCTGAGGGCTCATTACCCCACCGGGAACGCCAACACGCAATCTGGGCAAGAGGTAACGCAAAGCTGGGGATGGGTTTTTTTTTTAAAGTTTTTTTTTTTTAAATAACTGGCTTGAACAAATTCAGAACAATTATTTTTTCAGTTTTTGCAGCAGTTCAAAGGCGAAAGGTGTTAAACGCAGATGGCTTGTTCTTGGTGTTCTGTGCGGTCGTTTCAACTGTGAGTTAATTTAAACACTTGTGTGTCGTGTTGTCTGATTCATACGAGTCATTTTGTCTGTGGTTAGTGGTGGTACAGACTGAATATGTGCCAGTGTACAGCATTTTTTTATATTAAACTTTGGAATAAATTGTCGCTGCTTGTGCGTCTGTTTTTAGTCCAAACATATTTTGTTCCCTCCTGCCATTAGGGGAGCTTCCTCTTCTCTTCAACTAGATAACTAATATAACTGATAATCTGCCATGTCTCCCCAGTTACATTGGTAACTTTTTTACATGTTTTAACTTTTTCGTTTCACTCTCTCCCATGTTAGTACTTGTGATCCGTTAATCAGATTATGTCCCTTTCTCCCTCATTCGTGCAGTTGGATTAACTCTCATCTGGGAATGCCCCCCCCCCCCCCCCGCAGTGTGAGAAATTCTATGGGCTGTGTGTAATATGCAACCAGAAAAAGGGCCGCTCCTATCCGATTATCCCCCCCCCCCCAACTCACCACCACCACCTCCCTCTGTGCTCAGCGTGTATTCATGGCTGTACAAGTTACATTTGGTAATTATGCTCCCCTGCAGATTACCTCTCCTCCCTCTCGGCGCATACCAGTCCAGTACGTAATTGCATACCTGAAGCCACATAGAATCAAACAACCCCTTCGACCCCACCACTTTATGCCGGCATTTACCCTCAACAAGAGCAGATTATGTCTGCGGCCCCTTCCCTTTCCGACCTTTCCATTCTGGAGAAAGAATAGGTCAGTTTACCCGCTCGTCAATGCTTCCACTGGCCCTAAAATTCATTGATCTAATTTGTGGGCTCTCCCTGGGGGGTGGGGGGGGGGGGGGGGCAATAGTGATCATAACTGCAGGATTGGCATAAAAATCCATCTGGTTCATTCCACGTGTGGAATTTATCTGGCTAATATCGGGGAGGGGGGGGGGGAATATTTAAGCCACTCCCAGAATGTTATGGCAAATTGACAGGATTGTCGAAGCTCTCGATATCCTTTTTACTTTATTTTCATTTTTTTTTTGCAAGAAGGAAAAGAACCATCCGTTATAGTCAACGCGGTGCAGAAGGAGGCCACTCGGCCCATTGGTTCCCTCCTGTTGTTCAGCAAGCTCCAAACGTAACCTTTTTGTTCACATGCAACCGGGTGCTGAGGGTCACGAGGAAAAGGGGGCGCCGAGTCTGCCTGACGGCAAAGAATCGAAATTTCAGCTAGGATGTTAATTGGGGCTCCATCTTGAGTGAAAGATCCATCCCAGGGCACCACTCAAAGAAGAGTAGAGGATTTCTTCCGAGTGTTCTGGCCTGTAGTTAGCCCGTGACTGCTTCAAATTGCTGTTTGTGGAAACTCGCTTTGCACGAATTGTCTGCTGTGTTTCCTCTATGATAGCAATGGCTACATTTCAAAAAGTACTTCATTAGCTGTCAAGCACTTCGGGATCTACCCCTCCTGAAATACAAAGGCAAGTCTTTTTGGAAAGTCAATCCCCAAGGCGCAAGGTATTAGTCTGTTAAGAAATCCTTGACAGAACTCAAGCTAAAACTCCGTGTTGGCAAACTCATGGTGGCGGTCGAGGGGATCCTGGGTATCTTGTCCATCAGCTTGGAGGAGACCTTCCGCCGGAAGGCAGACAGCGCTCCGCTGGTCGCCATCTCCCGGTAAAGCAAATTGAAGACGGCCACCGCCTCCTCGTAGCTGTCCCGGGCTGAAATCTCAAAGAATGGACACTTGAGCGCCTGGGCGATGCCATCGCCCTCCTCCGTGGTCACCATCCGGTCATACTGAAGGTCCTTCTTGTTGGCGACTATCAGCACAGGGGGAGGAGCGTCGCTGTGACCCCTCTTCAAGCCGGAGTGGACATGGTTGATCAAGAACCGGAGTCTGAGAACCTCATCAAAGCTGCACCTGTCCGTCACAGAGTAGACAATGATGAAGGCCTCGGCCCACTTGATCTTTTCCTCGATTAACATCGCATCTTCTTCCTTTGCAAATAAAAGAAAATGGCATTTATTCCCTTTTTGTGCACTTTGGGAGGGGGACAGCAGCAGATTATCAGATCATTCTCTCATTGTTTTTTGGAGCTTACTGTGCCAATTTCCTGCTGGGCTTTCTTACATTATAGTAGTGACTACATTTAAAACCGTGTCAAGCTCTTTGGGACATCCCGCGATCATAAAGCCGTGTAAATAGAAAGTTTGTTTCTTTGCTCGCCTATCTCTCTGAATGCTCTTTGGAAGCGATACAAATGACCTTGCAAGGCTAGATTACGTTACCTGTCCCGCAGTATCGAGAACTTCGAACTGCACGCACTCCCCATCCACCAAGGACACGTGCCTGTATATTGTTTCTGTGGACAAGCAGAAACATTTGTTACAGGTCAGACAATAATTGCGGGTTATCCTCATTTGCATTGCTCCAACACTGAAGGCCGCAGTTCTGTGCATCGGTGGTGGGTGGAGTGCCAATCAAGCTGGAGCTGCACCCATCTAGAGAAATGGAGAGCGTACCATCACACCCTTGGCTTGGGCCTTGCAGACAATGGAAAGGCTTTGGGAGTCGAGAGGTGAGCCACTCGCCACAGAACTCCCAGCCTCTGGCCTGCTCTTATTGACATGGTATTTATATGGTTGGTCCAGTTCAGTTTCTGGTCAACGATGAACCCAGTGGTGAGAAATTCAGCAATGGGTTCTCTCTTTCCAGGTCCAGATGTTGAGTGGATGGAGGGCAACTTCCAGGTGCTTATGTTCCCATGCAGTAGGATGGCACGGTGGCCCAGTGTTTAGCAGTGCTGCCTATGGCGCTGAGGACCCGAAATCGATCCCAGTCCTGGGTCACTGTCCATGTGGAGTATGCACATTCTCCCCATGTCTGCATGGGTCTTACCCCCACAACCCAAAGATGTGCAAGTTAGGCGGATGAGCTGTGCTAAATTGCCCCTTAATTGAAAAAAATAAATAATTGGATACTATAAATGTATTCAAAAGAAACAAAATACGTGTCCCCATGCAGCTGCTGCCCTTGGTCTTCTAGGTGGCAGAGGTCACAGGATAGGAAGGTGTTGTTGAAGAAACCTTGGTGAGTTGTTGCAGTGCATCTTGTAGATGGTGCACACGGCTGCCACTGTTATTGGGGGGGGGGGAGTGGGTGTTGGAGGTGGTGGGTGGGCTGCTTTGTCCTAGAATCCCTGCAGTGCAGAAAGAGGCCATTCGGCCCATTGAGTCTGCACCGACCCTCCGAAAGAGCTCTCCACCCAGGTCCACTCCCTCGCCCTTTCCCCGTAAACTAACCTGCACATCCCTGGACTCAAAGGGGCAATTTATCATGGTCAATCCACCCAACCTACACACCTTTGGGCTGTGGGAGGAAACCGGAGCCCCCGGAGGGAAACCTACAGGAATAACATGCAGACGCCAGACAGACAGTCACCCAAGGCTGGAATCGAACCTGGATCCTTGGGGTTGTGAGGCAGCAGTGGACCGCAGGATGGTATCAAGCTTCGCGCGTCCAGGCATGTAGAGTTGCCTGTGCAGATTAAAGCCTGATAAGTACTGAGAAAGAAGCCCAGCATGTGCTGTACCACTTTGTATGTCATTGCCATGCCTTTGACTCTCACCAATGAGGCCACAGAGAACTCGCTATTTTGTTAGCATCTCCTGCCTGCCGGCCAGATCGTTACTCATGCCCGTGAAGCTTTATCAGGTTTCAGCATGTAGGTGAGACATTACTGCTGTCAATCTCCTCTTCCCTGCATGCCAGCACAGGCTGCGGGTGGGTGTCAGGCATTTCGGCTGATAACCAGTCTGTTTCACAGTGATAGATACACACACACGCTGCATGTCTGAGAGATAATTTGGCAGTCTTGCAGAGTGAAGTAGATAGCCGAATTTGGCTGGACATTTGCATTCATTATGGATCCTAACAGATACACAGAGGAAAAAGCACCACTGATCTATAAATGCAACTCTGCGACTAAATCACACCTTTGCAGCAGACATGCACTCGGGCAGGACAGTCCTCTTGAAAGGGGTCTTTTCAGAAACCGCTCTGTGCATACTCACCCAAAGTCGGATCGTACTCTCCGATGAATCTCTTTGTTATGAAGCGCACGGTGATTGCTGGAAAAGCAAAGTATGCGTGTCAGATGTAATGCAGAGGGCTGTATTGTGACCTCCCCCTGCCTGCAAAACTGTTCCCTGTACCCAGCATCATTTTAACCACTTTGTGAGCCACTGACGCTCCGAAAGAAACTCGAACCAGGCCATTCGGCCCCACAGCTCCATGCTGGTGATTGTATGCGGCTTGAGCCTCCTCTTCGTCTAAACCTATCAAACGTTAGCATGATGCTATCTTACAAAAACAGAGCAGAAGCTGACCATTCAGCCCCTCCATCAGTCAGTAAGATCACGGCTGACCTGAATGTGGCCTTAACTCCACTTTCCTCCAGTCCCTCATAATCCCAGGCTGCCTTGTCAATCAAACATCCGTCTAACTCGGCCCCCAGTGTATTTAATAGCCCAGTCTCCACTGCCTCTGCGGGAGAGAATTCCAAAAACTGAGGACCATCTGAGAGGGGAAATCCCTCCTCACCCGTGTTTTAATTGGGAGACCCCTTATTTTTAAACCGTGACCCCTAGTTCTTGTCTTCCCCCACCAGCGGGAACATCCTCACAGTCCACCCAGTACGAGCTCCCTCAGTATCATATGTTTCAATAAAGATAGCCTCTCGTTCTTCTAAACTCCAACTGATGTAGGCCTAGCCTTGGGTGACGAGGATTTAGCCTCGGGTGACTGTGTGGTGTTTGCACATTCTCCCTGCCCTGCTATTCTCCGCCCCCGACCGGCAAAAGTCCCGACGGTGTATTTCTAATATGGTCCCAGCCGACCGGGAAACCCGCGAGCGGGCCGATCGGAAGCCAGGGTGGGCCTCCTCATAACTCTAAAACTAGAGGGCATAGGTTTAAGGTGAGAGGGGAGAGATTCAGAAGGGCCCAGAGGGGCAATTTCTTCACTCCGAGGGTAGTGAGTGTCTGGAATGGGCTGCCAGAGGTAGTAGTAGAGGCGGGTACAATTGTGTCTTTCAAAAAGCATTTAGATAGTTACATGGGTAAGATGGGTATAGAGGGTTATGGGCTAAGTGCGGGCAACTGGGACTAGCTTAATGGTAAAAACTGGGCGGCATGGACTGGTTGGGCCAAAGGGCCTGTTTCCATGCTGTAAACTTCTATGATTCTATACGGGGACCGGGGTATTTTTTGAGAGGGTTGTCCGGGTCGGCCGCGCGGCCAATCAGGGGAAATTTTTATGCAGTCCAGCTCTGCGATCTGAGTCCGCCACGGAGCACGGCGCGGCCTCTGACCCGGAAGTGCGGGGGCCCGTATCGGCAGCTGTAGCTGCGAGCTTCACAACGGGTCCTTGCTAGTCCCCTGCCGGGCTGTGAATAGGTGGCCTTTTGACGCCAGTTTTTCTGGTGTGAAAGGCCACAGTAGTTTTCACAATGGCATGGGGGGCATATTCCCTGAAACGGAGAATCCATCCCATAATATCTGAAATTCCTTCAGTCATCACATCCAATTAAAAATTCTTAAAATGTTATGGTGAGATTTGAACGAACAGACTTCTAAATGAATAGTCCCGATTACTAGTTCAGTAATATGACCACCACATTCCTATTTTGGATAAATCAAATAACCAATTAAACTAAATCAAATACACTGTGGGACAAATGAAAGGAGCAGCTCCTTAAAGGGACACCGCCTGAAGCAAAAAGCAAATCACAAATTAAACTTAAAACATGAAACCAAAACGCCACCACATTTCTCCACCCTGACTTGTGTCTCCAAAGTACCACTAAAATGAATCTCTCTTTAACCCCTAGGGTTAAAAATGTTTGTTTTTACTAATGTGCGCAGAGCTAGCTGCCCCAAGTGTTCAGGGTTTGGGCCCGCTGGTTGTGTGTTTATATTTTCGGTTTAAAGTTGTCAAACCTCTCCGTAGCCTCACCCCTCCCCATCTTCATCACCTCCTGCCACTCTCCCAGATTTCTGCACTCCTCCAATTCCGTCCTCTCGTGCCTCCACCATTTAAATACTTCTCCATTGATGGCCTGCTCCGCTCTCGAAATCTGGACATCTCCTCCCTGAACCTCTCTGCCTCTACGTACTCTTTAGAGATGCTCCCTGTCATGTGAGAGTACCTTTAAGAAATGGGTGTGTATATAAGTATCTGTAGTGAGAGTACCTTTAAGAAATGGGTGTTTATTACTGCAGTGATGTCAGAGAGTGGGTGGAGCTGGGCTGTCTGTCAGCTTTTTACTTTCATTTTAGGCTATTTGTTGCAGGGTGTGTTTTAGTTTTGTTTTCAGAGCTGGATAGCTGCAGTCACAGCCAGAAGGTGTATTAGAGTCTCTCTCTGTAATCTAAAGACTGTAAATCGATCCTGGTGATTTAAAACTAATAACAGTAGTGACTTTAACCTGATGTGCTTCTGGTAAAAGGTGTTTTAAGTCTTATGGATGTTAAAAGGAAAGCTTAAAGGATTACTTAGTGTTGTATTCTTTGGGGGTTGTATTTGAATTGATGGTTGCTAAGATGTTCACTGTTTTAAATGGGTTAACTTGAGTTCATAGAATAAACGTTGTTTTGCTTTTAGAAAATGCTTTTTCATTTCTGCTGTACCACACCTGTAGAGTGGGCCCGTGTGCTCCCCGTACCACAATCTAGTAAAAGTTGTGGGTCAGGTGAACTCCATGATACATTTTGGGATACTCTAAAACCCTGGCCCATAACACTCCCTGAACCTGTGCGTTTTCACCAAGCTTTTTGCTCCTGTTCCAATCTGTCTCCCTGTGAGGTTTTATCTAATGAAGCTCCTGTGAACAAATGGCAGTGGGATTCTCTTTTTAAAAATGTCCAATTAAGGCGCAATTTAGCATGGCCAATCCCTGCACTTCTTTTTGGGTTGTGGGGGTGAGACCCACGCAGGCATGGGGAGAATGTGCAAACTCCACACGGACAGTGACCCAGGGCCAGGATCGAACCCGGGTCCTCAGCGCCGTGAGGCAGCAGTGCTAACCACTGTGCCGCTGCACCGTGGGATGTTTTAACAGGTGCTGAAGATGCTGTATCAATGCAAATGTTCCCAGTTGAACCAGCCAGTTCTTGTGGTATTGGCCACTGTCTCCACCCCCCCCCCCCCCCATCTCATTTTTAACAAATACACACAGGGGCTCCGCCCACTTCGCACGGCTTTGTTGAAAAGAAAGTCTGTGACGGCCTGTTTTTCTCCAGAGTTTAACCTAAAACCGCAGCAATGAGGACATTAATCATGGGGGAGGGGGGGGTCCTGAGATGGGAAAGTGTTGGGTTCTCAAAGCCAGACCACAGACCGGATGAGGTTTGGACAGGCCTGCGAGCTTGCAGCAGGAGTTCCAATATTTGCTTAACTACTCGCGAAAGTTAGCTGCCAATTTCGATCACTAACCTCTCGATGTTGCCTCAAGGACAGAAAACTGGGCAGAGAGAAGGGTGGGGGGAAATGACGGGAAAACCAACTGGAACAAGCTGAGTAGAGAAACAAGAGGAATATGGTTTGATGCTCATTCCCCTGGGGTACAAACGGGAACTTTGCACAGTTACATAGTGCAGCCCTTACCCTGCTGATCAAATAGTGACTACAGACAGTTACACGGTGAGCAGCCTTCACCCTGATCCATGATTCGGAAAAGGAAAATTGGATGGGCACTTGAGGGAAATAAACTGACCCGACCCTGGCGAGAGAGTAGGGGCAACACAACTGAATGAGATTGCTCTATAGAGAGCGAGCATGGATGTGATGGACCGAATGGCCTCCTTCTGTGCCCTAATGACTCTGTCTTTGTCGAACAAACAGAAACCATGTAAGACTTACACAGGTAACCCTTACTCTGCTGAATAAACATCAGCTCCACACACAGGTACACAGCGTAACCCTTACCCTGCTGAATAAACAGCAGCTCCACACACACACAGGTACACAGCGTAACCCTTACCCTGCTGAATAAACAACAGCCCCACACACAGGTACACAGCGTAACCCTTACCCTGCTGAATAAACAACAGCCCCACACACAGGTACACAGCGTAACCCTTACCCTGCTGAATAAACAGCAGCTCCATACAGGTACACAGCGTAACCCTTACCCTGCTGAATAAATAGCAGCTCCACACAGGTACACAGCGTAACCCTTACCCTGCTGAATAAACAACAGCCCCACACACAGGTACACAGCGTAACCCTTACCCTGCTGAATAAACAACAGCCCCACACACAGGTACACAGCGTAACCCTTACCCTGCTGAATAAACAGCAGCTCCACACAGGTACACAGCGTAACCCTTACCCTGCTGAATAAACAACAGCCCCACACACAGGTACACAGCGTAACCCTTACCCTGCTGAATAAACAGCAGCTCCACACAGGTACACAGCGTAACCCTTACCCTGCTGAATAAACAGCAGCTCCACACAGGTACACAGCGTAACCCTTACCCTGCTGAATAAACAACAGCCCCACACACAGGTACACAGCGAAACCCTGACCCTGCTGAATAAACAGCAGCTCCACACAGGTACACAGCGTAACCCTTACCCTGCTGAATAAACAACAGCCCCACACACAGGTACACAGCGTAACCCTGACCCTGCTGAATAAACAGCAGCTCCACACAGGTACACAGCGTAACCCTTACCCTGCTGAATAAACAGCAGCTCCACACACAGGTACACAGCGTAACCCTTACCCTGCTGAATAAACAGCAGCTCCACACAGGTACACAGCGTAACCCTTACCCTGCTGAATAAACAACAGCCCCACACACAGGTACACAGCGTAACCCTTACCCTGCTGAATAAACAGCAGCTCCACACAGGTACACAGTGTAACCCTTACCCTGCTGAATAAACAGCAGCTCCACACAGGTACACAGCGTAACTCTTACCCTGCTGAGTAAACAGCAGCTCCACACAAAGGTACACAGCGAAACCCTTACCCTGCTAAATAAACAGCAGCTCCACACACAGTTACGAGGTGTAATCCTATCCTATGGAATAAATTGAATCTCTGACCAGCTCTTCTGTTGTGGAGGCAGCAGACGCCAGTCTGGATAATATTTGAAACAACATAAGCCTTTTTTTTTGTAAGTCGGGCGCAATCTTACCAGTTTTGCCCACCGCCCCTTGCCCCAGTATGGCCACTCTCAGAGTCCTGTAACCAGTCAAATGCTGGGCTCTCTTCAGAGGACGAGACAGCTGGAAGTTTGAAGTCATGTTGCAGTTTCAGCTGGGATTGCCAGCGAACCTGTGGAGCAGAAACGGTGTCGGAGCTCTCAGTCTCACAGGAACTTGGATGCAGCCCCCTCTGCCTTGCATTCCAACGTCTTGTGTTTAAAACACAGCGGAGCCTCCGAGTGATTTTTTGTTTTGTTGTTTGCTGGGGGAGGTTGGAAGGGACAGCAGCTTCTGTCTGGCCCTCTTTCAGACGCAGCCTCTTCTGTGTTTACCGCCAGTGTCAACTCGCTCTCTCTCTCTCTCCTGGAGATGTGATGCTAAATAGTTTGGACCAAACACCTAATGATCAGTTCCACTCTATTTCCACTCTTGACGTATGTTGTTTTCGGTTTCTACACAAGCTCCCTTGGGTCCTACTGCCCGCTCCATACTTGCTGGCCCAAGAAATAAAAGGGCAGACTTGCATTTGTATACAGCCAGACGTCTCAAAGCGCTTCACAGCCAATGAAGTACATTTGAAATGTGGTCATAGAATCCCTACAGTGCAGAAGGGGGCCATTCGGCCCATCGGGTCTGCACCGACCCTCCAAGAGAGCACCCTACCTTGGCGCAATCCCCCAGCCCTATCCCCGTAACCGTCAAATGAACATTTGATCCAAAAGACAGCACCTCCAACAATGCAGCACTCCTTCCCTACTGCACTGGTGTGTGAGCCTTGGTTCTTGTTCTCAAGTCCGAGTGGGATGTGAACCCAGACACTCAGCGGCGAGAGTGCTATTATCCAAGCCACACGTTTCACAGAGTCAGAGTGCTGCACCCAAAATCATTCATGGGCTTATAACATACGTCAGCCCAGTGGTTTGGCTTAACACGGCTTGTTTTGCGAATGTCAATATTTTCACTAGAAAAAAAACCTTAAAATTCATGCCTGCACATGATTAACATATATATTGGGTAGTTTTCTTTATATCTGAACGCAATGCGCAGTACAGTTTGTAGCTTTGATGTAGTGCGTACCGTTTTGAAAAGTGCAATGATCATTTTGTTCACTCAAAACTACCATGCACATTGGTACCAGCAGAGGGAGTCTGCAAAATGAAGACGCAGTTTAATAAGAGAAACCATTGCCCTTGTGCACTTTTAATTCTGTCTGCTTTGGTCCCAAAGATTTTGCATTCATAATTTTCACAATTCAGTATTAAACTTAGTCTAAAACCGGACCA
This sequence comes from Scyliorhinus torazame, assembly GCF_047496885.1. NCBI lineage: Eukaryota > Metazoa > Chordata > Chondrichthyes > Carcharhiniformes > Scyliorhinidae > Scyliorhinus > Scyliorhinus torazame. The sequence continues at coordinate 25,216,064 of NC_092735.1, read as the reverse complement.
GGGCAACTTGAAATAAACATTAGGTAAGATCTTACACTGATGCTCATGTGAGTTTGCGCATCACATGTTCAGTGTGCTTTCATTGATACACATGGATTGTAGAACTCCTGCCGTATATCGGTACATGTGTTTTGTTCTACAATGTTGTTATCAGCGCCCTATATATCAGAGAGTCTTAGGTCACTTACCAAAGGAACGTCCGTGCATTGGAGAATTCCCACCAGTGCTGTCTTCACAGGACATCAAAGCCAAGTGGGAAGGCAGGCGAATAAACTCCAGCATCTCTCATTGAAAACAATTCCTCCAATGTCACAACACAAGACCATGCGAAATCAGATCCGTTGGTCCTGACACTGCGTCCACAAGCCAAAAAATCAACTTTTGAAGCAAATCCTCTTTCCACAACTTAAGGATGGCACCCGACCTTAAGGAAGACTGCACCAGGGAACAGTTAACTGCCAAGCTTTTGTTAGGGAGTTGCTGCTCCCAATTTTGAGCAGATTTTCCTATGGGCATGGTGAACGATCCCTTCACCTTTGCGAAGACCACACAGGGCTTGCATATTGATAGCAATACCATGCCCATGAGCCCATTTGACATTGCTGGCCTATTCACCTATGTACCACTCAAGGAAGTCAACAACATTAGCACCACATCACTATACCACAGCGATCTGGACCTGCCAGCATCACCTGAAACTGTAATCATTGGACTTATGAACTCAGCAGTAATGTTCCGTTTTAATGATTCCATGTATGTCCAAATAGATGGTGTTGCCTTGGGATCCCCTTTAGGCCCAGGTTTTGCAAACATTCTTGTTGGTTTCCGCTAGTGTCTTCAATGGAATGATACCAAATCTCCGACCTCTCGCATATTTCCGATGTGTAGATGATACGTTTGCTGAATCCAAGGCTGCAGGTAGGAATTTCCTTATACACCTTAAAGAGCTCCATCCTGTGCTCAAATTCACCTTTGAAATGGAGCAATCACATGGACCCCCTTTCCTTGATGTGCTGGTTAAGGAATCTGCCAATCTCTACTCTGCCGTCACCGTTCACTATGCGCATTGGGATTCCTACCCTTCTGCGCACTATCCGATCGGCCTTGTTGGCCATCCCGTAAATCATGCCCAACCCATTTTCCCAATGTGCAAGTTCGATGCTCGCGGTACAGCGTGCAAATTCATGAATTGGCTTAAGGCCACCACTCTCGGCCCTGAAACGTTTGCGTCAGATTACGGTCAGGTGTCTCAAAAGATTTGCATAGAAGGTAAAACCAGCCATTTCATGCTGCTACAGTGCAGCAGCAACAAGAGTTGTGTTTCCCGCTAAAAGAATGCTGCCGTCAAGCAAAAAAGACATTCTGCCCATCACACAAATGAGTGTTATATGAATTTCAATGCTGGTGTGATGCCCGATGTGTAGGCCAAACACCCCAATGATTGGCTTATCGCATAAAACAGCATGTCCGTCAGCTGTTCGCAACAGACAAAGCACTGACCATAGCCAGCCAGCCATGCTTGCAAATGTCAAAACATAGTGTCCAGCATTAGATTCTGCGATTGGGCAGCACTTGCTAAACAGCCCTGATTGTGCTAAGAATTACACTGACAATCAATTTAAAACTATCAGTGGGGCTTGCAGGAAGGCTCCCTTACACGTGCCAGAAATTGCAAATATTCATAAACACAGGCTTTTTTCAACTAAACAAACGCTTGGGGAACGGCCGTTCCCTGGTTCATTCCCCATGGCAAGGCCTTGACCAACCTGAGTTGTCCTACCTGGATTGAATTGAAACAAAGTCTTGGCAGTTAACCATTCCCTGATGCATTCTCCATGACCACGTCTCTACCAATCAGAGTCCAACAGCCAATCAATCAGCACTCTCTTCTCATGCAGCACGAATTGTTGTTCCCTCTACTATTGGTGTTGCAACTTTGTCCTGGTGCGTGCAAGAGGAAAAGCTTTGACAGTGGGGGCGGGATTCTCTCAGCCCGGGGCCGGGCCGGAGAATCCCCGCGACCGGCGCGAATCGGGCCACGCAGAGCGGAGAATCGGCGACGGCATGGTTGCCGCAGGTCGGGGGCCGCTCTATGCGGCCGGCCTGCTGATTCTTGGCCCGCCAGATGGGACCAGCGGCCTTCGTAAAAACGCCGAAGCCTGCCGCCGCCGTCCACACCTGCTTTCAGGCGGTGGGACCTTGGCGTGGAAGGGTCGCAGGGCGACCTGTGGGGGGGGGGGGTGCCACCGATGTGGAAATTGGATATTTGCTTCAAAAACATTGCACGGCAGCGGGAAATAAAGCAGGGGGTGGAACTCAATGGGCCAGCACAGCCATGATCGGCTGAAAGGCCTCTTTCTGTGCTCCACGATACATTGATTGGTAGATTGTTGCTGTTCGAGGAGGTACGGTTTCACACACAGCTGACTTTGGCATCCAAGCGGGGGAGTGTGGGGGGGGAAGGGAAGGTTTGTGACAGCGGGTGGGAATGATAATGCGACATTCCTTTTCTAATGTTCTGTCACATTCCTCATTAGCCTCTGAGACCGATTCAGGGAATTTTTAAAAACCAGTCATTCGTAAAAGACAGCACAGCAGGCAAGAGCAGTGTTCAGCAGAGTGCAAAAGTTCAGCGGAGAGAAAGATGCTAAAACCAAATTACTCAGCAACGCAGATGAATGCTAGCACCTCCGCATTTCTTTATCGGACATATCCCCCCCCCCCCCCCCCCCGACATCGCAACTGGTAAATGTATTCCTGAGGGTAATATGGACGAGTAAAGGCCGGGTTCGGACTCCAGTCCGAGCTGAGTTATATGTTCAGAGGTGGCCGGAGGGATATTACCCTGGGCCTCAGTGCCCTGGGTCAGGTGGCAGTGGGGGTAAAGTATTACAGGGCATTTACAGCTCATATCAGACCATTCGGCCCAACTGGTTCATGCTGGTTTTTAATTCTCCAGAGGAGTCTCGCCTCAGCCTATTTCACCCAATCCATCAACGTATCGTTCTGTTATTTCTCGCTCGTTGTTTAGCAACCTTAAGTTGCCCACTGTGATTCAACATATTCCTGGAGGGTGCATCACATGACTCCCCCCCCCCCCCCCACCCACCACACCCCCGTGCTCTAGCCATTATTGGGCCAACACATCCACTCTTGTGTCACATGGCCTTCCTACACCAATTGGAAAGCAAAAGGACTCATTGCCGAAGAGTTTTGTCCGGAATTCCGGATTTATCATCGATGATATTATAGCCGTGGTCTGACAGGTTGCATGGACTAGGCCTGTACTCCCTTAGGTATAGAAGATTAAGATTTGATCTCATTGAGCATTTAAGGTGATTGTGATCTGATGAGATGGATTCTCCTCTGCCCTGTCCCCCTTGTAGCTACTCCAGGAGATCTGCCGTGACGGTCTGTCACCCTCACTTGTCCTACTTAATCCTCACACATCTGCAATCGCTCTGTGACGTCTATCATCCAACTTCACCCCGGACTCCCCTCTTTCTGCTGCCCCCCACTGTGTCCTCCAGAAGAGATCTCTGTGGCTTTTTTTTAGCTCTGATCAAATGGCTGAGATCTTGACGTTTAAGTTGGCTAGAGAGACACTTCTGTGGCGCACTGGGTAACGTCCCTGCCCCTGGGCCAGGCACTCCGGGTTCCAGTCCCGCTTCAGGACTTGATGGCCACAGAAGCTGTGTTCATAAGGTGGCCAAGCGGGTTGACTCTGTCCTGTTAATCATTCCAATACACCCGATGACAGGTGGCGAGAGCAGGAGGGTTTCCTGGTCAGGCCGACTGCAAGAGGCAAACCCACTGCAGTCCTTTGCCAAGCATCAAAAAGGACCAATCCAATGAACATCTATGGTTACCAACGTCCTCTTCGGGCAGGGTACCTGTAGGAGGAGAGAGAGAGAGAAAAGCACTGTAATAATCCTCAGGAGACCCACACGGATGACCCAAGTGATCTCCCCCATGGGGCTCGTGAAATACAAGCTCCCCCACTAAAAGGTGGAGGCCTAGCTGTTGGGACTTGTGAATCTTGCACTTAAAAGCCGGCCCTGTTGGGGAACGACATGGTCGGTAGTCCCTGCTGGGACCTATGTGCCGTATTGCAGCCTTTCCTTTTGCCAAATAAATCTTTATTTCTGTAATCTTCACTGGACTCCTGAAGATATTATAGACACTGTCCAGAACCAGGGGGTGGTGTCATCATAAAGTGGGGAGTGAAAATCTGGAATTTTCTCCCTGAAAAGGATTTTGAGGCTGGGCAGCAATTGGAACATGTAAAAATTGAGATTCAGATTTTAGGCAAGGACATTAAGAGCTAAAGAGCCAAAACAGTTGAATAGAGTTGAGTTACAGATCAGCCATGATCCTGTTGAATGATGGGAGAGGGTTGAGGAGCTACTCCTGTTCCTACATACCTTCATTATCACTGGATCAAAGTCCTGGAACTCTCTCCCTAACAGCACTGTGGGTGCAAGAAGGCGGCTCACCATCACCTTCTCAAGAGGCAACCAGGGATTGGCAATAACGGTCGCATCTTGAGAATGAATTAAAATAAACAACCACGTGGTCCATTGAAAATTACATTGTGCATTTTGCCCACTTGAGGCTACCGTATACACATGTACCAGCAGAGGGAGTGGAAATCTGGAATTTGGGAGTCTGTTCAGAAGATATAATAACAGTTTGTGCGCTACTAATTCTAAATGTCTCTGGATTCATATGGAACTGGTTCTGTCCCAAGAACTTCACACTCTGCTGGCACCCATCCTATTTGGTTACAGGTGAACAGGTGAAGAGTAGATACTTGTGTACGATGCCACACCAACTGAATGAGAGCCAAGCAGTTTTAGGCATGTGATACAATAACCGGTGACTGTCTGAAACATCTGGTTAACTCTGAGACTCTCACTCTTTCAAGACAATATTTTACAGCAAAGAAATGGTGTGTTAAGAAGAGAATGGCCAAGAGGACAGGTTGAGGATGGCTGGGTCGGCAACTCTGATTGGACGCATACTTGGAGGCCTAATCGCATGGTAGCATAGTGGTTAGCACAGTGGATTCACAGCCCCAGGGTCCCAGGTTCGATTCTCGGCTTGAGTCACTGTCTGTGCGAAGTCTGTACGTTCTCCCCGTGTCTGCGTGGGTTTCCTCCGGATGCTCCAGTTTCCTCCCACAGTCCAAAGATGGATAGGTGGATTGGCCATGATAAATTGCCCTTAGTGTCCAAAAAAGGAAAGGTGGGGTTACGCCGATAGGGTGGAAGTGTGGGGATGGGGTGGAGGTGTGGGCTTAGGCGGGCTGCTCTTTCCAAGAGCCGGTGCAGACTCGATGGGCCGAATGGCCTCCTTCTGCACTGTGTATTCTGCATATTCTGTGAAATACCCACCATTAGCCTCCATTGTGGCTCCAACATGTCAATCATCGTGACACATTGTTGTTCCACACCCCCTTCCCTACCCCTCGTTAAGCCAATAACAATTTGCTTTTAGGCGGGGCATTGAACGCAGATAAATACCCCAAAGAGAAATGGGAAAAAAAGATCTGCCAACCCTGGAGATTTGCTGATGTGATATTTCGTCACAGGATGCCCACGTAATCTGTAAGTGATTGCCTGTATGGACGTACTCCCTGCCAAATACTCTGGAATTTACCTTCTGGACAAGAATATTGGTGATAGAATTATGATGCTATTTGATTCCAAAGTCCAAAGACCTTGGGCTGGATTCTCCGAATTGGCGTTTGGCGCGGCGGCGCAGAATCCACTTTTATGCCCGAATCGCGTGCGATTTACGGGGCGCGTCTGGGAGGGGGGGGGTGAGGGGGCATTGTCAGAGGCCCTCCCAGCGATGCTGCGGTGCTGACCGGCCGAATTCCCCACGGTGTGGTTCTAACCACGTCTGGCCGGTCGGGACACTCGCGCGGCGAATGCGGACTCGGTGGTGGGGGGGGCGGGGGATTCAAGCACGGGGGGGGGGGGGGCTTATGGACGGCCGGGGTGGCGGGTTACACGGAGCGGCGTGGGGCAGATTGTTGGGACCTTCTTTGTTGGTCCGCCAGCTGAGGCCGCCGCCATGCGCGGAAACGGAAGTGCGGGGGCTCGTATCGGCAGCGAAAGCTGCGAGAAGCACCCCGGGGCTCTGCCAGCCCCCTGCAGATAGGTGAATTGCTCTTAATTTTTTTAAGGAAAGTCAGGCGTGAAACGCCCGCGTTTTTATGCCGGCATTTTGTGGGAATCCAGCCCCTCACTTCCCTCCACAAAGTCACTCACAAATATTTAGATCTAAATGTTTCCAAATTATGCAAGCTGAGTTCACCAACCCACTCTTAGAAAAAACTTGCAAAACAGATGAATAACCACAAAGATTAGCTCAATGTTTACAATGATTATGTGAGTCAGTGGATTGGAGCATGTCTCGGAATCTCTGTTAAGGTTACATTTTTTTCAGAAACATTTTTAGACCATGGGACAGAAGGAGGCCATTCGGCCGCTCGAGCCTGTTCCAATCTTCAGTCGATCTCAGCTGATTTGTAACTTGACTCCATTTGTCCGCCTTGGGTTCCACACCCATTAATGCCCATTCCAAACCTGACTCCATAAGACCATAAGACATAGGAGCAGAATTAGTCCATTTGGCCCATCGAATCTGCTCCGCCATTCAATCATGGCTGATACGGGCAGCACGGCGGTAGCACAGTGGTTAGCACAGTTACTTCACAGCGTCAGGGACCCGGGTTCCATTGCCGGCTTAGGTCACTGTCTGTGCGGAGTCTGCACGTTCTCCCCGTGTCTGCGTGGGTTTCCTCCGGGTGCCCCGGTTTCCTCCCACAATTCCCGAAAGACGTGCTTGTTAGGTGAATTGGACATTCTGAATTCTCCCTCTGTGTACCCGAACAGGCGCCGGAATGTGGCGACTAGGGGATTTTCACAGTAACATCATTGCAGTGTTAATGTAAGCCTACTTGTGACAATAAAGATTATTATTATTATAATGGGGCTTTGTCTGAGCTGTACACCAGCTAGCCTGAGAGTTACAATATTGGTACCAGATGGGAGTGAATTGTCCCGTTATAACCAATGTGCACACCTAGTGGAGGGGGCACAGCTGTGCAATAATCGCTTCTATTTTCAACCTAGTCCATATGCAGGTAGGGCATTGGTTTAGCTCAGTGGGCTCGATGGCTGGTTCGTGATGTGGAGCGATGCCAACAGCACGGGTTCAATTCCCGTCCAGGCTGAGGTTATTCATGAAGGCCCCGTCTTCTCAACCTTGCCCCTTGCCTGAGGTGTGGTGATCCTCAGGTTAAATCGCAACCAGTCAGCTCTTCCCCCCCCCCCCCCCCCCGCCTCTGTGAAGGGGGGTCTATAGGTAGTGCGTGCTCCCATTCCAGAGACGTGAGCGTGTAACCTCAGCTCACACTCCCCGTGCAGTACCTAGGGGGTGCTGCACTGCCACAGATCCCACCTTGCGGATGAGATATCAAACTGAGGTTCCTCCTGCCCTCTTGTAAAAGTTCCCATGAGACTGGTGTCCTGGCCAATATTTATCCTTCAATCAACATCACTAAAAACAGATGATTTGGTCGTTATCACATTCCTGTTTATGGGATCTTGCTGTGTGTAAATGGCCTGCTGCGTTTCCAACATTGCAACAGTTTACTATGCTGCAAAAAGTGCTTCACTGGCTGTAAAGCACTTTCGGACACGTTGAGGACATGGCAGGTGCTATATAAATGCAAAGATGCCTATTTTTAGCAGTAAGGCATGTTCGGGCAGCACAAGTGGCTAGCACTGTGGCTTCACAGCGCCAGGGTCCCAGGTTCGATTCCCCGCTGGGTCACTGTCTGTGCGGAGTCTGCACGTTCTCCCCGTCTGTGCGTGGGTTTCCTCTGGGTGCCCCGGTTTCCTCCCACAGTCCAAAGACCTGCAGGTTAGGTGGATTGGCCATGCTAAATTGCCCTTAGTGACCAAAAAGATTAGGCGGAGTTATTGGGGATAGCGTGGTAGTGAGGGCTTAAGTGGGTCGGTGCAGACTCGATGGGCCGAATGGTCTCCTTCTGCACTGTATGTTCTATGTATGTACAGTAACAGATAGCAGGGAACTAAAATAGCTCTTAGCTACTGAATAATATTCACAGACACACTCTCCCAGCAACTGACTGCTCCGTATTATTTCATAGATGAATCCAGATTCGCGGTTCCCAATTTTTGTGGAATATTTTCCCCTGCCGGCTGATCCCCCAGGGAGTGTCCGTTGAAGATAAGAATGACGGCAGCAATGGGCCATTTGGCAGCAGTTCAACGTGGGGCAGTCTGTAATGAGTGCAGGAATGTGGAGAATTTCTCGGAAAGTTCTGGAAAGGCCTTTCACACCGAGGAGGCGACGGGGGTGGCAGGTTTCGAGGCCAGGCGAGAGGTGGGAGCGCATGTTAGCTCTCCAGGTGGTCACAGCTCCACCCGCTCACTTCACCCCCCGACCCCCAAACCCCCCACAAACAAACTCCAAACCTTCCAAATCGTACAGCTATTAAAATAATTTGCAGTTCAGCGTCTAAAACTTCACTGATGGGATAACCAGATCCTCCATGTGGGCTAAACCATCGGTGGCACGGTGGTTAGCACTGTTTCCTCACAGCGCCAGGGTCCCAGGTTCGATTCTGACCTCAGGCGACTGTCAATGAGGAGTTTTGCACTTTCTCCCCGTGTCTGCGTGGGTTCCCTCCGGTTTCCCCCCACAGTCCAACGACGTGCAGGTTAGGTGAATTGGCCGTGCTAAATTGCCCAAAGGTTAGATGGGGTTACGGGGGATTGGGCCTAAGTAGAGTGTTCTATTGGTCAAGGATTGGTGCAGACTCGATATGCCGAAAGGCCTCCTTCTGCACTGTAGGGATTCTATGATTCCATGATTCATACTGCCCTACCAGACGTACGGTTGCCAACTCTGATTCGCTATATCCTTGGGGATTTCTCCTCATAACCTCTGACCCAGCTCCTGCCCCCCCCCCCCCCCCCCCCCCCCCCCCCCCCACCCCGCCATCTCCGATGGTTTTCCAGTTCGATTTCCGAGGAATTGCATGGACTTTTCCCTCACGATTTTGAGGTGAGGTCAATGCTTTAATTCCTGGAGACCCACGGACAATGTGGGATGGCTGACAACCCTGTCCAGACCTCCTGACAAGTTGCAGCTCTCCAACGTGACCAACATGGCTCTTACCGGATGAAGTGCTTTGCAGACATCAGTTTAAGCCATTTCCCTTCCCCAACCCATCCTCCCAACCCCCTCACCCTGCAGGAACCTTCAACCATTCCCCCTCACCTTCCTGCCTCCCTATCTCTACTCCATGTCCTATTCCTATCTCCATAGCGATGGGCGAGGCCGGAGGCCCTAAAGAAGCCTGGGAACATGGTTAAAGAATGGACACGCAATTCTACCGAACCTTTCCTGACCTCAGGACATCCCAAAGAGCTTTACAACCAATGACGTAAGTGTCGTCACTGGTGTAATGTCGGAAACATGGCAGCCAATGTTCACATGGTGTGGGTTTCAATGAGAGATATTTACCCTGGGTCTTAAGTTCAAAACTAGCCTAGAATGATATAATGGAAGAGTATTTTTTCCCCCTGCTGTGTTAGAATTCCACATGAGGGAACATAGCATGCTGCAGTTCCCATTCTGGATCTGGCTGACAGCATTCATGTGGTGCCAATCTAGCACAAAATGCATTTATTGAGATTACGCGTTTAGCACCAAATTATGGCTGCCCCCTCCCACCTCAGAGAGCCTCCCCGATGAAGCTGATGGGGGCTGATCACGGGTAGGAAGAACTCTTGAAGCAGAGAGCCAGGAACTTTCTTCCTCATCAAACCATTCCTTGGAGAAGTGGGATTGTTCTCCTCAGAGCAGAGATGCTGAAGATCACAAAGCTTTTCGACAGAATATAGAACATTACAGCGCAGTACAGGCCCTTCGGCCCTCGATGTTGCGCTGACCTGTGAAACCACTCTAAAGCCCATATACACTATTCCCTTATCGTCCACATGTCTATCCAATGACCATTTGAATGCCCTTAGTGTTGGTGAGTCCACTACTGTTGCAGGCAGGGCATTCCACGCCTTTACTACTCTCTGAGTAAAGAACCTACCTCTGACCTCTGTCTTATAGCTATCTCCCCTCAATTTAAAGTTATGTCCCCTCGTGCTAGACATCACCATCCGAGGAAAAAGGCTCTCACTGTCCACCCTATCCAATCCTCTGATCATCTTGTATGCCTCAATTAAGTCACCTCTTAACCTTCTTCTCTTTAACAAAAACAGCCTCAAGTCCCTCAGCCTTCCCTTATAAGATCTTCCCTCCATACCAGGCAACATTCTGGTAAATCTCCTCTGCACCCTTTCCAATGCTTCCACATCCTTCCTATAATGCAGCGACCAGAATTGCATGCAATATTCCAAATGCGGCCGCACCAGAGTTTTGTACAGCTGCAACATGACCTCATGGCTCCGAAACTCAATCCCTCTACCAATAAAAGCTAACACACCGTACGCCTTCTTAACAACCCTCTCAACCTGAGTGGCAACTTTCAGGGATCTATGTACATGGACACTGAGATCTCTCTGCTCATCCACACTGCCAAGAATCTTACCATTAGCCCAGTACTCTGTCTTCCTGTTATTCCTTCCAAAATGAATCACCTCACACTTTTCTGCATTAAACACCATTTGCCACCACTCAGCCCAGTGCTGCAGCTTATCTATGTCCCTCTGTAACTTGTAACATCCTTCCGCACTGTCCACAACTCCACCGACTTTAGTGTCATCTGCAAATTTACTCACCCATCCTTCTACGCCCTCCTCCAGGTCATTTATAAAAATGACAAACAGCAGTGGCCCCAAAACAGATCCTTGTGGTACACCACTAGTAACTGGACTCGTCTGAACACTTCCCATCAACCACCACCCTTTGTCTTCTTCCAGCTAGCCAATTTCTGATCCAAACTGCTAAATCTCCCTGAATCCCATGCTTCCGTATTTTCTGCAGTAGCCTACCGTGGGGAACCTTGTCAAACGCTTTGCTGAAATCCATATACACCACATCAACTGCTTTACCCTCATCCACCTGTTTGGTCACCTTCTCAAAGAACTCAATAAGGTTTGTGAGGCACGACCTACCCTTCACGAAACCGTGTTGACTATGTCTAATCAAATCATTCCTTTCCAGATGATTATACACCCTATCTCTTATAAACCTTTCCAAGATTTTGCCCACAACAGAAGTAAGGCTCACTGGTCTATAGTTACCGGGGTTGCCTCTACTCCCCTTCTTGAACAAGGGGACAACATTTGCTATCCTCCAGTCTTCTGGCACTATTCCTGTTGACAAAGATGACTTAAAGATCAAAGCCAAAGGCTCAACAATCTCCTCCCTAGCTTCCCAGAGAATCCTAGGATAAATCCCATCCGGTCCTTGGGACTTATCTATTTTCACCCTTTCCAGAATTGTTAACACCTCCTCCTCATGAACCTCAAGCCCTTCTAGTCTAGTAGCCTGAATCTCAGTATTCTCCTCGACAACATTGTCTTTTCCTGTGTGAATACTGACGAAAAATATTCATTTAGCACCTCTCCTACCTCCTCGGACTCCAAGCACAACTTCCCACCACTGTCCTTGACTGGCCCTACTCTTACCCTAGTCATTCTTTTATTCCTGACATATCTATAGAAAGCTTTAGGGTTATCCTTGATCCTACCTGCCAAAGACTTCTCATGTCCCCTCCTGGCTTTTCTTGTACCTCTCGAGCGCCCTTACTGAACCTTCATGCCTCATCTTTACATAAGCCTCCTTCTTCCTCTTGACAAGTGTTTCGACTGCCTTAGTAAACCACGGTTCCCTTGCTCGACCACTTCCTGCCTGCCTGACAGGTACATACTTATCAAGGACACGCAGGAGCTGTACCTTGACCAAGCTCCACATTTCCATTGTGCCCATCCCCTGCAATTTTCCTCTCCATCTGATGCATCCTAAGTCTTGCCTCATCGCATCATAATTGCCTTTCCCCCAGATATAACTCTTGCCCTGTGGTATATACCTATCCCTTTCCATCAGTAAAGTAAACTTAATCGAATTGTGGTCACTATCACCAAAGTGCTCACCTACCTCCAAATCTAACACCTGTCCTGGTTCATTACCCAGTACCAAATCCAATACGGCCTCGCCTCTCATTGGCCTATCTACATACTGTGTCAGGAAACCCTCCTGCACACATTGGACCAAAACGGACCCATCTGACGCACTCGAACTATAGCGTTTCCAGTCAATATTTGGAAAGTTAAAGCCCCCCATAACAAATACCGTGTTGTTTTTCGCTCCTATCCAGAATCATCTTTGCAATTCTTTCCTCTACATCTCTGGAACTTTTTGGAGGCCTATAGAAAACCCCTAACAGGGTGACCTCTCATTTCCTGTTTCTAACCTCAGCCCATACTACCTCAATCGACAAGTCCTCATCAAACGTCCTTTCTGCCACCGTAATACTGTCCTTGACTAACAATACCACCCCTCCCCCTCTTTTACCACCTTCCCTGAGCTTACTGAAATATCTAAACCCCGGCACCTGCAACTACCATTCCTGTCCCTGCTCTATCCATGTCTCCGAAATGGCCACAACATCGAAGTCCCAGGTACCAACCCATGCTGCAAGTTCACCCACCTTATTCCGGATGCTCCTGGCATTGAAGAAGACACACTTTAAACCACCTTCCTGCTTGCCGGTATACTCCTGCAACTTTAAAACATTACTCATGACCTCACTACTCTCAACCTCCTGTATACTGGAGCTACAATTCAGGAATAAATAAGGAGAAAGCTCCTCCCGTTGGTGGTAGGTTTGGGAACTGTTTGGATTTAGAAATGCACTCGGCCTGCATGTCACATAGGGCTTTCCGTAGTCAGGTGATCGCTGCCATGAGGCGGACTCTGTAAGCCGACATCGCAACAGTCAGTTCAATAAAGTCTCTCACTGGGATACACTGATAATAATAATCTTTATTAGTGTCACAAGTAGGCTTACATTAACACTGTAATGAAGTTACTGAGAAAAGCCCCTGGTCGCCACATTCCGGCGCCTGTTCGGGTACACAGAGAGAGAATTCAGAATGTCCAATTCACCCAACAAGCACGTCTTTCGGGACTTGTAGGAGGAAACCGGAGCACCCGGAGGAAACCCACGCAGACACGGGGAGAACGTGCAGACTCCGCACAGTCACCCAAGCCGGGAATCGAACCTGGGACCCTGGCGCTGTGAAGCAACAGTGCTAACCACTGTGCTACCGGGCCGCCCAATTGAAGGTCAATCTCCGTGATAATGAAGCGGTGCTGTCTTTTTAAATGATAGAGTAATTAGAGAACACAGGTTTAAAATAATCGTCCAACGGGGAGATGAGAACTTTGTTTAACACGAGTCGTTATCTGAAACATGCTTCTGAAGAAGTGGTGAAAGCGGATCGACTATGAAATAGAGTCAGCATTCGTGCGTAATATTTGAATGATTAAGAATCGAGGTATATGAAAAATGAAGGTTATTTCTGGCCAACGTTGGGGGTTGTTGACCTTTACCCTCATTCGACTATTACTGCAGCATATACAGTAAATAATCCAGAATTTAACTGACTCGGTCCAACGACATGTGACCGGTGGCCTTCAATACAAAATGCAGACTGTAACAGACCTTTCAGGTTAAACCTGTAAATTAAAAAATTTAGCATTTTGCAACATATTATAATTATTTTTACAGTGAAATATTCATAATTGTTCAATTATTAATACATACTTTATTTTAATGATTTCCGATCAGTGTGTTATGAATGATGGTTCTATTTGTAGCCTCGTCACAGTTTAGTATCTGTTGCCAGGATGAGTTTTCAATTAACCAATTACCTATCTATCAGTATGTCTGTCAGTATGTCTATCTCCCTCATTCACTCATACCACCTTCCTCCCGCCCTCACTCACTCACTCACTCACCCACTGACTCACATTATTTCCCTCACTCCCTCTCACTCACTCAGTCACTCTTTCACTTACTCTCCCTCCCTCCCTCTCTCCCTATCACTCATACACTCTCACTCCCTCCCTCTCTCCCTATCACTCATACACTCTCACTCCCTCCCTCTCACTTACTCATTCACTCACTCTCCCCCTCCCACTCATTCACTCATACTCCCTCTCTCTCTCACTCAGTCCACTCAGTAACACACTCTCCCTCCCACTCACTCACTCTCTCATTCAGTCACTCACTCACATTCCCTCTCTCTCTCACTCACTCAATCCACTCACTCACTCTCCCTCTCACTCACTCACTCATTCACTGACTCCCTCCCTCCCACTCACTCACTCACATTCCCTCTCTCTCTCACTCACTCAGTCCACTCACTCCCTCTCCCTCTCTCTCACTCATTCACTGACTCTCCCACCCACTCACTTACTCACTCACTCACATTCCCTCTCTCTCTCACTCACTCAGTCCACTCACTCACTCTCTCTCCCACTCACTCACTCACACTCCGTCTCTCTCTCTCACTCACTCTCCCTCACTCCCACTCACTCACTCACTCACTCATTCCCTGACTCTCCCTCCCACCCACTCACTTACTCACTCACTCACTCACACTCCCTCTCTCTCTCACTCCCTCCCTCACACTGTCTCTCACTTACTCACTCTCCCTCCGTCCCTCTCACTCACTCTCCCTCCCTCCCTCTCACTCACTCTCCCTCCCTCCCTCTCACTCTCCCTCCCTCCTTCCCACTCACTCACTCACTCCATCTCTCCAACCTACTCACTCACTCGCTCATACTCTCACTCACTCACTCCCTCTCTCCCCCCCCTCTCTCTCTATCTTTCCCTCTCTCCCTCCTGTCTTAGCGGGATGATAAATACTTGAAGGGGACCAATCTGAGGGACAGACAGATACCAGGGAAATCTGGCCAATTAATTCCTCCTCCTCCAGGTACCAGGCCTGAAGAGGGCATTGGCAACCATGAATTTCCATTATTTTGGTCCATGATGATCCTTGGCAAAATACCTCAGAGGTTTCCATTGCCATCTGTGGTGTGGCTGAGCAGGAAACTCTCCCGATCTTACTCCCTGCCGTCAGGCGTATTGGAAGGATTTACAGGCTAATTCTCAACCCATTTGGGCCCCTTTACGAATACACTTTCTGTGGCCATCAAAGCAACCGGGTGGGACTTGAACCTGGAGCCTAGGCCCAGATGCAGGGACGCAGCCCAGGGGACCTCCTGATGAATTGGATAGCTCTTTCAAAGAGATGGGCAAGGTGGGTTGAATGGCCTCCGACATTGCTTCACCATTCGGTGATTCTGCCCTTGATAAGCAAGAGCTTGTTGGTGATACTGAGGACTTGTTGTTGCAAAATGTGACATTCTTCGGTGGCCACAGACCGTGATTAAACATTGAAATTGGCGTTGGAGCGTAGCTAGAACTTTATCCCTTAGCTAGAAGCAGAGATAGCGGGTTGGAGGACGAGATATGTCCTCCGTTTTCACACCTCAGTTACTGTGGATATCGAGATAGAGTGAAGATTAGATCTCCAGTTACCCACCTCTGGACTTTAATGTTGAAACACGGCAGCTCATGTGTTGATTCAGGATCTTGCTCAGGATCAAATGTACGAGGTGAGTTAATAGGCAAACGTACCTTTCATGATGCTGTTTAAAGGCAGGAATCTCAGTGAACACGAGCAGTGAGCGGAACAGAATTGTTAAAACCGGGCTCAGTGTCTGGGGGTTCGGGAGGTGGTTGGGGGGGGGGGGGGGGGGGGGGGGGGTGGGGCGGGGGGTGGGGGGGTGGAATTTCCAATAGTGCCACCCTTTATCCACACAGGGTATTTAAGATTCAAGAAAGTCCACCTCCAGCTTCAAGGGAGAAAAGACAGATGGGCAATAAATGGCAGACTTACCAGTAGCTGTGAGTGGCGCCAGATAAATGTAGGACTTTCTTTTTCTTTCCCAACATATCCGAGGGCAGAGAGTTCTGAAATATTTCATTTTTTGACTTTCAACCAGTCAGATGCTTGATATGTCTACGATTAATCGTTTGCTGCTTCACTGATGACCTGATTATGATCGAGGGGGATCTGGGGCGGCACGGTAGCACAGTGGTTGGCGCTGCCACCTCACAGCGCCAGGGACCCGGGTTCAATTCCGGCCTTGGGTGACTGTGTGGAGTTTGCACTTTCTCCCCGTATCTGCGAGGGTTTCCTCCGGGTGCTCCGGTTTCCTCCCACAGTCCAAAGATGTGCAGCTTAGGTGGATTGGCCGTGCTAAATTGCCCCTTAGTTCCCAAAGGTTAGGTGGGGTTACGGAGATAGGGTGGGGGTGTGGGCCTAGATCGGGTGCTCCTTCAGAGAGTTGGTGCAGACTCAATGGGCCGAATGGCCTCCTTCTGCACTGTGGGGATTCTCTAAACATTTTTAGAAGCACGGATTGAGGCCTGAGACTGAGACGATGAGATGCTGATGATCGCACAGTGTTCAGCACCATTCACCACTCTTCAAATACGGAGTCAGTCTGTGTCGAGCATGCAGATCTGGACAACATTCAGGCCTGGCCTGACAAGTGGCAAGTAACAACGGAAATGCCGTGGGAGTGCCAGGCATTCACCATCTCCAACAAAACAGAATGTAACCATCTTCTCTTGACATTCAATGGCATTACCATCACTGAATCCCCCCCCGTATCAACATCCTGGTGGCTACCATTAATCAGAACTTGAACTGGACCAGTCATGTATATAGAGTGTCATGAGAATGTCACTTTAAGAAATGTTTGTCTGCTCACGTTACTGCAGTGATGTCAGAGTGTGGGTAGAGCTGAGCTCTGGCTCTGCTTTTTAATTTCACTTTGAGAAAAGCTTGGGTGTGTCTGTGTTTTTTTTGGGTTTCGTTTCAGTGTTGGAGCTGAAGCCAGGCAGAGTGGGTGTACTGCTGTTCTCTCTGCCATGAGAAGACTACCTCTTGATCATTTGGTGAATTCAGAATTATAAATGTTCTCAATAGTGAATTTAAACCTGATGTGCTTCTGTTAAAAGGTGCTTATTTTTTCTTCTGGATGGTATTTGGGAAGTTATTAAGGATTACTTAGTGTTGTATTCTTTGGGGGTTGTATTTGAATTGATGGTTGCTAAATGTTCACTGTATGTTTTAAAAAGGTTAACTTGGGTACATTGTTTTGCCTTTAAAAAATACTTTTTCATTTCTGCTGTACCACACCTGTAGAGTGGGCCGTGTGCTCCCCGTACCACAATCTAGTAAAAGTTGTGGGTCAGGTGAACTCCATGATACACTTTGGGGTTCTCTAAACCCTGGCCCATAACAAGATCCATAGATACATAGAAGATAGGAGCAGGATGAGGCCTTTTGGCCCTTCGGGCCTGCTCCGCCATTCATCACGATCATGGCTGATCATCCAACTCAATAGCCTAATCCTGCTTTCTCCCCATAGCCTTTGATCCCATTCTCCCCAAGTGCTATATCCAGCCGCCTCCTGAATATATTCAATGTTTTAGCATGAACTACTTCCTGTGGTAATGAATTCCACAGGCTCACCACTCTTTGTGTGAAGAAATGTCTCCTCATCTCTGTCCGAAATGGTTTACCCTGAATCCTCAGACTGTGACCCCTGGTTCTGGACACACCCACCATCGGGAACATCTTCCCTGCATCTATGCTATCCAGTCCTGTTAGAATTTTATAAGTCTCTATGAGATCTCCCCTCCAGCGAGAAGAATACCAACCTAGTCAATCTCTCCTCATATGACTGTCCCACCATCCCTGGAATCAGTGGCTACTGTGGCTACAAGAACAGGTCAGAGGCTGGGAATCCCATCATGAGAAACTCACCTGATTTTCCAAAGCCTGTCCACCAGCTACAAGGAACAAGTCAGGAGTGTGATGGAATACTTGTCCGGATGAGCGCAGCTCCAACAACACTCAAGAAGCTCAACACCATCCAGGGCAAAGCAACCCCACTTGATCGGCACAACATCCACAAGCATTCATTCCCTCACACAGTAGCAGCCGTGTCCCATCCAGAAGATGCACTGCAGCAACTCACCAAGGTTCATAGATTTACATAGAATTTACAGTGCAGAAGGAGACCATTCGGCCCATCGAGTCTGCACCAGCTCTTGGTAAGAGCACCCTACCCAAGGTCAACACCTCCACCCGATCCCCATAACCCAGTAACACCACCCAACACTAAGGGCAATTTTGGACACTATGGGCAATTTATCATGGCTAATCCACCTAACCTGCACATCTTTGGACTATGGGCAGAAACCGGAGCACCCGGAGGAAACCCACGCACACACGGGGAGGATGTGCAGACTCCGCACAGACAGCGACCCAAGCCGGAATCGAACCTGGGACCCTGGAGCTGTGAAGCAATTGTGCTATCCACAATGCTACCGTGCTGCTCCTTGGCAACCTGCCACCTCTGCCACCCACGAGGACAAGGGCAGCAGAGGCTTAGGAACACCACCACCTGGATGTTCACCTCCAAGCCACTCACCAGCCTGATTTGGAAATATATTGACCGTTCCTTCACTGTCACTGGGTCAAAATCCTGGAACTCCCTCCTTTAAAAAAATAATTTAATTTAATTTTTTTTAAATTTTAGAGTACCCAATTCATTTTTTTTCCAATTAAGGGGCAATTTAGCGTGGCCAATCCACCTACCCTGCACATCTTTGGGTTGTGGGGGCGAAACCCACGCAGACACGGGGAGAATGTGCAAACTCCACACAGACCGTGACCCAGAGCCGGGATCGAACCTGGGACCTCGGCGCCGTGAGGCTGCAGGGTGAACCCACCGCGCCACCGTGCTGCCCCTCTGGAACTCCCTCCTTAACAGCACTGTGGGTGTACCTACACCTCATGAACTGTAACGGTCCACGGCAGCTCACTACTGCTGAGCAGGAAAGATGGCGAACATTGTGCCGTGAGGCATGATGGTAAAAGATGCTCCCCGCAGAATGAATTTCATGTGAACAGACAGAACGACAACTTTTCACTGATAACACTGTTTTGGAACAGGGAAAGCAAGGTTCTCTCAAGGGTGAATGAGACCTACAGGATTGTTCATATAAATGAACTAGAAACTAAGAACTAAAACCTTATAAAAAGGCAGGGACTTCCAGATTCAGCAGCGAGAACCCTGGGAACAATACTGGCGAGGCTTGAGTTTGTAAACTCCCAGTGCACCCTCCAGAGCGAGCCTGGCCGATTTCTCTCTATTGGGTAGTATTTTTAGTTCAAGTTGTGAGTCTTAAAACTTATGTCACTGTCTAAGTAGGTTTAGTGAGTGAAATAAAAAGGTGTATTAAATCAAAGCTTGTTGTGAGGACTGATTTGTCTGTTTCGTCGGTTGTCGCCTGCAGAGGGCAGCAACGCTACCACCTTCTCAAGGGCAATTAGGGATGGGCGATAGGTTCTGGCCAAGCCAGCGACGCCCACAAGCAATGAAAGAGAGAAAAAATAAATCGAGAAGACAAGCGCAGAATTGGGGGAATTTAAACAGTGCCTGGAGACTTGTTCACTCAAATCTCTGCGCATAATCTGCTTTCCAGCTGCCAATGGAGCCGCAATGGATGAGCAAAAGGGTCATCCAGACTCGAAACGTTGGTTCCCTTCCCTCCCCACAGACGCTGTCTGACCTCCTGAGATTGTCCAGCGTTTTCCAAGAAGGACTTTTCTGTGAAATAACGGGATGGAATTTATTCACGTCTTGGATGAATGGGTCGAACCTCAGTTTGACCTTGCAACCAGCAAGTGTGACGTTTCCTGCAGGCCAGTGCTCCCTCAACTCTGACCCTAAACCTCCAGCTAACATTTTTCAGCGCGAGGTGGATTTGAACCCGCAACCTTCTGACTTAAAGCCAGGAGTCCTCGTACGGAGCCACCCCTCAGGGGGATTGGCTCCAGGACTTTTGGGGCAATATTTGCATTTCGACTGAATGACGCAGAGTCTTAATGGGGGACAGCAAACTGTTTTTAATTTACATTTAAATGCAGAAAGCCCTCTTCAAGGCATTATCATCTTATGTTTACAGTTCCCGCTACAGTCACTACAGACAAAAGGATGATGACACCTTCGAATCGTTTCCACCAATGGCAGCACTGCCTGATCCACCATTCGCTGCAATGCCTCGCCTTGCTTCGATCGCTCGTTGATGGATCTGGAATTTAAAGGAAATATGGAGTGTGAGGGGAGCCTGTTACGTCTCAGTGAAGCAAGAGTCTACTGGGGGTGACATCACACAAATTAAAATAGGCCATTCTGCCCAACTGCTCCCTGCTGGCTTGTCCTGGGGGTCAGGAGCTCTAATACCAAACACCCACTCTTGAGTCATTTTAAACTGTTGAGGGTATCTGCATACTGACTGGAAATATCTGTATACTAACTGGAGATAACTGTACACATACTGGGGATATCTGTATACTAACTTGAGATATCTGTACACCCACTGGAGATATCTGTACACCCACTGATATCTCTCAGCCCCTCTGTCAGGGGGATTTCTGTACACTGACTGGAGTCTCTCAGGGGGTATCCGTATACTGACTGGAGACTCTCAGGGGGATATCTGTACACTGACTGGAGTCACTCGGGGGGATATCTGTACACTGACTGGAGACTCTCAGGGGGATATCTGTATACTGACTGGAGACTCTCAGGGGGATATCTGTATACTGACTGGAGTCAATCGAGGGGATATCTGTACACTGACTGGAGTCACTCGGGGGGATATCTGTACACTGACTGGAGTCACTCGGGGGGATATCTGTACACTGACTGGAGTCACTCGGGGGGATATCTGTACACTGACTGGAGTCTCTCAGGGGGATATCTGTATACTGACTGGAGACTCTCAGGGGGATATCTGTATACTGACTGGAGTCAATCGAGGGGATATCTGTACACTGACTGGAGTCACTCGGGGGGATATCTGTACACTGACTGGAGTCACTCGGGGGGATATCTGTACACTGACTGGAGTCACTCGGGGGGATATCTGTACACTGACTGGAGTCTCTCAAGGGGATATCTGTACACTGACTGGAGTCTCTCAGGGGGATATCTGTATACTGACTGGAGTCAATCGAGGGGATATCTGTACACTGATTGGAGTCACTCGGGGGGATATCTGTACACTGACTGGAGTCACTCGGGGGGATATCTGTACACTGACTGGAGTCACTCGGGGGGATATCTGTACACTGACTGGAGTCTCTCAAGGGGATATCTGTACACTGACTGGAGTCTCTCAGGGGGATATCTGTACACTGACTGGAGTCTCTCAGGGGGATATCTGTACACTGACGAGTCTCACAGGGGGTATCCGTATACTGACTGGAGACTCTCAGAGGGATATCTGTACACTGACTGGAGTCTCACAGGGGTATATCTGTACACTGACTGGAGTCACTCGGGGGGATATCTGTACACTGACGAGTTTTACAGGGAGATATCTGTACACTGACTGGAGTCTCTCAGGGGGATATCTGTACACTGACTGGAGTCTCTCAGGGATATATCTGTACACTGACTGGAGTTTCTCAGGGGTATATCTGTACACTGGCTGGAGTCCCTCAGGGGTATATCTGTACACTGACTGGAGTCTCTCAGGGGGTATCCGTATACTGACTGGAGACTCTCAGGGGGATATCTGTATACTGACTGGAGTCACTCGGGGGGATATCTGTACACTGACTGGAGACTCTCAGGGGGATATATGTACACTGACTGGAGTCTCTCAGGGGGATATCTGTATACTGACTGGAGTCAATCGAGGGGATATCTGTACACTGACTGGAGTCACTCGGGGGGATATCTGTACACTGACTGGAGTCACTCGGGGGGATATCTGTACACTGACTGGAGTCACTCGGGGGGATATCTGTACACTGACTGGAGTCTCTCAAGGGGATATCTGTACACTGACTGGAGTCTCTCAGGGGGATATCTGTACACTGACTGGAGTCTCAGGGGGATATCTGTACACTGACTGGAGTCTCTCAGGGATATATCTGTACACTGACTGGAGTTTCTCAGGGGTATATCTGTACACTGGCTGGAGTCCCTCAGGGTTATATCTGTACACTGACTGGAGTCTCTCAGGGGGATATCTGTACACTGACTGGAGTCTCTCAGGGGGTATCTGTACACTGACTGGAGTCTCTCAGGGATATATCTGTACACTGACTGGAGTCTCTCAGGGGGTATCTGTACACTGACTGGAGTCTCCCAGAGGGTATCTGTACACTGACTGGAGTCTCTCAGGGATTTTATCTGTACACTGACTGGAATCTCTCAGGGGATATCTGTACAGTGATTGGAGTCTCTCGGGGGGATATCTGTACGCTGACTGGAGTCTCTCAGGGGTATATCTGTACACTGACTGGAGTATCTCAGGGGTATATCTGTACACTGACTGGAGTCTTGCAGGGGTATATCTGTACACTGACTGGAGTCACTCAGGGGTATATCTGTACACTGACTGGAGTCTCTCAGGGATATATCTGTACACTGACTGGAATCTCTCAGGGGATATCTGTACAGTGATTGGAGTCTCTCGGGGGGATATCTGTACACTGACTGGAGTCTCTCAGGGGTATATCTGTACACTGACTGGAGTATCTCAGGAGTATATCTGTACACTGACTGGAGTCTCTCAGGGGTATATCTGTACACTGGCTGGAGTCCCTCAGGGTTATATCTGTACACTGACTGGAGTCTCTCAGGGGGATATCTGTACACTGACCGGAGTCTCTCAGGGGGTATCTGTACACTGACTGGAGTCTCTCAGGGGGTATCTGTACACTGACTGGAGTCTCTCAGGGATATATCTGTACACTGACTGGAGTCTCTCAGGGGGTATCTGTACACTGACTGGAGTCTCCCAGAGGGTATCTGTACACTGACTGGAGTCTCTCAGGGGGATATCTGTACACTGACTGGAGTCTCTCAGGGGGATATCTGTACACTGACTGGTGTCTCTCAGGGAGATATCTTTACTCTGACTGGAATCTCTCAGGGGATATATGTACATTGATTGGTTTCTCTCGGGGGGATATCTGTACACTGACTGGAGTCACTCGGGGGGATATCTGTACACTGACTGGAGTCTCTCAGGGGGATATCTGTACACTGACCGGAGTCTCTCAGGTGGATATCTGTACAGTGACTGGAGTCTCTCAGGGGATATCTGTACACTGACTGGAGTCTCTCAGGGGTATATCTGTACACTGACTGGAGTCTCTCAGGGGGATATCTGTACACTGACTGGAGTCTCTCAAGGGTATATCTGTACACTGACTGGAGTCTCTCAGGGGGATATCTGTTCACTGACCGGAGTCTCTCAGGTGGATATCTGTACAGTGACTGGAGTCTCTCAGGGGATATCTGTACACTGACTGGAGTCTCTCAGGGGTATATCTGTACACTGACTGGAGTCTCTCAGGGGTATATCTGCACACTGACTGGAGTCTCTCAGGGGGATATCTGTACACTGACTGGAGTCTCTCGGGGGATATCGGTACACTGACTGGAGTCTCTCAGGGGGATATCTGTACACTGACTGGAGTCTCTCAGGGATATATCTGTACACTGACTGGAGTCTCTCAGGGGGATATCTGTACACTGACTGGAGTCTCTCAGGGATATATCTGTACACTGGCTGGAGTCTCTCAGGGGGATATGGGTACACTGACTGGAGTCTCTCAGGGATATATCTGTACACTGACTGGAGTCTCTCAGGGGGATATCTGTACACTGACTGGTGTCTCTCAGGGAGATATCTTTACTCTGACTGGAATCTCTCAGGGGATATATGTACATTGATTGGTTTCTCTCGGGGGGATATCTGTACACTGACTGGAGTCACTCGGGGGGATATCTGTACACTGACTGGAGTCTCTCAGGGGGATATCTGTACACTGACCGGAGTCTCTCAGGTGGATATCTGTACAGTGACTGGAGTCTCTCAGGGGATATCTGTACACTGACTGGAGTCTCTCAGGGGTATATCTGTACACTGACTGGAGTCTCTCAGGGGTATATCTGCACACTGACTGGAGTCTCTCAGGGGGATATCTGTACACTGACTGGAGTCTCTCGGGGGATATCGGTACACTGACTGGAGTCTCTCAGGGGGATATCTGTACACTGACTGGAGTCTCTCAGGGATATATCTGTACACTGACTGGAGTCTCTCAGGGGGATATCTGTACACTGACTGGAGTCTCTCAGGGATATATCAGTACACTGACTGGAGTCTCTCAGGGGGATATCGGTACACTGACTGGAGTCTCTCAGGGATATATCTGTACACTGACTGGAGTCTCTCAGGGGGATATCTGTAGACTGACTGGAGTCTCTCAGGGGGATATCGGTACACTGACTGGAGTCTCTCAGGGGGATATCTGTAGACTGACTGGAGTCACTCGGGGGGGGATATCTGTACACTGACTTGAGTCTCACAGGGGGATATATGTACATTGATTGGTTTCTCTCGGGGGGATATCTGTACACTGACTGGAGTCACTCGGGGGGATATCTGTACACTGACTGGAGTCTCTCAGGGGTATATCAGTACACTGACTGGAGTCTCTCAGGGGTATATCTGTACAGTGACTGGAGTCTCTCAGGGGATATCTGTACACTGACTGGAGTCTCTCAGGGGTATATCTGTACACTGACTGGAGTCTCTTAGGGATATATCTGTACACTGACTGGAGTCTCTCAGGGGGATATCTGTACACTGACTGGAGTCTCTCAGGGATATATCAGTACACTGACTGGAGTCTCTCAGGGGGATATCGGTACACTGACTGGAGTCACTCAGGGATATATCTGTACACTGACTGGAGTCTCTCAGGGGGATATCTGTACACTGACTGGAGTTTCTCAGGGGGATATCAGTACACTGACTGGAGTCACTCAGGGATATATCTGTACACTGACCGGAGTCTCTCAGGGGGATATCTGTACACTGACTGGAGTCTCTCAGGGGTATATCTGTACAGTGACTGGAGTCTCTCTGGGGATATCTGTACACTGACTGGAGTCTCTCAGGGGGATATCTGTACACTGACTGGAGTCTCTCAGGGGGATATCGGTACACTGACTGGAGTCTCTCAGGGGGATATCTGTACACTGACTGGAGTCTCTCAGGGGGATATCTTTACACTGACTGGAGTTTCTCAGGGGATATCGGTACACTGACTGGAGTCTCTCAGGGGGATATCTTTACACTGACTGGAGTCTCTCAGGGGGATATCTGTACACTGACTGGAGTCTCTCAGGGATATATCAGTACACTGACTGGAGTCTCTCAGGGGGATATCGGTACACTGACTGGAGTCACTCAGGGATATATCTGTACACTGACTGGAGTCTCTCAGGGGGATATCTGTACACTGACTGGAGTTTCTCAGGGGGATATCAGTACACTGACTGGAGTCACTCAGGGATATATCTGTACACTGACTGGTGTCTCTCAGTGGGAAATCTGTACACTGACTGGAGTCTCTCAGGGATATATCTGTACACTGACTGGAGTCTCTCAGGGGGATATCTGTCCACTGACTGGAGTCTCTCAGGGATATATCTGTACACTGACTGGAGTCTCTCAGGGGGATATCTGTACACTGTCTGGAGTCTCTCAGGGGGATATCTGTACACTGACTGGAGTCTCTCAGGGGGATATCTGTACACTGACTGGAGTTTCTCAGTGGGATATCTGTACACTGACTGGAGTCACTCAGGGATATATCTGTACACTGACTGGTGTCTCTCAGTGGGAAATCTGTACACTGACTGGAGTCTCTCAGGGATATATCTGTACACTGACTGGAGTCTCTCAGGGGGATATCTGTCCACTGACTGGAGTCTCTCAGGGATATATCTGTACACTGACTGGAGTCTCTCAGGGGGATATCTGTACACTGTCTGGAGTCTCTCAGGGGGATATCTGTACACTGACTGGAGTCTCTCAGGGGGATATCTGTACACTGACTGGAGTCTCTCAGGGGGATATCGGTACACTGACTGGAGTCTCTCAGGGGATATCTGTACACTGACCAGATCCCTTCATTTTCTCTCCCATTCCCACCTGGGGATACCTGTATAACGACTGTAATCGTTATAGTACCCAATCGCTATAGTACCCTTCAAGTACCCAATCCCTTTGATTTCTTCAAGATGTTTTACATGAACTGTTTCCAGGTGCAGGGAGAGAGCTGCATGGTGGAACTTGTTGACAAATGCTTTATTATCTTTTTATTTGCTTTTCATACGTTGGGTGCCAGCTGGCTCCCTGGCGTACAAACGTGACCTTGCCTGTGTCAGCAAATCCTGTTGGTCAGCTTTCAGCCCAGGCCAATCGCAGTTATCAGGTCACAAGAATCTGGGCCGAATTTTCAAATTTCCGATTTTGAGGACCCAAGTCTTTTTTTTTCAATTAAAGGGCAGTTTAGCGTGGCCAATCCACCTACCCTGCGCATCGTTTTGGGTCGTGGGGGGTGAGACCCACGCAGACATGGGGAGAATGTGCAAACTCCACACGGACAGTGACCCGGGGCCGGGATCGAACCCGGGTCCTCGGCACCGTGAGGCAGCAGTGCTAACCACTGCGCCGCCGTGCGGTCCAGGGAAACAGACTGATTGCCCAGTTGGATGGTGCTCCACTGTCAAACTTTTTGCCGCCATTTTAAATATTTTTATAGCTGCTAAAGTGAAATGTTCAAAAAAATCACAAAAAAAAAACCCAATCTGTTTTATCGTCATGACGATTTTTTTGCAGGGTCGCACACGCAGATTGACCTTCAATTGGGCAGCACGGTAGCACAGTGGTTAGCACTGTGGCTTCACAGCACCACGGTCCCGGGTTCGATTCCCGGCTTGGGTCACTGTCTGTGCGGAGTCTGCACGTTCTCCCCCTGTCTCCGTGGGTTTCCTCCGGGTGCTCCGGTTTACTCCCACAAGTCCCGAAAGACGGTGAATTGGACATTCTGAATTCTCCCTCCGTGTCCCCGAACAGGCGCCGGAATGTGGCGACTAGGGGCTTTTCACAGTAACTTCACTGCAGTGTTAATGTAAGCCTACTTGTGACAATAAAGGTTATTATTAATTCCTGGACACTCCAGGCCACTCCTGGAGGGGTTGGCAACCCTAGTTTTAGCCTGCCTATTTAAGGACATTTGTTAAGACGGTGGGACGGGCAGCACGGTGGCCTAGTGGTTAGCACAGCTGCCTCACGGCGCCGAGGTCCCAGGTTCGATCCCGGCTCTGGGTCACTGTCCGTGTGGAGTTTGCACATTCTCCCCGTGTCTGCATGGGTTTCGCCCCCACAACCCAAAAATGTGCAGAGTAGGTGGATTGGCCTCGCTAAATATCCCTTAATTGGAAAAAATAATTGGGTACTCTAAATTTATTTTAAAAAAGACAGTGGGGCCGGCTGAGTGGGAAAGTGTGGATTAAACGTTAATACCACAATGACGCACCCAGCCAACCCCAGCCTCTTAAAATCAAGGTCTGTTGTCGGTTTTAGGATTATTCCCAAGGAACGAGCAGTCTGGTACCAGCCCCTTCCAGTGGAACACGGAGCAAGTTTTTAAACAGAATATTCAGGCATTACGAAGGGCACCAAGTTGATTCGTCAATTGTTCTGCTTGACTGACCTCAAGTACCTTTCCTCGATGCTCTGCTGGTTTTTTCTCCGCTCCAGTAGCCTCTGAATATTCTCAATCAGCGGCTTGATGTGGCCCAGATTGTGGATGTTTTCCTGGATCTGATCAAAGGCCGAAAACATCCGCCTTGAGCTAATGCCAGGGAGAGATGGAAAAGCAAGACAATGCTGAGCTTTGCTGGCCTGATACCACAGTGTAAACCTTTGTAAAATTCATTTACTTTCTCTCCTTGAGGTGTGGGCACAGTTGGCCACTCACTGATATAATATATTATTGGAGACATGACCACACATATGAATTAGGAACAGGAGGAGTCCATTCGGCCCCTCGAGCCGGCTCCGACCCTTGAAAGAGCACCCTACCCAGGCTCCCGCTGTCTCCCTGCAACCTTGTAACCCCACTTAACCCGCACATCCCTGTACACTAAGAGACAATTGATCACGGCCAATCCACCTGACCTGCACATCTTCGGACTGCAGGAGGAAACTGGAGCTCCCGGAGGAAACCCACACAGACACGGGGAGAACGTTCAAACTCCACACAGACAGTCACCCAAGGCCTGAATTGAACCGGGGTTCCTGGCGCGGTACGGCAGCAGTGCTAACCACCGTGGTTCCTGGCGCGGTACGGCAGCAGTGCTAACCAGCAGTGCCGCCCCCTTAGTCGAAGATCTATCTACCACTGCCTCAAAAATATAAATTGTCACGGCGCCGAGGTCCCAGGTTCGATCCCGGCTCTGGGTCACTGTCCGTGTGGAGTTTGCACATTCTCCCCGTGTCTGCGTGGGTTTCGCCCCCACAACCCAAAGATGTGTAGGTAGATTGGCCGCGCTAAATCGCCCCTTAATTGGAAAAAATAAATTGGGTCCTCTAAATTTATAAAAATATTTTTTTTTAAATATATTAATTGTCGCCGTCTCTACTGCTATCTGGGGTAGAAAGTTCCACAGACTGACAGCCCTCAGAGAACAAATTCTCCTTGCCTCCGATTTAAATTGAGGACTGGTTATTTTTAAACTGTGTCCCCTGCTTCTGGTCTCTCCCACAAGGAGAAACACCCTCTCAGCATCCACCCTGTCAAGCCCTCCTCAGGATCTTATATGTTTCAATAAGATCACCTCTCATTCTTCTAACCTCCAATGGATAAGAGACCCAACTTGCTCAAAACCTTTCCTGGTAAGATAAGCCCCTCACCTCGGGAATTAGTCCTGTAAATCTTCTCTGAGCTCCTTCTAATGCAATTATGAGGTCAAAACTTTACCCTGTTCTCTAGATGTGGTCTTACCAATAGCCTGCAGCATTTCCTACTTTTATATTTCAGTCAGTCCAGCACCGCCATAGTCAGGGGAGGGCCGATCCGCAGGCAAGGGGGGGACTTTATTAGGGGCAGGGGGGTGGTCCGGGGCGTGCAAGCCAGCCAAATTGGGGAGCACTATTAAGCGGCCGCTGTTGTGTTATGTACTCTGGGATAACACAGGCTGCAACTCGATGCAGATTTGACCAAAAGATACTCCAGACTTTGAAGTAACTTCAATGTGATTTATTGAACCATCAGCACAGTCCTCTATGAGTTCGACTCTCCTGCTAATCTTGCTATAGTAACTCAGTCCAACTAACCAGTCTGCTCTAAGCCACGTGGTGGGTGTGATGCTACTGATCTGCCCCTGTCCTACTCTCTAAGTGTCGCCTGTGGAAAGAGACAGAGCATGTGTGCCCTGTCCTTATATATGGGTTGTGTAATGCCCCCTTGTGGTAGTGTCACCTCTGGATGTCTTGACTGCCCATTGGTCGTATCCTATTCTATGTGTTCATTAGCTGTATGTCTGCATGTCATGACGTCTCTGGTGCTCCCTCGAGTGTTTACTTAGTCGTAGTGTATTTACATTAACCCCTTGTGTATTTACAGGGATGCCTATCACCACATCCGCCATGTAGCACAGTGCAGGCCACGGACCGGCATTTCTCCGGACCGTATCAGCAGCTAGAGCCGGGTGCTTCACGCTGCCTCCCTGCTAGCCCCCAGCTACACGTGGAAATCAGTGGCCGTTTTCCGCCATTTTATCCTGGTGTAAAACGCCGCCGTTCCCACGCCGGCGTGTGGACATAGCACCAGAATCGGAGAATCCAGCCCCTGGTGTTTTTGATCAGTAAGGGGATCAGGGGTTAAGGGGAGCAGGCAGGAGAATGGGGATGAGGAACAGATCAGCCATGATCGAATGATGGAGCAGAATCGATGGGCCGAATGGCCGAATTCTGCTCCTGTATCTTATGGTGCTACGGTATTCTGATACGTTTAAAGGCCCCAAAGCCACTCCGAGAAACTACAGAGAGCATGTACGGGGGTGAGGGTGGTAGGTAGCTGAGGGGGTAGGGTGCAGGTGGGTAAGTGGGGTGAAAGGGTGGCAGGTAAGTGAGTAAGGGAGTAGGGTGGGTCAGGTCAGGAAGGCGGTTTGGGGATGGTCAGGGGGTTGGTTGGATGGTCAGGAGGTTAATTGGGGCGTCGAGTCGGGAGGCAAGGGTGTTAGTGTATCTGTCCAGGAGTTAGAGCTGGTTTTAAT
Source organism: Scyliorhinus torazame (assembly GCF_047496885.1). Classification (NCBI taxonomy): domain Eukaryota; kingdom Metazoa; phylum Chordata; class Chondrichthyes; order Carcharhiniformes; family Scyliorhinidae; genus Scyliorhinus; species Scyliorhinus torazame. Next base: position 25,185,737 of record NC_092735.1, on the reverse strand, counting down.
CCTTCCAACCTTTCCCGGGTAACCATTCTGCTAAGTTCGTCAGAACCGCCTGAAATCTCCAATTCTAACTCAGAATTTCTAATGGTGGGGAACTGCTCACCGCGGGGGGGGGGGGGCGGGATTCCCTGATTTCCGAAGCTGAAATTGCGTTCGGCGATTGGCTGGAGAATCCACTTCTTTGCTGGAATCGGGGGGGGGGGGGGCGGCGCCGTTTTTGCGATGCTCCGCCCCCTCAGAAATAGCGCACTCAGGGTGCGCGCCGCACGCCGTATGGGAGGCCTCAGGACGCAGCTGAGGCCCTTCCCCGATGCTTCGCCCCTGATAGGCCGAGTCCCCGACGGCGTGGGACACGTGTCCTCTCAACGTACGGGGACCTCGCGTGCCGGCTGCAGACTGAATCCAGCGCCGCCGCAGCCGGGTGGGGGGTGGAACCGTCCCGCTGGCAGGGGGGGCTCTGGTGGGGGCTGGAAGTGGGGGGGGGGGTGGTTCCGGGCGGGGGGTGGCAAGGAGTGTCACAGAAGGGCGTTTCTTTTGGCAGGCTGGGTTCGTGCGCGGCCGGTGCTATGTTGCACAGACCTGGCCATCCTGCGGTCATATCCCCAGGTAACGTATGCGCCTGACTGCTAGTCCCCCATCGGCCGGAGGATCGGGGTGGGGGCAGGGCGCCGGCTTTCTGGTCGTAATACCAGACGGATCCTGCGGACATAGCCGCAGAATCGGAGATTCCCCGGCATTCTCCGTCCGTTCCCGCCAACGGCATTCTCCGTCCGTTCACGGCAGAGGGATTCTCCAATCCCGCTGCAGTGAATGGGAGATTTAACCGGGCGCCAAATTTTCCGTCCTCGCTGGTGATGCTCGCGGGAATCCCGGACGTGATCTTCAACTGTGTAATACTGCTACCAGTGCCTCACAGCGATGCCCACAATTGAGAAAAGAGGATATCAAGACAGGTGACCAAACACCTGGTCAAAGAGGGAGTCTGAAGGAGTCTCTGAAAAGAGCAGACTCAAAGGGCCGAATGGCCTACTCCTGCTACTATGTCCCGTGTCCTTCTGTTGAGATTTGGTATTCTTGCGATTCCAATCTGATGAGTGCAAGATGAAAAGCTTTGACAGCCTGTCTCCTTTTTCAGCAATGTACGCCCAAACAACTGGAAGGGAGGTTGTTAACTGGAACCCACAGGAACTGGGAAGTATTAGCCCAGCAGAAGTCAATATAACACCACTGGAGGGGGAAGAGAGTGGAAAGCCAGACGTAGAAAGAAAGAAATAACTCACGTGTTGGCGATACTGTCCACCTCTCTTTTCAGCTCGTGGATCATCTGTGTTGTGCGTTGATGCTCCTGCTGTGTACGTTCCCACTGCTGGTTAAAGGCTTCAAATTTGCCATCAAACTGGCTCAGCATCTTCAGCCTGTCTCGCTGATGGGCGGTTTTGCTTTGATACTTGTCAACGACATTGTCCAAACTATCCCTGTGTACAAACAGGGCCACATGATTTATTCTGAAGGAGAGATTTGCTGGGGACTTGCCCCACCAGCAATACAATCTCAGATACAGCGATTCCATTGTCAATAGTCCTCCGATCTTTCGTGACTTTAGGGTTTCACCCTTCTCCACGTGGAGGAATAACAGCGCAGTCCTCTATCGCTGTCAGTCTTTTATGAGGAACCAGGAGACCAGTCAGCTCCTCGAGCTTGCTCAACTGTCAATGAGATCATGACTGATCTGTATCTCAACTCCACTTACAATATCACAATACATAAAATGCCAAACAATCTCAGTCTTGAATGCTCCATCACAGGCCTCCTTCACACACTCAGAGCTCAGGCCTCCCTCACACGTTCCCAGCACAGGCCTCCCTCACACGTTCCCAGCTCAGGCCTCCCTCACGTGTTCCCAGCACAGGCCTCCCTCATACGCTCCCAGCACAGGCCTCCCTCACACGTTCCCAGCACAGGCCTCCCTCACACGTTCCCAGCACAGGCCTCCCTCACACATTCCCAGCACTGGCCTCCCTCACATGTTCCCAGCACAGGCCTCCCTCACACGTTCCCAGCACAGGCCTCCCTCACACGTTCCCAGCACAGGCCTCCCTCACACGTTCCCAGCACAGGCCTCTCTCACACACTCCCAGCATAGGCCTCCCTCACACGGTCCCAGCTCAGGCCACCCTTACACGTTCCCAGCTCAGGCCTCTCTCACACGTTCCCAGCACAGGCCTCCCTCACACGTTCCCAGCACATGCCTCCCTCACACACCCCCAGCTCAGGCCTCCCTCACGCACTGCCAGCTCAGGCCTCCCTCACACACTCCCAGCACAGTCCTCCCTCACACTCCCAGCACAGGCCTCCCTCACACACTCCCAATACAGACCTCCCTCACACTCCCAGCACAGGCCTCCCTCACACTCCCAGCACGGGCCTCCCAAACACACTTCCAGCATACGCCTCCCTCACACATTCCAAGCACAGGCCTCCCTCACACATTCTCAGCACAGGCCTCCCTCACACACTCCCAGCACAGGCCTCCCTCACACACTCCCAGCACAGGTTTCCCTCACACGCTCCCAGCACAGTCCTCCCTCACACTCCCAGCACATGATGTGGAGATGCCGGCGTTGGACTGGGGTGAGCACAGTACGAAGTCTTAACCTGGTGTTGTAAGACTTCGTACTGTACTCCCAGCACAGTCCTCCCTCACACTCCCAGCACAGGCCTCCCTCACACACTCCCAATACAGGCCTCCCTCACACTCCCAGCACAGGCCTCCCTCACACTCCCAGCACAGGCCTCCCTCACACACTCCCAGCACAGGCCTCCCTCACACACTCCCAATACAGGCCTCCCTCACACACTCCCAATACAGGCCTCCCTCACACTCCTAGCACAGGCCTCCCTCACACTCCCAGTTGAGGCCTCCCTTACACATTTACAACACAAGCCTCCTTTGCAGTCCCTCTGACTCTGACCTCCCTTGCAGGCTTTCCACCTCTCTCAGTGTCCCTGCAAATCAAAATTTTATATCTCAGAGTAATGCAGGAATGAAATTTCTAAGTGTGCAACAGGTTTATTTACAGTGCTTTATAATATCTCTGTAAACACAAAATATTTATGCTTATAGCTCACCTTCTTGTAGCTTCTGTGGTACTGGTTTACTTTGCTTTGAGTCCACAACCAGGCTTAACAAATCAGGCACTGTGAGCATAGATCAGTCACCGGGCTCACACAGTCAAACACAGAACAATCAAACCATTGAACAGTACAAGGCCTACCTCACACTCTCCAGCATAATTGGTGAGATGTTTGGCTCTTTCTCCCCGAGATTCGATGAGGTGCCAGGCAAGTTACTCTTTTCCTTTATTTCGTTTAACTGTGATGTGAGCGCCTGTCTCAAGTCACTCATTGAGCGTGTAATCTGTTCTAGTATTTGCAGTGGCGGGTTGCCTGGACCAGGTTGTCTTCCCGCTTTCCTCTCGGATGTTCCAGCGAGCCTCCCCTCCGACTCTTTCCTCAGGATGTCACGCCATTGCGTGTTCTCCTTCCTAACCTTCTGACACAGATTCATCAGTTTCTCCTGAGACAGAGGAAGGCTACTTCACTTTCGGTAATATTCACAGCGTTACATGGTACACGGGATGGCTGTACATCTGTAAAAGGCTATTTAACACCCCTTCTCATAAGACTATAAGAAATAGTAGCTGGAATAGGCCATTTGCCCCCTCGAGCCAGCTCCACCATTCAATAAGATTGCATCTGACTTGATTGTGACCTGAATTCCACTTTCCTGTCTGATTCCCCTTATAGATAAAAACCTGTCTGCATCAGCCTTGAATATCTTCAGACCCAGTCTCCATGGTTCTTTTTGGGGGGGGGGGGAGCTCGATCAATAACTCCTGAAGCGGGATTGGAGACAATTGAAGGCTTTATTGGACTAGATGTTTCCCCCAGCAGCGCAGGTACAGAATGCGGCTGCTGGGGTGACACAGGCTCTTATACTCCGCCTTACTGGGTGGAACCAGCAGGCAGGCTTCACCAATGAAATAGCAGTCTCAGTTACCTCCCACACCAATGGTCTTACAGCATTATTCAGGGTACCGTGCTACCCCTAATACCGACTACCACATTCACCCCCTGTTAAAAAAAGAGTCCGGCGGGGGTGATGGTCTCGCGTTATACAGTGGTGGAGGTTGAGGTTATGGTGTTACCCGGTATACATTAGCACAGTGTTTTGCCTCGTTACATGTCATAACTATTTACAGTAATTATTTACAGTCAGAGTGAAGCAATCAGTCGATCGGGCATCTGTGGCTTCGGCTTCTTCAGCAGCTTCATCACCCCTAGATGGGACCAGTGGAAGGACCGATCCACCTGGGAAGGGGGCGGCTGTAGGGTGCGCCGGTAGGGGGAGGGGGGGGGGAGAGAGGAGGGGGGGGTCGGTGGTGGAGGTGTGGGGGGGATCCAGCGGGCGCCCAGGTCCCGTAGGGAGACCGTATCCTGTCGGCCGTCGGGGTATGCCACGTAGGCGTATTGAGGGTTAGCGTGAAGGAAGTGGACCCTCTTAACCAATGGGTCCGACTTGTGCGCCCGCACGTGTTTGCGGAGCAGGATGGGTCCAGGAGCTGCCAGCCAGGTTGGGAGCGAGGTCCCAGAGGAGGACTTCCTAGGGAAGACCAGGAGACGTTCGTGAGGGGTTTGGTTGGCCGTGGTACACAGCAGTGTACCTTGCTGAGCAGGAATTGATGCAGTTCGTCGCCATTGAAGGAGGACCCCCTATCGCTGTGTATGTAGGCGGGGAAACCAAACAATGTGAAGATGTGGAGGGCTTTTATGATGGTGGCTGCGGTCATGTCGGGGCAGGGGATGGCGAATGGGAACCGGGAGTACTCGTCAATCACGTTCAGGAAGTACATGTTGTGGTCGGTGGAGGGGAGGGGCCCTTTGAAGTCCATACTGAGGCGTTCAAAGGGGCGGGAAGCCTTCACCAGGTGCGCTTTCTCCGGCCTGTAGAAGTGCGGTTTGCACTCCGTGCAGATTTGGCAGTCCCTGGTGACTGTCCTGACCTCCTTGATGGAGTAAGGCAGGTTGCGGGTCTTAATGAAATGGAAGAATCGAGTGACCCCCGAGTGGCAGAGGTCCTCGTGGAGGGCCCGGAGGCGGTCCACTTGTGCGGTGGCACATGTGCTGCGGGACAGGGCATCAGGAGGCTCGTTTAGCTTCCCGGGACGATTCAAGACCTCATAGTTGTAGGTGGCGAGCTCGATCCTCCACCGTAAGGTCTTATCGTTCTTTATCTTGCCCCGCTGTGCATTATCGAACATGAAAGCAACTGACCATTTGTCAGTGAGGAGAGTGAATCTCCTGCCGGCCAGGTGATGCCTCCAGTGCCGCACAGCTTCTACTATGGCCTGGGCTTCCTTCTCCACTGAGGGGTGGCGGATTTCTGAAGCGTGGAGGGTGCGTGAGAAGAAGGCCACGGGTCTGCCCGCTTGGTCGAAGGTGGCCGCCAGAGCTACGTCGGACGCGTCGCTCTCGACTTGAAAGAGGAGGGATTTGTCAATTGTGTGCATCGTGGCCTTTGCGATGTCCGCTTTGATGATGTTGAAGGCCTGGCGGGCCTCTGCCGACAGGGGAAAAACTGTGGATTGAATTAGTGAGCGGGCCTTGTCCGCATAGTTGGGGACCCACTGAGCATAATACGAAAAGAATCCCAGGCAGCGTTTCAGGGTCTTGGAGCAGTGGAGGAGGGGGAACTCCATGAGGGGGTGCATGCGTTCGGGATCTGGGCCTATAACTCCATTATGCACTACGTAGCCGAGGATGGCTAGCCGGTCGGTGCTGAACATGCATTTGTCCTTGTTATATGTTAGATTAAGGATTTTTGCGGTATGGAGAAATTTTCGGAGGTTGGTGATGTGGTCCTGCTGGTCGTGGCCGCAGATGGTGACGTTATTGAGGTACGGAAACGTGGCCTGCAAACCGTACCAGTCAACCATTCGGTCCATCTCGCGCTGGAAGACCGAGACTCCATTTGTGACACCGAAGGGAACCCTTAGGAAGTGGTAGAGCCGCCCATCTGCTTCGAAGGCAGTGTATTTGCGGTCGCTAGGGCGGATGGGGAGCTGGTGGTAGGGGGATTTTAGATCCACCGTGGAAAAGACCTTGTATTGTGCAATCTGATTGACCAGATCAGATATGCGGGGGGGAGGGTACGCGTCGAGCTGCGTATACCTGTTGATGGTCTGACTATAATCGATGACCATCCTATGCTTCTCCCCGGTCTTTACAACCACTACTTGAGCTCTCCAGGGACTGTTGCTAGCCTCAATGATACCTTCCTTCAGTAACCGCTGGACTTCTGACCTAATGAAGGTCCGGTCCTGGGCACTGTATCGTCTGCTCCTGGTGGCGACGGGTTTGCAATCCGGGGTGAGGTTCGCAAACTGGGAAAGCGGATCGACTTTGAGGGTCGCGAGGCTGCAGACAGTGAGGGGGTATAGCGCCGAATTTAAAAGTTAAGCTCTGGAGGTTACATTGGAAGTCTAACCCTAGGAGCGTGGCAGCGCAGAGGTGAGGAAGGACATAGAGACGGTAATTTTTAAACTCCCTCCCCTGGACCGTGAGGTTCGCTATGCAGAACCCTTTGATCTCTGCCGAGTGAGACTCGGAGACCAGGGAGATTTTTTGGTTGACTGGGTGGATGGGAAGAGAACAGCGCCTTACCGTATCGGGGTGTATGAAGCTCTCTGTGCTCCCAGAGTCGATCAGGCAGGATGTTTTATGGCCGTTGATGAGTACGGTTGTCGTCGCAGCCGAGAGTGTTCGGGGCCGAGACTGGTCCAGGGTCACCGAGGCAAGTCGTGGCAAAAGTTGAATGTTTTCCTCGGGCGGTTTGTGGTCATCTGAGTCGGGGTCTTGAGACTCCAGCCAAGATGGCGGCGCCCACTGGTCGCACATGGCTGGAGGTGTACAAGGTGGCGGCACCCATCCGTTGCACGTGGTCCCCGGGGAACAAGATGGCGGCGTCCAGAGGCCGCACGTGGCTCTGGAGAAGGAAGATGGCGGCGCCCGCTGGCCGCACGTGGCTCGTGGAGAGAGTTGTGATGGCGATCCCGGTTCGCCCCCTGAGACTGCGGCGACCGCCCGGGCCTGGCATACTGCCACGAAATGGCCCTTTTTGCTGCACCCTTTGCAGATGGATGAGCGGGCCGGGCAGCGCTGCCGGGGGTGCTTGGCTTGCCCGCAAAAATAGCAGCGGGGCCCCCTGGGGTTTCCTGGCAGTCTTGCAGCACAAGCTTGTGGGGGAATGGGGGATGCATCGGAGTCAGCCGCGGGGGGGGCTCCATGCAGCCCAAGGGGCCGCTGCGCGGTCAGGGACGTAAGCGCGGGCGTTTCAGGAGGCCACATCCAGGGAGCTAGCAAGGGCCCATGTCTCCTTGAAGCCTAGTGTCTCTTTCTCCAGCAATCGCTGGCGGATTTGGGAGGACAGCATAACTGCAACGAAAGCGTCCCGGATCAAAAGGGCAGCACGGTAGCATTGTGGATAGCACAAATGCTTCACAGCTCCAGGGTCCCAGGTTCGATTCCGGCTTGGGTCACTGTCTGTGCGGAGTCTGCACATCCTCCCCGTGTGTGCGTGGGTTTCCTCCGGGTGCTCCGGTTTCCTCCCACAGTCCAAAGATGTGCGGGTTAGGTGGATTGGCCATGCTAAATTGCCCATAGTGTCCAAAATTGCACTTAGTGTTGGGTGGGGTTACTGGGTTATGGGGATAGGGTGGAGGTGTGGACCTTGGGTAGGGTGCTCTTTCCAAGGGCCGGTGCAGACTCGATGGGCCGAATGGCCTCCTTCTGCACTGTAAATTCTATGATTCTATGGAAAGTTCTGTGTGGTTGCGGGCCGAACCTTGCGGGCAGTCACAGTTCCTCCCTAACACCAGGAGCGCACGGTAGAACTCCTCCAGCGATTCCCCGAGGATTTGTCGCCTCGTCGCTAGCAGATGTCGGGCATAGCCCTGGTTTACAGGACGAATGTAGTGTCCTTTCAGCAGGGTCATTGCGGCCTCAAAATCGTCCGCATCCTCGATGAGGGTGTAGATCTCTGGGCTCACCCTCGAGTGAAGAACTTGCCTCTTCTGGTCCTCCGTGGGTGTAGTTGTGGCTGTCCTGAGGTATCCATTGAAACACGCCAGCCAGTGCTTGAAGGTTGCCGCTGAGATTGCCGCTTGGGGGCTGAGTTGCAAACACTCCGGCTTGATTCGGAGCTCCATCCTTTAAAAACTAGTACAATAAATTGATGCTCGAACAATAACTCCTGAAGCGAGATTGGAGACAATTGAAGGCTTTATTGTACCAGATGCTTCCCCCCTCAGCGCAGGTACAGAATGCAGCTGCTGGGGAGACACAGGCTCTTATACTCCGCCTTACTGGGTGGAACCAGCAGGCAGGCTTCACCAATGAAATAGCAGTCTCAGTTACCTCCCACACCAATGGTCTTACAGCATTATTCAGGGTACCGTGCTACCCCTAATACCGACTACCACATTCACCCCCTGTTATTCAGGGTACCGTAATACCCCCTAATACCGACTACCACAGGGGGGAGCAAATTCCAAACATTAAAGAGTACATTCCTCCTCACCTCTGTTTTAAAGAGATTCCCTGACCTTGAGGCTAAGTGTTGACGCCGTCGTAAACGCCGTCGTCTTTCTCGACAGCGTCAACATGCCCTCAGGAGCAGAAATTCTGACCCCTACAGGGGGCCTGCACTGCACTGGAGCGACCCACGCTGCTCGGGGGCGCGGGGGGGGGGTCGCCATCAGCGGAACCTGAAGATCCCGCCAGCGAGAACAACCAGAAAATTACGGCCGCCATTCCTGACAGGCATCTGTCACAACAGGCTCTCTATCTACCTTTATGGACAGAATACATTTACAGATAGGACACAGCGTAGCCCAGCAACTTCCTCTCACGTACTTCAACCGCCAATGGCCTCTGCTGCAAGGTGTCTTTCTCGACTTCCAATGTGGCCTTCTGTTTGCAGTTTTCCTGGTGACAAAATCAGGAACAGGTTAGACAGCCAATCAAACCTTCTAACTAACCGGTCCGTGAGCCAACGAGCTGACCTGTCAACCAAGTAATCAGCTCGGCCAGTTATCTCCGGCGTTGCTGCTCGTTGAATGATGCAACAGCAACGAGCAATCTCTCTCTCGGTCGCATGCTAGCACAGAGTTTGAGTGTCGCTGAAAAGAGGGACATACCGTCAAAGCTTTTAATCTTGCACTCACCAGGGCAAATGCAAGAATGCCAAACTTCAGTGGGTCACGACAATTTATATCACAGAAGAAAAAGGCCGCTGATTGGTTGGCGAGTCGACTTTGATTGCCATGGAGCCATGCAAATACACGTTGTTGTTGTTAACAGAACGTGCCAATTATTTCAGGCGAAGGTGTCACTTGGCCGCCCGGACACATCTGTAAATTCAGCAGGCCGAGGTTTGATACAGGACTACACTCTGAAAGTGTTTCACTGCCGGTAAAGTGTTTTGGGATGCCCGCCAACTGTGACAGATGCTACATAAATGCATGTCTTTTTCTTTAGCTGTATCACCGTACCTCGAGGAATAATGAAGTACACAGGATGGTTCTTCTGTCACACTCCAGCTTGTTCAGTAAGTTCTCCAGCTTCTTGTGTTTCCCCTATGGACAATGATTAGATGGCAAGTTAAGTGAGCACCAATCATTCCCTCCCTTCACTCCTTTCTTTCTATCTCCTGGCTGAACTCCCCCTTCCTTTAGTTCTAAGACAAAGAAACCACATTTGGTTGACGTCAATTATCCCAGGGCAAACCAGGAGCTGTGTAGCCCAATGCCACACTAGGCAGCTCATTTACCGACTGAACCATTGAGGCTACAATGTATATACTTCTCGTTAACTAACTCTATTAACAAAACTTTCTGCTTTGTCTTTCAATCTTTATCATTCCCCTTAACTGACCCTATTGCACTGCCTCTTTTAATTTTTATGAATTTGATATTCTTGAGATGAATGCACAGATGACACTAGGCGTGCAGGAAGTTTATTTACAGAGGTTTGTACAATGCTTTAAAATGTCTGCTCCATGCTCCAGCTCCAATTCTGGTGGCTTCTGGGTGTCGGTTTACTTTTCTCTGAGTTCACACCCAGACTTAATCAATCAAGCACAGTGGGCACAGATCAGTTAGCAGTCTTGCATGGTCGAACACAGAACAATTGAACCATTGAACACTTCACTGACCATCCAGTCATTTGCACCGCCCATCCATCTACTCTCCTGTCTGGAAGGAGATCTTGTAAAGAAAAGACTACTTCATCCAACAAATCCATCCCTCTTTGATTGATTTTGACTGCCAACTCTTCCCATATCCCTCCATCCTCTCTTTCTGTACACTGTGGCTCCCTGTTCTGTTGAACCTACGTCTCATCCCCATTTTCGTGGTCATTCTTTGAGGTTAGATAATGTGATGACCAGTGCCCGCTCCTGAGAGAATTAGCACACAGAGGTCGAGGCCTCTCGTCTTCTAGCCTCTGATAACTTCAGCTCATCCAACGCTCTGCTGCCTCTATCCTGACTGGCACCAAGATCCATTCAACCCCTCACCCTCACCATATGCTTGCTGACCTACAGTGGCTCTCAGTCAACCACACTCTGCTGTCCTCCGATCCTGGCCCGTTACACATCCCCGATCATCATTGTTTCTCTATCGGTCCCCATGCCTTTAGCCTCCGAGGCCCTAGGAGCTCCTGAATTCCCTGCCCTCTCTGACCCTCAACCTTTCTCACTGCCTTTAAGACTCTCCTTCAAACCTACCTCTTTGATTCAGCTTCGTGGCTCTGAATCCTGTTCAATCCCCATGTGACTCAATCTCAAATTCTATTTGATGGTGTTCCCGTGAAGAGCCTTGATGTTGTAAAAATACAAGTTGTTGTTGTACCGGCCCTCGGTGCCCGGCACACCCAGACCAGTTCCACTATCACCATTGTCTCTTTATTCTGCTTTGCAACATCGCGGTACGATCTGAGCACATTGCTCCAAGTGTGGTTGAACCAAGATTCCATAGGAGCTTAAAATAAATTGTCTGATTTTGAATTCTATTCCTCTGGTCCCTACCAGACCTGCCTTTGTATCCCTAATTCGTCACTCCGGGTATTTACTGAAGTGTCCGATTTGGGCCTGTTTAGCTCAGGTTTATTGCTTACCTCTAGTTTTCGAGTGTATTCCTTCAAGGAGTTCGTGGCATTTTTATTCTTCTCAACCGTCTCCAGGAAGATTGCGCACTGCAAATCGCAAGGAAAGAACATAAGAGATAGGGGCGTGAGCAGACCAATCCCTCCTCCAGCTTATTCCGTTATTCAATGTGATCTTGGTTGATCGTAAGCCTCGACCCCACTCTCCTGCCCGCTCCCCATGATTCCCTGAGGGACCAAAACTCTGCCTTCCTCAATCTTATTACAATCCTGGGCCAAACCCCAACAGTTGCTCAGGTGCTGGACAGGAACTCCAATATTTTACTTTATTTATGAGACTACGAGGAAAGTATACTCCGCTCCAAAAGTGATTCCACGCACAAATGGGATGTGGTATATTAAAATAAACTTTATTACTAACACAGGATTAAACTAACTAACATCATACAATAAATAACTTGCAATTAAACAATGTTTAACAGTAAAATGAAGCACTTTAATTCCTAACTGCTAACTTTTTATCTCCACTCAAGCAAAACCCATCTGAGGTCACAACCCCACTTTTAAATACAGTTCGCAAACCCAGGAATACCTGCTGTTTCGAGATGTCTTGGATAAGCAGCTTTGAGAGAGAGAGAGATCCTTCAGAAACCACTCTGCAGATTCTTGCCTGTGTCCAACTACTGTTTAACTTCCCAGCAATTGGCTGAAAGCTCCTGTTTTGTTCATAGCAAGTTCTTTGAAAAATCAACACCTGGCTGCTTCAGCTCTGGCTCCTCCCATTAACTACATCATCTCTATTCCATTAACTGGTTTATGACCATCTTATCAAGGCTAAACACTTTAATTATTTACTCCCCAGGGAATCTTCTTTCTATAAACAAAGTTCCATAAATCTTTTCAGGTAAACAACATACATGGTTGCAATGAATGACGATCTTACTTTTACAACATCTTAATCGCCCGTTCTGCAGCGAAAGTGTCTGCCTTTCTTTTAATCCGGGATTTTTAAAATCATCGCTGCAGAAGTCACATACACACATTAACCCAGGCTCTCAAAACCCATACTGAACCATATACACACAATACAATATATATATGAAATCCCTGCATTCATCGCAATCTTAAATATATTCAGCAATGGCTTCAGAAGAGCAAATTGTTTGCGGACAATCAGATTGACTGATGACGTCGCACAGGGTTAGGGTTGGCAACTTTGGTTGGATGAATCCCTGGAGGTGACACCACATGATCGACCGCCTGCCTCTAATTGCCCCATCCCATGCCCCTGCTATTGGCTGCCGATTGTGCTCATACTTGTGACAAATCACCTTCCTGCGCCCATCAGTAAGGCTTTCCTCATTAGATTGGAGGATTTTTGACCGTGAATCAACAAGCCTTTTATTTCACACCGTGGACATTTTTATTACTTATGTTGAAATTTGGTAACAATTCATGAGCACAACGCTCCTATAACCTTCTCCCTGGGTCCCTGCTTGCAGCAGTGTCCTGAGTATTAATCTTTGATTTGTGGGAGGATGGTGGCTTAGTGATAACATCACTGGACTCCGGTTAATGCCCTGGGTTAGCACTGCTGCCTCACAGCACCAGGGCCCTGGGTTCGATCCCAGCCCCGGGTCACTGTCCGTGTGGAGTTTGCACATTCTCCCCGTGTCTGCGTGGGTCTCACCCCCACATCCCAAAGATGTGCAGGGTAGGTGAATTGGCCACGCTAAATTGTCCCTTAATTGGAGAAAAAGAATTGGGTACTCTAAATTTATTTTTACAAAATCCTGGAGGCTTTCTAAACTGCCTAGAGGCAGTAAATGGAAGATCAACCCCAGAACTCCCCAGATAAAATCCTGTTTATGTGGGATGACAACAGAAAATAACTGTATTTTGCATTCCAAACGCCCTTCACAGACAACATCACAATGAAGCTTTCAGATACAGCCTCACTGTGAGGCCTTCAGGCACAGACTTTACTCTGAGGCCTTCAGGCACTGACCTCACCATGAGGCCTTTAGGCACAGACGCTAATGTGAGGCCTTTAGGCACAGACCTTACTGTGAGGCCTTCAGGCACAGACCTCACTGTGAGGCCTTTAGGCACAGACGCTAATGTGAGGCCTTCAGGCACAGACCCCATCGCGAGGCCTTCAGACACAGACCTCACCGTGAGGCCTTCAAGCATAAACCTCACTGTGAGACCTACAGACACAGACCTCACTGTGAGGCCTTCAGGCACAGACGTCACTGTTAAGCCTTCAGGCACAGACTTCAACATGAGGCCTTCAGGTACAGACCTCACAGCAAAGTCTTCAGGCACAGACCTCACTGTGAGGCCTTCAGGCACAGACCTCACTGTGAGGCCTTCAAGCACAGACCTCACTGTGAGGCCTTCAGGCACAGACCTCACTGTGAGGCCTTCAAGCACAGACCTCACCGTGAGGCCTTCAGGCACAGACCTCATCGTGAGGCCTTCAAGCACAGACCTCACTGTGAGGCCTTCAGACACAGACCTCACCGTGAGGCCTTCAGGCACAGACCTCACTGTGAGGCCTTCAGGCACAGACCTTATCGCGAGGCCTTCAAGCACAGACCTCACTGTGAGGCCTTCAGACACAGACCACACTGCGAGGCCTTCAGGCACAGACCTCACCGCGTGGCCTTCAGGCACAGACCTCACTGTGAGGCCTTTAGACACAGACCTCACTGTGAGGCCTTCGGGCACAGACCTCATCGCGAGGCCTTCAGACACAGAGCTCACTGTGAGGCCTTCAGACCCAGACCTCATTGCGAGGCCTTCAAGCACAGACCTCACTGTGAGGCCTTCAGGCACAGAGCTCACTGTGAGGCCTTGAGACACAGACCTCACTGTTAAGCCTTCAGGCACAGACCTCACTGTGAGGCCTTCAGGCACAGACCTCATCGTGAGGCCTTCAGACACAGAGCTCACTGTGAGGCCTTCAGACCCAGACCTCATCGCGAGGCCTTCAAGCACAGACCTCACTGTGAGGCCTTCAGGCACAGACCTCACTGTGAGGCCTTCAGACACAGACCTCACTGTGAGGCCTTCAGGCACAGACCTCATCGCGAGGCCTTCAGACACAGAACTCACTGTGAGGCCTTCAGACCCAGACCTCATCGTGAGGCCTTCAAGCACAGACCTCACTGTGAGGCCTTCAGGCACAGAGCTCACTGTGAGGCCTTGAGACACAGACCTCACTGTTAAGCCTTCAGGCACAGACCTCACTGTTAAGCCTTCAGGCACAGACTTCAACATGAGGCCTTCAGGCACAGCCCTCACTGTGAGGCCTTCAGGTACAGACCTCATCGCGAGGCCTTCAAGCACAGACCTCACTGTGAGGCCTTCAGACACAGACCACACCGCGAGGCCTTCAGGCACAGACCTCACCGCGAGGCTTTCAGGCACAGACCTCACTGTGAGGCCTTCAGGCACAGACCTCACTGTGAGGCCTTCAGGCACAGACCTCATCGTGAGGCCTTCAAGCACAGACCTCACTGTGAGGCCTTCAGACACAGACCTCACCGTGAGGCCTTCAGGCACAGACCTCACTGTGAGGCCTTCAGGCACAGACCTTATCGCGAGGCCTTGAGACACAGACCTCACTGTTAAGCCTTCAGGCACAGACCTCACTGTTAAGCCTTCAGGCACAGACTTTAACGTGAGGCCTTCAGGCACAGACCTCACCGTGAGGCCTTCAGGCACAGACCTCACTGTGAGGCCTTCAGGCACAGACCTCACTGTGAGGCCTTCAGGCACAGACCTCACTGTGAGGCCTTGAGACACAGACCTCACTGTTAAGCCTTCAGGCACAGACCTCACTTTGAGGCCTTCAGGCACAGACCTCACTGTGTGGCCTTCACTATCGACACATCCCTCACTCTGAGGCATTCACGAGGTCAGGACTCAGTTTGAGGTCTTCACAGTTCAGATCTCAGGTCTTCAGATACATGCCTGAGACCTTACTTACATGTACAGATTTTATTGTGAGACCCTCACAAGCACATGGTGAGGTCTGCAGCTATGGGACTGACTGTGAGGCCCTCAAAGGCCCAATCTAAAGCTTGTACCTCATGCTAAATTTTTCATTTCACCCTGCCTTTCCCTGGCTCCATTTCTCGGTCTTCCTATTTGTTTCTGTGAGGTTAAAACACCTACCGGACTGACATTGAGCTGCTTGCTGGCCAAATGCACCTTCACACCTTCCGCTCCCACAACTGGAGACTGGCATTTCCTGGAGTCTAAACTCTCCGCACTATCGGTAGATTCTTTGTCGCAGGATAAGTTGAGGGCGGACACATTGGTGGATGCAGCCGATCGCCTCAGCTCTGGGCAGGACAGCTGAGCATCATCAATTATCTTATTGCGCTCGGTCCTAGGGAAAAATACATTAAGCAGCAAGCTAATAGTTTGGGGAACGTTACCGCCTTCAAATTTGGCCCTAGCCCCCTTATCAGTCGTGAGAGAATGGGCAAGAGATCAAGATTCTACCAGATGTAAGGGTGTAGCTATGGCTCAGTGAGGGTAACATGCTTACCTCTAAGAGTCAGAAGGTTATGAGGTTGAATCCTTCTTCAGGAACTTGAACCTAAATTCTAGGCTAACATTCTAATGCAGTCTTGGTTGAGACATTAGAAGCCCCGTTTGCCTGTTCATGTGGGTCCCATGAGATTATTTTTAAAATGAGCAAGCGAGTTCTTCCCAGTGTCCCGGCCAATAGTTATCCCTCAGCCAACATCCCTAAAACATGGTTGGGGCCAGGTCTTCCAGTCTCCATACGGGCTCCAGAAGTCTATCCCCCTAACTCCCGTCCCCAGCAAACTCTCCGACCTCCCCTTGAGACCCCAGGACCATACAATTCCCCCTGACCCTTTGATCTCCCCCAACACCTCCGACCCTCTTATTCCCCCTGTAACCTCCTGACTCTCCAATTACCCCCAGACCTCCAAATCCACCCCCCTAACCTTTCTGACTCCCCAGAGCTTTCAATTCCCCATGAACCTCCAACTCCCCATCCAATCATCCGACTCTTCCTCCCCGCCACAACCCTTTGGTTCCCCAAACGACCCTCTGACACTCCCCTCTCCCCTGACTTTCGGACTGACTCAATCCTCCAACTCCCCCCCCCCCCCCCCTGCGTCCCAACTTGACCTAACCTCACCACCCTAGAGAGCTGGCGCCCTAGCCTCCCTGCCACCCATCACCCCCCCCTCCCACCCCACCTACCTCATACACTCATTGGCCCAAAAGGCCGTATTCTGCCCGGCAAGAGGTGGTGATTGGTTCCTGCCTGAGTGGGATGATGGCCAGAGACCTCAGGAAAGCAGAGTTGAGGCCTGGACACACAGGGACAAGGACCTGCTCCATCTCCTCTCTCTCTGTCTCTCTCCAGAAAGGCTGTGAGCTGCAGTATTTCTGAAACCGTGGAGACCTGAATGAATGTACATTGAAAACCACTGAAATCTCAACGTGGGAGCCTGGTTTGTGGGACAGTGTGCTAAAGACAACCATTCAAAACAAAGACTTTTATCCCTTTCAATATTTTTATTATACCCCTCCCCTCTCTGTTTGTCTGTCTTATGTACGGGTGTATGTGTGCAGAAGGTGGGGTAAAGTTAAAGTAGGGGATTAGGAATTAGGTGATAGTTCACCAGTTGTGTTTGCTCCATATTTCATTCGAGTTCTTGTTATAAATGAAAAGTAATTTGTCTTTACATTTACAAACCTGGTGACTATAATTATTGGGCAGCCAAGGACCAAGGATTTCGGGTATTTTTCTAAGAATTATTTGTTAATCCACTCCTGTTGCGACTCTGGGCCCAGTAGGGCTGGAATTGACGGTGCCCGAGTCCAGGGTCTCCTGACAAGATGTGTTTGAAGAGCTAGTGGAACATACACTGGCTCCCACTCAGAAAGAAGACGTGCATTCCTCCAGCGCCTTACATTGAGGCTGTGGGGCAGGTGTGCATTATACCCGCTATTTGAACACATTGAGGAAACTGCAAAGATTTAATAATAAGGGGTGGGATTCTATGGTTCTCTGACAGCCGTGTGTTTCCAGCCAGCAGGCGGCGGCATGCCGTTTTCTGGTGGTGGGCTTCTCTGCTCCCGCCGCTGTCAATGGGAATTTCCATTGAAGCCCCCCTCACACCGCGGGGAAACCACTGGGCACGGGTGTGCTGCTGGCAGGGACAGATAATCCGCCACCAGCAGACGGCCAGAGAATTCCGGCTGCCATTTTGACATATTGACAGCTAGGTGGCGGTATAGCTCCACTGTTAAACCCGCACAGCAGTTGGAAAGGTAGAACAGAGGCGTTAAGTGAGCAGAATTTAAACTTTAGTGAAAGGGTTAACACCAGCGAAAGCGCTAGTTCTCCCCAGAGCGGTCAAAAGGATAGGTCCGAGTCAAAAAGATTGACTTGTTTTCATTGTCAAAAAGTTGGACAGCCAAAGGCAAATTGTTGGAAATTAAAAAGAAAACCAGTGGCAATATCAAATTGTATGAATTGATATTAAAAGACAGACTCATTCAGAGGATGCAGGGGTGGATGTTCGAATGTCACGCTTAAGCATTATGGGATTTGGTTCTGAGGTTGGAGCTAAGCTACATTTGCCTGCATTTTTGGTTATTAGATAGTTAGAAAATAGATTTTGCATAAAGGAGGTGTTATTCAGACAGGTGACGGCAAACTTGGTCAAAGGGCTTTAAGGAGGGGCTTAGATGGAGTAGATGGACCAAATAGCCTCCTTCTACACCATAAGGACACTATGTGGAAAGGTTAGGGAGAGGAATCCCACAACTTCCAGCTTGAGGCACAGATACCAAGAGACAGACTTGAAAGGAAGCTGAGAGCCAGGGATTGAAATCAATCAAAGAGGGATGGATCCATTGGCTAAATTCGGAGAAACCCCAGAGAAACCATTGAGAAATCTCCAGCCGGGTTTCCCTGCAGCCAGGTTTGGGGAGACTGTGTTGTGGTGGAAATGTCAGTTGAGACATGGGTTCAAATCCCACCACGGCGGATGGTGGAATTTAAATTCGATGAATAAATCTGGAACTGAAAGCTACTCTCTGTCATGGCGATCATGAAACTATCATCGATTGTCGGAAAAACCCATCTGGTTCACGAATGTCCCTTTGTGGGAGGGGGGAAATCTGCCGTCTTTACCCGGTCCGACCAACTCCAGACCCACAGCAATGTGGTTGGCTCTGAGCTGCCCCTCTGAAATGGCCGAGCGAGACACTCAAGGGCAATTAGGGATGGGTAATAAATGCCGGCCTTACCAGTGATGCCCATATCCTATGAAAGTAATTGAAAGTGGGCCCTTTCATAAGAACATAAGAGCTAGGAGCAGGAGGAGGCCATCTGGCCCCTCGAGCCTGCTCCGCCATTCAATGAGATCATGGCTGATCTTTTGTGGACTCAGCTCCACTTTCCGGCCCAAATGCCATAACCCTTAATCCCTTTATTCTTCAAAAAACTATCTACCTTTATCTTAAAAACATTTAATGAAGGAGCCTCAACTGCTTCACTGGGCAGTGAATTCCATAGATTCACAACCCTTTGGGTGAAGAAGTTCCTCCTAAGCTCAGTCCTAAATCTACTTCCCCCTATTTTGAGGCTATGCCCTCAAATGTCATATTTACGGCATATTTACGCCACAGAAACGGGTGGAAATTTGCTGTACGTGACCTTTGCCTGATGGTGTGACCCAATTTGGGGAATTCAATTTGATCTGCAGAATTCCTGCTCTGCCGATTGAAATTTGATGGCAGGAACTTCATCTGGATATGTCTGCTGGGTGTAATGGTGAAACGAGTCCTTTATTCGCCCTGCACAAACGTCCTTTAGATTAACGCACAGCAAAAAAACAGAGCAAGTCGATAAACTGCTTAATACCCATGGAAGGAGACAGACTTTTTCTTCTTGGTGAAGAGCCACTTTTTTTCTTTCTTTGTGTGCTCGAGGTTGACCCCTGACATGTCCCCCTTGCACCTGATCTGCTCCTGACTGGTATTCCGGACCTGGCTCAGCTCGTCGGATTGCCAGATTGTTTTGAAGACAATGTCCGTCATTCTTCAATGCCTCGCGGGCTCGATGCAGGAAGCAGATGCGCGTGGAGGTGGCCGGCGCGTCAAGGCTGTGCGTTGGGATGGCTGTGGCCCAGGAAGAGATCCGCTTGATTTAACCAGGGGATGAACTTGCCTCACATCTTCTGCACTTGCTCTGGTAAAGGATGCCTCCATCAACAGCGCAGGAAGATCCCTTTCTCACAGGAAGGCAAGCAACACGGAGAGCGATGGCTCACTGTAGCAGAAGCAAGTCTGATAAGAATAGAAAGATACTCAAGTACCATAATGGCTGAGAGAACTCAGGAAGTGATGTGTCACAATAGCGTATAGAACACAGGAAGTGATGTGTCACAATAGCGTATAGAACACAGGAAGTGATGTGTCACAATAGCGTATAGAACACAGGAAGTGATGTGTCACAATAGCGTATAGAACACAGGAAGTGATGTGTCACAATAGCGTATAGAACACAGGAAGTGATGTGTCACAATAGCGTATAGAACACAGGAAGTGATGTGTCACAATAGCGTATAGAACACAGGAAGTGATGTCACAATAACGTATAGAACACAGGAGGTGATGTGTCACAATAGCGTATAGAACACAGGAAGTGATGTATCACAATAGCATATAGAACACAGGAAGTGATGTGTCACAAAAGCATAGAACACAGGAAGTAGTGTCACAATAGCGTAAAGAACACAGCAAGTGATGTGTCACAATAGCACATGGAACACAGGAAGTGGTGCCACAATAGTGTAAAGAATACGGGAAGTGATGTGTCATATAGAACACGGAAAGTGATATGTCCCAATAGCGTGTAGAATACAGAAAGTGGTGTCGCAATAGTGTAAAAACACAGGAAGTGAAATGTCACAATAGCACATAGAACACAGGAAGTGACGTGTCACAATAGCACATAGAACACAGGAAGTGACGTGTCACAATAGCACATAGAACACAGGAAGTGACGTGTCACAATAGCACATAGAACACAGGAAGTGACGTGTCACAATAGCATACTGAACACAGAAAATGGGGTGTCTAGGGTGGCCCGACCTCTGGTTTTATAGTGGACAGTCCAATTTTAACCTGTCTGGCCACGGCCTCTTACCAAATGGCTCCACATCTGATGTTTTGACCCTTAGCCCTCTTACCTTAGTCTGTGTTTTTTCCTTTCTCTGCCTGCAGCAGCTGCGCTAGATTGGGACCCAAAAACAGGGCGTGATGATGTCACTGCACACGTGACTGAACCACCACATACGCATGATGAATGGAGGAAATTTTTATATAGGTTGTATTTTATATATATCCGTTGAAGTAATGTTATTAAACGCCTGCTTTAAGGTGTATATATCTGTTGCAGTAATATGTTTAAAAATCCTGGCTTAACGTAGAGATAGGCGGTGTGCCATGGGATCAATGGATTTCGGGATTTAAATTACTAACTCTAACCCTAACCCTAATTCATATTAGCTTGCTCGCGGACGGATAGTCCACAAGAATTAACAACCCACTAGAAGGTGATACTTGTACATTGCCTTTGAACTGAAGGCCACTGAGTATTGGAACAGCTCACAGGTGGCATATCGACATTCGATACAGCAACAAATACTCTCGGAAAATGCTTGGGCCGGAAATGAATGTGACGATCCAATGACCTTGATTCCATCAGAGATGCCGGAGAGCCCATCCTGGTCAGGTAGGCACAGAAATGTGCCCCAATTTAGGAGGTACCCTTTTGGTTCACTGCACCCCGCCCAGCTCGAGGAACAAAATGTAACTCGTCCTTAATCACTTCGCAAAGGTGTGCGGGCCATCAAAGAAGAGGACTTCATCACCTCGACATGTGGAGGAGTCCCTTCATGAGAGAGAGGTGTGGCATCTATAAACCATCGCAGATGGTAAAACATCAGGGGCGGGATTCTCCGTCAGCGGGATTCTCCGCTTCTCCGGCAGCGCACTCATGCCCGCGGATTCCCCCACGGCGTGGGGAGGGGGGGGGGGGGGCAGGGGGGTTGGGGGGGAGGGGGGGGCAAGAATCCCGCCCCAGGTTATTCTACGAAACGTGCCGTTGGGATTGTGGGCATCGCTGTGTCACTCCTCGTGGAGGTTAGTGCGAAAGTATCTACATTGAGCGACAATCTCTACCACGGGTATCTTTTACAAATGTGTCTCACTCCTGCGGGAGACTCTCGTCAAACTCAGCAATTCCGGATTTAGACAGGTTCATATTCCACATGGCCACAGGCAGAAGCCTCGTCGACAGAAACGTTTTTGAGAAGATGGGTTTTAAACTTGAAGACCTCACCAGTACACACCATCTAAGGCATACAGGCCAGGATTCCACAGTCCCCCAGCCAAGGGTTTCTTGCCACCACACTGTTCGCTGCAGGCGGGATTCTCTCCTCCCGTCGTTTTGTCATCGGGATTTCCCATTGAAGCCCCCCACACGTGCGTTCCAATTTGGCTACAAAGGACATCTGGGCATTCTTAGGATGAAACAAGAATCCCGTCAATCAGTCTGCTGGCCGGCAATAGACCCAATTGAAGAGTTCACTGGAAAGTGAGTTTGTTGGCTCAGTGAGAAATCTGTTAGGCTGTGTCCCCTACCTCTACAATTGACCTCATGGCCAACAAAACCAAGTTCCCATCTGTGGAGAAATGCAATCGGCCCCTTGGGAATCTTTTGCTTCACCATCTCCATGGCAAACGGCCAGAAGTTGTCACAACACATTCCATAACCATGACTTCACTCAATGACATTCTGGACTAGGTCGATTATGAAATGGGATTTGCCGGAGGCGATTGCTACAGACGATGGACTGGCATCGGCCGGTGCAATAGGGCGTTCACGGACAGTCTGGGAGTTGGTGTTTGAGGACATTGAAGATAAGGTTTGCATCAAACAGCAAAATGTACACCCGTGAATTCACATCATCCCTAGGCAGGGCAGCCTAGACCCAGGGCAGCACAAGTGGATAGCACTGTGGCTTCACAGCGCCAGGGTGCCAGGTTCGATTCCCGGCTTGGGTCACTGTCTGTGCGGAGTCTGCACGTTCTCCCCGTGTCTGCGTGGGTTT
The DNA here is from genome assembly GCF_047496885.1 of Scyliorhinus torazame. Taxonomy (NCBI): domain Eukaryota; kingdom Metazoa; phylum Chordata; class Chondrichthyes; order Carcharhiniformes; family Scyliorhinidae; genus Scyliorhinus; species Scyliorhinus torazame. The sequence goes on along the minus strand of NC_092735.1, from coordinate 25,163,331 downwards.
CCTCCGGGTGCTCCGGTTTCCTCCCACAGTCCAAAGATGTGCAGGTTAGGTGGATTGGCCACGATAAATTGCCCTTAGTGACCAAAAAGGTTAGGAGGGGTTATTGGGTTTCGGGGATAGGGTGGAGGTGAGGGTTTAAGTGGGTCGGTGCAGACTCGATGGGCCGAATGGTTGATCACTACCAATGCCTGTCTGTTGGATGACAGCACAATGGTTGGAATTTACTTGCCCCTCCTGCTGGTGGGATGTTGAACGTCTGCCGCGGGGGAACCTACTGCGACGGGTCCGAGAAACTATTACCAACGCGGAACACGGGGCGCAATTCTCTGTTCCAGCGGCTAAGTGCCGGCGGCAACGGAGAATCCGCGGGTGGTTCATGACGGGAAAAATCAGCGTGGACCCCTCACCAATTCTGGTAACGGTGAGGGGCTAGCACCGGCGCCACGTGAACCACCCGCGGATCGTGCGGAAAACGGACGGAGATTCGCCGGGTCCCGGGCCACGCAGGCTGATGGTCTGCACCGGAAAACATGGCGCTGCCCATGCTAGAACCCTAACCATAACTCGCCCACCCCGACCCCACAGCTCACCCCCACCCCATTCCCCCCAGCCCGAGCAGAAGCCCCCCCACGCCAGCGGCACGGATCCTGGACGAGTGTTGTGACGCAGCCAGCACACCGGGTTCCTGACGGCTGGGACCACACATGGCGCACGCCGTCGGGAACGCGGCCCATCGGTGGAGGAGCATCGCGGGAGGGCCGGCTGATGACGCGCCAACGGGCTTGCGACTGCGCACGGGGCGCGTCCTGCTGATGCCGACATGGAGGAGGTGGAGCATCACAAACTGGGATCAAACTGGCGCTTACCCGAATCCGGCGCTGGGAACCATTCTCCGCCCGAATTCCGCCAGGAGAGAGAACAGGGATTGTTACTCACTACAACACAGAGAACACAAGGATTGTTACTCACTACAGCACAGAGAACACAGGGATTGTTACTCACTACAGCACAGAGAACTCAAGGATTGCTACTCACTACAGCACAGAGAACATAGGGATTGTTACTCACTACAGCACAGAGGACCCAGGGATTGTTACTCACTACAGCACAGAGGACACAGGGATTGTTACTCACTACAGCACAGAGGACACAGGGATTGTAACTCACTACAGCACAGTGAACACAGGGATTGTTACTCACTACAGCACAGAGGACACAGGGATTGTTACTCACTACTGCACAGAGAACACAGGGATTGTTACTCACTACAGCACAGAGGACACAGGGATTGTTACTCACTACAGCACAGAGGACACAGGGATTGTTACTCACTACAGCACAGAGAACACAGGGATTGTTACTCACTACAGCACAGTGAACACAGGGATTGTTACTCACTACAGCACAGAGAACACAGGGATTGTTACTCACTACAGCACAGAGGACACAGGGATTGTTACTCACTACAGCACAGAGGACACAGGGATTGTTACTCACCACAGCACAGTGAACACAGGGATTGTTACTCACTACAGCACAGTGAACACAGGGATTGTTACTCACTACAGCACAGTGAACACAGGGATTGTTACACACTACAGCACAGAGGACACAGGGATTGTTACTCACTACAGCACAGTGAACAAAGGGATTGTTACTCACTGCAGCACAGTGAACACAGGGATTGTTACTCACTACAGCACAGTGAACACAGGGATTGTTACTCACTACAGCACAGTGAACACAGGGATTGTTACACACTACAGCACAGTGAACACAGGGATTGTTACTCACTACAGCACAGTGAACACAGGGATTGTTACTCACTACAGCACAGTGAACACAGGGATTGTTACTCACTACAGCACAGTGAACACAGGAATTTTTACTCACTACAGCACAGTGAACACAGGGATTGTTACTCACTACAGCACAGTGAACACAGGGATTGTTACTCACTACAGCACAGTGAACACAGGGATTGTTACACTACAGCACAGAGGACACAGGGATTGTTACTCACTACAGCACAGTGAACAAAGGGAGTGTTACTCACTACAGCACAGAGGACACGGGGATTGTTACTCACTACAGCATAGAGGACACAGGGACTGTTACTCACTACAGCACTTAGGACACAGGGATTGTTACTCACTACAGCACTGTGAACACAGGCATTGTTACTCACTACAGCACAGAGGACACAGGGATTGTTACTCACTACAGCACAGAGGACACAGGGATTGTTACTCACTACAGAACAGAGGATACAGGGATTGTTACTCACCACAGCACAGTGAACACAGGGATTGTTACACTACAGCACAGTGAACACAGGGATTGTTACTCACTACAGCACAGTGAACACTGGGATTGTTACTCACTACAGCACGGAGGACACGGGGAGTGTTACTACTGCACAGAGGACACAGGGATTGTTACTCACTACAGCACAGAGGACACAGGGATTGTTACTCACTACAGCACAGAGGACACAGGGATTGTTACTCACTACATCACAGAGGACACAGGGATTGTTACTCACTACAGCACAGAGGACACAGGGATTGTTACTCACTACAGCACAGAGGACACAGGGATTGTTACTCACTGCAGCACAGAGGACACAGGGATTGTTACTCACTACAGAACAGAGGATACAGGGATTGTTACTCACCACAGCACAGTGAACACAGTGATTGTTACTCACTACAGCACAGTGAACACAGGGATTGTTACTCACTACAGCACAGTGAACACAGGGATTGTTACTCACTACAGCACAGTGAACACAGGGATTGTTACTCACTACAGCACGGAGGACACCGGGATTGTTACTCACTACAGCACTGAGGACACGGGGATTGTTACTACTGCACAGAGGACACAGGGATTGTTACTCACTACAGCACAGAGGACACAGGGATTGTTACTCACTACAGCACAGAGGACACAGGGATTGTTACTCACTACATCACAGAGGACACAGGGATTGTTACTCACTACAGCACAGAGGACACAGGGATTGTTACTCACTACAGCACAGAGGACACAGGGATTGTTACTGCAGCACAGAGGACACAGGGATTGTTACTCACTACAGAACAGAGGATACAGGGATTGTTACTCACCACAGCACAGTGAACACAGTGATTGTTACTCACTACAGCACAGTGAACACAGGGATTGTTACTCACTACAGCACAGTGAACACAGGGATTGTTACTCACTACAGCACAGTGAACACAGGGATTGTTACTCACTACAGCACAGTGAACACAGGGATTGTTACTTACTACAGCACAGAGGACACAGGGATTGTTACTCACTACAGCACTGAGGACACAGGGATTGTCACTCACTACATCACAGAGGACACAGGGATTGTTACTCACTACAGCATAGAGAACACAGGGATTGTTACTCACTACAGCACAGAGGACACAGGGATTGTTACTCACTACAGCACAGAGGACACAGGGATTGTTACTCACTACAGCACAGAGGATACAGGGATTGTTACTCACCACAGCACAGTGAACACAGGGATTGTTACTCACTACAGCAGAGAACACAGGAAATGAAGTGACTCGCATTCAATATCACGTGTCCAATGAATACCACTCATCCGTTGCCACTCACCGTGTATAGACAACAACCTTGGACTTCACTTACTAAATATCCCTCATTAACCATTTCTGATATATCATCCAGCGATTAATCGCCTGTTAAATATCAACTGTTCTAACTTTTTCCAGCTCTGACGAAAGGTCATTGAGCTGAATTGTAAACTCTGTTTCTGTCTCCATGGATGCTGCCATGCCTCTTGAGTATTTACAGCATTTTCTGTTTGTATTTCAGATCTCCAGAATTCACGGAATTTTGCCGTGGCAACTCCTGTTCAGCATCACCTTGCGATGTCACCTATTCAACATCATCCACTGAATACCAGTGGCTAACTCACTCATTCAATAACACACACTCAATATCACACTGGCAGTGTCCTCTGTTGACTATCATCTATTCAACTCTCCAAGGGTGGCACAGTAGCACAGTGGTTAGCCCTGTTGCTTCACAGCGCCAGGGTCCCGGGTTCGATTCCCGGCTTGGGTGCACTGTCTGTGCGGAGTCTGTATGTTCTCCCTGTGTCTGCGTGGGTTTCCTCCGGGTGCTCCGGTTTCCTCCCACAAGTCCCGAAAGACGTGCTGTTAGGTGAATTGGATATTCTGAATTCTCCCTCAGTGTACCCGAACAGGCGCTGGAGTGTGGCGACTAGGGGCTTGTCACAGTAGCTTCATACAGTGTTATTGTATGCCTACTTGTGACAATAAAGATTATTATTATTATTATTAAGTGGTAAACACAGTTCAGTATTACATTACGAATATCTGCATTCAATCGCCTCGATGACAACAGGTATTTGCACAATTAGTACAACAAATACATTGCAAAACATGCTAAGAAAGTTGCTGGGTGTGATAATCCTCTCGAGGATCATGAGGGATCACTCATTGATCTCCCTGTGGGGCTCGTGGAGTATGGGTTCCCATGGTGATGGGTGGAGGAGGCCCGTACAGCTGGGATTTGTTATTGAGCATCTTAAATACCGTCCCAGACCCAGACTGGAGCTCCTGTTAGTCCCGAGCTGAGGCACTAATGCTGTTAGCCCCAGCTGCGGCTTTACTGTAGAGTTAAAATACATTTGGTTTAACCTTTACTTTGTGTCTCTCAGATTATTACATTGGGGGAATACTTAGCTGGTATACCTGTGAAGTTCTTGAGACAGAAACAGTTATATATTCAGCCAGACACATTTAGAGTTAGCTGTTAGACATGGATTCTTTATTTTCTCTTCCTAGCAGACTCTCTCTGCTGGTACATGTGCGTACAGTGGACAAAATGCACAATGCAATTTTCAGTACCTGACAATATCCTCAGCTGATATCCACACACAAACACACATCAGCTTTCCAGAAGTCGGTACACCACAATAAGGGGATGAGACCCCTGACCAATGTATTTTGCTTCATGCTAGTCCAGGGCTACTGAGGCCAATGGAATTCTCCCAACAACATCCCACCTGATATCAGTTGATCCAGAATGAAACATGAGTCAAATGAGGATCTTGTTCTCTGGGTTCAACTTCTGCTGGGAAACTGAAATGAATATGCTGCATATCTGAATTGAACATTGATGAGAACAACTGGACAACACAGAAACAGGCCATTTGGCCCAAAGGCCCATTGCTGGTGTTTCTGCTCCTTCTATTCTACTTCACCTCACCCTATCAGCATAAGCTTCTATTCCTCTCTCCCTCGTGTCTTTATCTAGTTTTCCATTAACTGTGTCAGTACTATTCACCTCAACCAGTCCTGCAGTCACGGAGGTCCACATTTACACCATTCCCTGGGTAAAGAGGTTGTTCCTGAATTCTCCATAATTATGGCCGTAATTTTGGTCTCCTCCACATTTGAAAATATCTTCTCTACTCAAACCTTATCAAACCTTTCATAATTATCTAGACATCTAGGACACCCCTTAACATTCTCTTTTCTGGAGATAAGAGCCTCGGTCTGGTCACTTTCATGACTTTCTTTGGTAGGTTTTCCAATTAGCGATTTGTTTTTATTTAAGTTATGTTTTATTGCTTTATCTGGCTGACATTTCAGGCATGTTTCTGTTGTTTGAGTGCCTTTATTAGAGTAATGTGAGTGCAATGTTAGTTTATGACTGTAATGTTAGTGTAATATTAATGAATGACTGTAATGTTAGTGCAATGTTAGTATATGACTACAATGTTAGTGTAATATTAATGAATGATTGTAATGTTAGTGTAATGTTAATTAATGACTGTAATGTTAGTGTAATAGTTTAGGACTGTAATGTCAGTGTAATGTTAGTTTATGATTGTAATGTTAGTGCAATGTTAATGAATGACTGTAATGTTAGTTTAGAACATAGAACATTACAGCGCAGTACAGGCCCTTCGGCCTGTGAAACCACTCAAAAGCCCATCTACACTATTGATTGTAATGTTAGTGTAAGACTGTAATGTTAGCTATGACTGTAATGTTAATTAATGATTAATGTTAGTGTAAAGTTAATGAATGACTTTAATGTTAGTGTAATGGTAGTTTATGATTGTAATGTTAGTGTAAGACTGTAATGTTAGCTTATGACTGTAATGTTAATTAATGACTGTAATGCTAGTGTGAAGTTAATGAATGACTGTAATGTTAGTGTAATGGTAGTTTAGGACTGTAATGTTAGTGTAATGGTAGTTTAGGACTGTAATGTTAGTTTATGACTAATGTTAGTGTAATGTTAATGAATGACTGTAAGGTTAGTGTAATGTTAATGTAATGTTAATTAATGGCTGTAATGTTAATTAATGACTGTAATGTTAGTGGAATGTTAATTAATGATTGTAATGTTCATTTATGACTGTAATGTTAGTGTAATGTTAATTAATGACTGTAATGTAGTTTATGACTATAATGTTAGTGTAATGTTAGTGTAATGTTAATTAATGGCTGTAATGTTAATGTAATGTTAATTAATGACTGTAATGTTAGTGGAATGTTAATTAATGATTGTAATGTTCATTTATGACTGTAATGTTAGTGTAATGTTAATTAATGACTGTAATGTAGTTTATGACTATAATGTTAGTGTAATGTTAATGAATGACTGTAAGGTTAGTGTAATGTTAATGAATGACTGTAATGTTAATGTAATGTTAATTAATGATTGTAATGTTCATTTATGACTGTAATGTTAGTGTAATGTTAATTAATGACTGTAATGTTAGTGTAATGTTAATGAATGACTGTAATGTTAATGTAATGTTAATTAATGACTGTAATGTTAGTGTAATGTTAATTAATGATTGTAATGTTTGTTTATGACTGTAATGTTAGTGAATCACTTGCAGATTTGTGTATAAATTGTTATGATTTGATAACAGGTTAAAAAGAAATTCAAACTTCCAGTTCTTAGCTGAAAAATGACAAACCAAGATTTCATGATAAAAATAGCTTTTGCTGTTTCCATGACGAAAGGGGGAACACTACTAATTAAACACATCCTTTTTATAGGCAACTTAAACTTTAAACTACTGAACAGTTTACCCTTTTCTGCTTTTAATGACAACCAAAAACCCCAATTATGTTATGTTAGTCAGTATCTTAAGTGGATATTTAATCTCCTGGAATAAATTCAAAGTGTTCCACAGATTCTGTTATTTTTCTTTCCTCATAGTGTCTTCCACAGTGAGAGTTTTCTGGGGAATTCTCCCTCAAGCTTCAGCTCGGCAAATCCTCCAGCCTTGTTTTAACTCCTCATAAGAGCTGCTCGGCAAACTGAGTCCGAGCTCCCACCCGCATTCCGTGTGTTGAATGGTAGAGTCAGCATTTCCTCTGCCTAATGTACAAGCCTGGCTAACATCCAATTGTTTTTGTTCCCCGTCTCCCGGTGTACAGAAGATCCCCCAAGACCAAATTGCACCTTCCACTTTGTCTGTAATATCTGTGTTTTTAGGGAAGCCTGTAACCTGATCTCAAAATGGCTTCCAATTGGCCTGTAACCTGATCTCAAATTGACAGGGTGGATGTGGAGAGGATGTTTCCTCTTCTGCGAGAATCTGGAAATAGGGGTCACTGTTTAAAAATAAGGGGCTGCCCATTGAAGACCGAGACGAGGAGAGTTTTTTCTCTCAGAGTGGTAGCATAGTCTTTGAATAATTTTAAGGTAGAGCTCGAACGATTCTTGATTAACAAGGGGAGGGTGAAGCTTATTGGGGGGCCGGGGGGGGCGGTTAGGCAGGAATGTGGGGCTGAGGTTGCAATCAGATCAGCCAGGATCTTATTGAATGGGGGAGCAGGCTCGAGGGACCGAGTGGCCCTACTCGGGCTCCCAATTCTTTTACTCGCTTTTACAGATACAGTGCAAAACTATGATCATCTGATAAACCACATTATGTAATATAAAACATAACAATCCTATAAAACTCACACATGTAACAAAAAGGTGGGATCCTCCCCCGCCACCCACCCCATGACAGCCGAGGTGGCTGCAAGTGAGGATCTCCTGGTCCTGCAGATGTCTATGGGGTGCCCCAAACCCTCTACTGCCTGGGAACCCGCCACAGGAGCGGGGAGTGGGGGGGGTCACCATCGATGGGGCTGGTGGGCCCGAACATTTTGGCCAAAAATAAAAGACAAACAAAACTAGACGTCACGGGGATTCTGCAAATTTCCTAAACACGACCGTCTTCACTCTGAGGAGAAAATTGGTGAGGACCTTAAATATTAATCATTCTATTTGTTCAAATGAAAATACCAAGACTTAGCACCGTTACACAGAGTCTGCAGTTTATAAAGCAGGCAGAGGAACATTCGCAGCCCAGTGTCTCTTCACCCGAACATCCAGGACTGTAGCTACACTGCCCGCACCAGCCCTGTACACACACACGTACACACACACACATGCACGCACACATGCACACACGTACACACACACACATACACACGTACACACACACACACGTACACGCACGTACACACACACATGTACACACACACGCACTCACACACGTACACACACACACGTACACACACACGTACACACACACGCACACACACACGCACACATACACACACGTACACACACACCCACGTACACGCACGCACACACGTACACACACACACATACCTGTACATGCACATATGTACACACACACGTACACACGCACACGTACACACACGCACACGCACGTACACACACACACACGTGCGCACACACACAGCACACACAGAAATCTTTGCAACTGCTGTGGACTTCAGTTTCCAACTCGGGAAAGAAAAGTATCATATTCGGATTGTGAATTCCAAACTCGGTCCCATGGTTTTCAAACCTAGCCTTAGTTTGTTGCGTGTGATCGGAGGACAAATTTGAGGACCCCGGTGTTCACAGTGCAACGTTGGCAGGGTGGTTTGCATGATCGAATCGTCACGGCTTACTGTCCTTCGCAGATGAAGGACCTGTCATGAAAAAAAGATCATTAAATCAGTGAATGAATGATTCAAAAACATCGTCAACTCCGCTTGATGCGGTCATGTGGGCGTCGAAGGTGACCAAACCAACTAAGGTCGATGGAATTGTAAAGATATACAAGATGCGGGCCAGGCTGACGGAACAGACTTGAGGGGTCGAATCGCCTCCTCTGCGTCCCATGGGTGCATCGCAGGCTGTTCCACGGCAGCGGGATTGGGGAGGCAATACTGCCTGTGCCCAGTGGCATGGGCATGGCCAAAGCATTTCTGCTCGTCCGTGTGGGCAGCACGACTCCCACTCTGGAACGTCTACTCCCTCAGTGGGTCGAAGCTTTGCCGCATGACCTCTGCCGGTGACTCACCCACTTCCCAATCGGAAAGGGGAAGGACACTTGCCGATCCAATTGGATTGATCGTGACTGTTTCACATTTCCAATTTTGTTTCTAAGAAATTTGCGCATGGGATAATTTTCATGCCGTTCTTCTGGATGTTGCTCGTAGCAGTGACGTGGGCATTAAACTTTCATTCCTGGACACGCACCGGCAAAATCATTACAAAACAGACACAACAAAGTCCCACCGGATCTATTTGGCAAGGTGCCGTTTCTGATGATATTTATGGTACCTGCAAACGTGGGCGGGGCTCTGCTGTTCCTGATGACGTCACTTTGCAGCAAGGATTCCGCCAGCCATGTCAAGGCTTCGGTGCAATAATCCACCTACAACAACAACTCGCATTGACACAGCGCCTTTAACAGAGCAAAACATTCAGAGGCGATTATCAAAGTGTGGGCACTGAGCCGGGTAGAGAAGTGAGGTATTCGCTGGTCCCACTGGGGTCTCCACTACATTGGGGGGAATAAACGCAGATTGGGTGACCACTTTGCGGAACGCCTCCGCTAAGCCTGAAAGCAGATACCCGTCCGTGAGAAGGGCGGCAAGGTGATTAGCACTGCTGCCCCACAGCGCCAGGGACCTGGGTTCGATTCCGATCTCGGGTGACTGTGCGGAGTCTGCACATTCTCCCCATGTCTGCAGTTTCCTCCGGGTGCTCCAGTTTCCTCCGGCAGTCCAAAGATGTGCAGGTTAGGTGGATTGGCCACGCTAACGCTAAATTGGCAGGTTACAGGCACTGGGATGTGGGCCTAGGTAGGGTCCTCTTTCGAAGGATTGATGTAGGCTTTATGGGCCGAAGGGTCTCCTTCTGCACTGTAGGGATTCTCTGACTCCTGTCGCTTGCCATTTAAGCTCAGCTCTCATGGCTACATGTCCTTGGCCTGCTGCAATGTCCCAGTGAAGCCCAACGTAGACTGGAGGAGCAGCATCTTAACTTCCGAATAGGCCCTCACAACTCAACATGGAGTTCAGCTTTTAGACAGTGGTCTTCCACCTCCATCTTAACCTTTTAAAAAAATATATCCCAAACATTTGTTGTCCCCATGCAAAAGCCCTCATTGCCCCTCCCCCACTGGGCCATCTCTCACTTGTTCTTGCGTGTTTCTACATCTTTGTTGCAATCTCGCCCAGCTCCCACTAACCATGCACCTTCTACTCTGCTCCAGCTGTTTCACCCTGTCATATACAAAGAACAAAGAAAAGTACAGCCCTTCGGCCCTCCAAGCCTGCGCCGACCATGCTGCCCGACTAAACTACAATCCTCTACACTTCCGGGGTCCGTATCCCTCTATTCCCATCCTATTCATGTATTTGTCAAGATGCTCCTTAAATGTCACTATCGTCCCTGCTTCCACCACCTCCTCCGGCAGTGAGTTCCAGGCACCCACTACCCTCTGTGCAAAAAATCTGCCTCGTACATCTACTCTAAACCTTGCACCTCTCACCTTAAACCTATGCCCCCTAGTAATTGACCCCTCTACCCTGGGAAAAAATCTCTGCCTATCCACTCTGTCTATGCCCCTCATAATTTTGTAGACCTCTATCAGGTCGCCCCTCAACCTCCGTCGTCCCAGTGAGAACAAACCGAGTTTACTCAACTTCCCCTCATAGCTAATGCCCTCCATACCAGGCAACATCCTGGTAAATCTCTTCTGCGCCCTCTCTAAAGCCTCCACATCTTTCTGGTAGTCTGGAGACCAGAATTGAACACTATACTCCAAGTGTGGCCTAACTAAGGTTCTATACAGCTGCAACATGACTTGCCAATTCTTATACTCAATGCCCCGGCTAGTGAAGGCAAGCATGCCGTATGCCTTCTTGACTACCTTCTCCACCTGTGTTGCCCCTTTCAGTGACCTGTGGACCTGTACACCTAGATCTCTCTGACTGTCAATACTCTTGAGGGTTCTACCATTCACTGTATATTCCCTAGCTGTATTAGACCTTCCAAAATGCATTACCTCACATCTGTACGATAAATAACGTACGGTAAATAATCAGGAATATGGTAAATAATACAACACGTCACTCCCTCTCTTAATTCTGAAGATGACTCATACGGACTCAAAACATTAACTCCGTTTTCTCTCCCTGCAGATGCTGCCAGGTCTGCTGTGTTTTTTAGCAGTCTCTGTTTTTGCCAAGTGAGATATTGGGACAGGTGACAAAGCTTTTAGGAACCTCCTAAAGAAGGCGGGAGAGTCAGAGTGGGTTAGGGAAAGAAGAGAGAGATTTGCATTTATATAGCGTCTTTCACGACCACCAGGCATCCCTGCTTCCTTTATAGCCTATGACGTACGTTTGAAGTGTAGTCAACTGCTGCTATGTAGGAAATGCAGCAGGAAATTTGTGCATAGCAAGCTCCCACAAACAGCAACACAGTCATAACTAAATAATCTATTTAGTGATGTTGCTTGTGGAATGAATATTGGCCAGAATACAAGGGGAGTCTACTGCTTCTATTCATAGGGTCTTATACATCTGCCTTCATCTGAGTCCATCTCATTTCAATCAAAAACAACACATATCCATTAGGGTGTTGCTGAAAAAAAAAAAAGAGACATGCAATCAAAGTTTTTCATCTTACACTCATCAGGGCAGTTCCCAAGAAATTACCGAGAGGGGGAAACAACAATTTATAGCGCATGAGAAGAGAGTGGTGATTGGTTGGGAAGTGGACTCTGATTGGTGGAGGCATTGCCATGGAGAATGAAGCATGGAACAGTTAACTGCCCAGCTTTGTTCAACGTCAAGTTGGGCAGGTCAACTCTGATTGGTCAAATCATTGCCTTGGGGAATGAACCAGGGAATGACTGTTCCCGATGCTTTTGTTTATGTACCTCCCAGCAAAGATATACTGGGACTGAGGGCCTGGATAGCTGACAGCAGAAATGCCAATGGTGTCGCCAATGGAAATCGATATGCAAGAGGTGATCTATCAGGAACCAATCGCAAAGAGAGCATTAGCCCAATCACAGGCAGCCAAGGCAGAACTATATGTCTGCAGCCATATTAATTAATTATGGCTATATTAATATGGCTAAGATTAATTGTAACCAAGTGATGTTCACAGATATGGCACTTTCCTGCATTTTGTTAAAAGATTAGCTTCGGATGCGAATACTTGCCACCAGATTTGGTGCAATAGATCTTACCTGTTTTTCGAGTAGCTTCAATCGCCGGTCATGCTCTCTGATGTCAGTTATGTAACTTAAAACACTGTCAACCCTAAAAAAACAAATCGAACCATCAGGTGGCAAGAACTGAAAGTGGGCCCCAGTCTCTCAAGGGAGCTCTCACGCTGAGGCCTTCCCATTCAGGCTCTCGCTCTCTCTCACTTCCAGCTCTGGGAATTCTGTCTCTCCGAACCTTCAAGCACTGGGAGTTCTGTTTTTCCCTCGGCTGCTCGACCTCCCTTCCCAGTGAGTTGGCGTTTTTTCGTCTGCTGACTGCGATGCCTGAGTGAATCTGAGTCAGAGGCAATTGAGTAAACGAGCGTTATTGGGGTGTGAATCCAGTGGAGTGAGTAGAAAGCTGAGAAGCACTTCTAATTACCTGTGCCTATTCATTACGGAATAATTGTTGAATGAGTTGATATTCGTGGCTGAGTTGGACAGATTTTTCATTGACAAGGGAGTCAAAGGTTATGTGGGGGGGCAGTCAGGAACATGGAGCTAAGGCCACAACCAGATCGGGCATCAGCTTATTGAATGGCAGAGCAGACTCGAGGGGCTGAATGGCCTACTCCTAGCTCTCATGATCTTATGCTTTTAGGACCATTTTTTAGGCTATCCGAATGCCCACCTAAAACAGACATTAAGGGTGGGATTCTCCGGTCCCCCAGTCGCGTGGTTCTCGGCGGGACGCCGTTCCCTGGCAACGGGATTCTCTAGTCTGGCCTAAATCTCTTACTCAGTTAAATCAGGGGCCTAACTCCTAGACCCCACCCCAGCCGCTCAGCCCATGGCAACCTGGGTTCCCCTGAACTCCGACTTCCGCTGCAGCCAGACAAGAATTCCGCTTCCAAAACTCTACTTACACTTTGTGGTTAGCTCCCCTTCTGCTGTCCTTAACCCACCGGGATTTCTGTAGGAGCCGCTGCCTGAAATTGAATCCTCCACCCTGACGGGTTACCTCGGGAAGGCTGAAAGAGGCCAACAGCTCCTCCCAAATAGGCAGATGAGATCCTCATTGGGCCTCCACCTTTGGGATGCACTCTGACCTCAAAGCGACGACGCTGGGCACAACATTCAGGCCTGACAGATTTCCACCCCTGAGATCGACATAAATCCTGAACGTTTGGAATTGTATTTGTCTTGTGAAGAGGGCCGCAAAGATACTGATAACGAATTTCTCAAAGTTACTACTAAGGCCATGGTTGGAATGCTTGAGGCAGCCTATAATAGGAAGGGTATTTATTAAAGCCGTACTGGGGCTGGTTTAGCACACTGGGCTAAATCGCTGGCTTTTAAAGCAGACCAAGGCAGGCCAGCAGCACGGTTCGATCCCCGTACCAGCCTCCCCGAACAGGCGCCAGAATGTGGCGACTAGGGGCTTTTCACAGTAACTTCATTGAAGCCTACTCGTGACAATAAGCGATTTTCATTTCATTTCATTTCATGTAGCACAGATTCACTAGGGTGATATCAGGAATGAGAGCTTCTGGTCATGGTGAAAGGTTTGAAGAATTGGGTCTTTTCCACTAGGTTGCAGAGGGTTAGGGTTAAGGTGGAGTTGTGGTTAGAGTTGGAGTTGGGTTGGGGTTGAGGTTAGGTTGGGGTTGGGTTGGGTTGGGTTGAGGTTAGGGTGGAGTTGGGTTGGGTTGAGGTTAGGTTGGGGTTAGGGTTGGGGTTGGGTTAGAGTTGGGGTTGGGATTAGAGTTAGGGTGGAGTTGTGTTGGGGTTAGGGTTAGGGTTGGGGCTAGATTGTGGTTTGGGGAGGGGTTAGGATTAGAGTTAGGGTGGAGTTGGGTTAGGATTAGGTTGGGGTTAGAGTTAGGGTGGAGTTTGGGTTGGCGTTAGAGTTAGGTTGGAGTTGGGTTTTGGGTTGGGGTTAGGGTTAGAGTTAGCATGGAGTTGGGGTTGGGTTTCGGTCTGGGTTAGAGATAGAGTTACAGTTAGGGCGGAGTTGGGGTTAAAGTTAGGGTTAGGGTTAGGGATAGGGTTGGGGCTAGATTGTGGTTTGGAGTGGGGTTAGGGTTGGGGTTAGCGTTGAGGTTGAGGTTGGGGTTGGGGCTAGATTGTGGTTTGGGGTTGGGTTGGGGTTAGGGTTGGGGTTAGGGTTGGGGTTGGGGCTAGATTGTGGTTTGGGGTTGGGTTGCGGTTGGGGTTGGGGTTGGGGTTGGGGTTAGGGTTGGGGTTGGGGTTGGGGCTAGATTGTGGTTTGGGGTTGGGTTGGGGTTAGGGTTGGGGTTAGGGTTGGGGTTGGGGTTGGGGTTGGGGCTAGATTGTGGTTTGGGGTTGGGTTGGGGTTAGGGTTAGGGTTAAGGTTGGGGTTGGGGTTAGGGTTAGGGTTGGGGTTGGGGTTAGGGTTGGGGTTGTGGTTGGGGTTAGGGTTGGGGTTGGGGTTGGGGTTGGGGCTAGATTGTGGTTTGGGTTTGGGTTGCGGTTAGGGTTGGGGTTAGGATTGGGGCTAGATTGTGGTTTGGGGTTGGGTTGGGGTTAGGGTTAGGGTTTAGGTTGGGGTTGGGGTTAGGGTTGGGGTTGGGGTTAGGGTTGGGGTTGTGGTTGGGGTTAGGGTTGGGGTTGGGGTTTGGGCTAGATTGTGATTTGGGGTTGGGTTGGGTTAGGGTTAGGGTTGGGGTTAGGGTTGGGGTTGGGGTTAGGGTTGGGGTTGTGGTTGGGGTTAGGGTTGGGGTTGGGTTTGAGGTTAGGGTTGGGGTTGTGGTTGGGGTTAGGGTTGGGGTTGGGTTTGGGCTAGATTGTGATTTGGGGTTGGGTTGGGTTAGGGTTAGGGTTGGGGTTAGGGTTGGGGTTGGGGTTAGGGTTGGGGTTGTGGTTGGGGTTAGGGTTGGGGTTAGGGTTGGGGCTAGATTGTGGTTTGGGGTTGGGTTGGGGTTAGGGTTAGGGTTTAGGTTGGGGTTGGGGTTAGGGTTGGGGTTGGGGTTAGGGTTGGGGTTGGGTTTGGGCTAGATTGTGATTTGGGGTTGGGTTGCGGTTAGGGTTGGGGTTAGGATTGGGGCTAAATTGTGGTTTGGGGTTGGGTTGGGGTTAGGGTTAGGGTTCATAGAATTTACAGTGCAGAAGGAGGCCATTCAGCCCATCGAGACTGCACCGGCTCCTGGAACGAACACCCCACCCAAGGTCAACACCTCCACCCCATCCCCACAACCCAGCAACCCCACCCAACACTAAGGGCAATTTTGGACACTAAGGGTAATTTATCATGGCCAATCCACCTAACCTGCACATCTTTGGACTGTGGGAGGATACCGGAGCACCCGGAGGAAACCCACGCACACACGGGGAGGATGTGCAGACTCCGCACAGACAGTGACCCAAGCCGGAATTGAACCTGGGACCCTGGAGCTGTGAAGCAATTGTGCTAACCACAATGCTACCATGCTGCCAACCCCAGGGTTCGGGATCGTGTTCGTTTGGGGTTGGGGTTGGGGTTAGAGTTAAAGTTAGGGTGAAGTTGGGGTTAGATTAGGGTTGCGGTTAGGGTTGGGGTTGGGGTTGGGGTTAGGGTTGCGGTTAGGTTTAGGGTTAGGGTTAGGGTTGGGGTTGGGGTTAGGGTTAGGGTTGGGGTTAGGGTTAGGGTTAGGGTTAGGGTTAGGGTTAGGGTTGGGGTTGGGGTTGGATGGACGAAGCTGTAGCAGTTTTCCAAATTCTGACACATTTTGTAAAGCTAAATGTACTTCTTTCACTGATTAGGGTTAGGGTTAGGGTTAGGGTTGGGGTTGGATGGGCGAAGCTGTAGCAGTTAGGGTTAGGGTTAGGGTTGGGGTTGGATGGGTTAGGGTTAGGGTTGGGGTTGGATGGGCGAAGCTGTAGCAGTTAGGGTTAGGGTTGGGGTTGGATGGGTTAGGGTTAGGGTTAGGGTTGGGGTTGGATGGGCGAAGCTGTAGCAGTTAGGGTTAGGGTTAGGGTTAGGGTAGCAGTTTTCCAAATTCTGACACAATTTGTAAAGCTAGATGTACTTCTTTCACTGATTAACAAATTGGTAATCAGCTTCAGCTGATATATAACCCCTCGGGAATGAAAGGAAATGTTAGAAGAGATAATTTCACACAGAGGGTTGTATGTGTTGTGATGCGATGTACTTGTATCTTAAGGATGTGTATCTAAAGCTGTTGTCTATCATTGTACACCATGAGACAGGATGTGATGTGTAACCCCATGGCTCCGTCAACAGCACTCCTACAGGTCAGACCTGTCTACATGGCCTCTCAGTTTCCACCATCTTATTGTTTCAATCAAGGGATGTGGGTGTCGCTGACTAACCCAGCATTCATTGCCCATTCCTAATTTCCCCTTGTGAAAGTGGTGGTGAGCTGACTTCTTGAGTCATTGCAGTCCGTGTGGTGTAGGTACACCCACAGTGCGGTTGGGGAAGGAATTCCTGGATTTTGACCCAGCGACAGTGAGGGAATGATCGATATATTTCCAAGTCAGGATGGTGAGTGACTTGGAGGGGAACTTCCAGGTGGTGGTGTTCGCAGGTATCTGCTGCTCTTGTCCTAGATGGAAGTGGTCGTGGATTTGGAAGGTTAGGGTTAGGGTTAGGGTTAGGATTCTGGGTTAGGGTTAGGGTTAGGGTTCGGGTTGGGGTTGGGGTTGGATGGACGAAGCTGTAGCAGTTTTCCAAATTCTGACACATTTTGTAAAGCTAAATTAGGGTTAGGGTTAGGGTTAGGGTTTGGAAGGTGCTGTCAAAGGTGTGTGTGTACCTTTAAAAAAAAGAATTCACATTATTGGTTTAGCAATCCTTGTTGTATGATAATGTGCCAATTTCAGTTCCTCGACTATGATCGAATGAGGAACTGAACTTGAAAATCGCTGAAAAGAGACATGTTGTCAAAGTTTTTCATCTTGCACTCATCAGAACAAATGCAAGAGTGCCAAATTTCAAACTATCACAACAATTGGTGCTACAGGTAATTGTTGTGATCATTTGACATTTAGTATTCTCTTCATAGTAACTTCATGGCAGTGTTAATGTAAGCCTACTTGTGACAATAAAAGATTATTATTATTGCGTTTGTCGTGATGGTGTGCGAGACGGAAAACGTCAGCAACATGTCTCTCTTTTTGGCGATAATCACGAACTTGAGACTTTCTAATCTATTTTCTCATTTTTTGTTTTTGTTTTAGTGTTTCTGACATCTTGGACCACCCTGTAATGAGGACATCTGGGCCGGGATTCTGCCTTCCGGGGAATAAGTCCCCATGCCGGCGGGAAAACCGGCGGCAACGACTCCGGCGTCAACGGGCCCCCAAAGTGAGGAACTCTCACCTGTCTCGGGGGCTAGGTGGACGGCGGAGGGGTTGGCCCCGCTCCAGCCGGCGACGAAGGGATTGCGCGGAACGGCAGTCGTGATCTCGGCATGCGCAGAACCATTGGCATGATTCCGCGCATGCGCAGACCGGCTGTCAAATTTTGGCGCATGCGCAAGGGGTTCTCTTCTCCGCGCCGGCCATGGCAGAGCCCTACAGGGAAGTGTGGGGCCATACGTAACCCATGCCGGTGGGACTGGCCAAAAACGGACGACCGCTCGGCCCATCGGAGCCCGGAGAATCGCCGGGGGGCCGCTGCCAACGGCCCCCGACCGGCGTGGCAGGAATCCCGCCCCTGCCCGAAAACCAGCGCCGGAGAATACGGCAGCTGGCGTTGGGACGTCGGGGCAGGATTCGTGCCGCCCCCCAGGGATTCTCCGACCCGGCGGGGGGGGGAACGGAGAATCCCGCCCCAGATATCTGCGCCCTTACTTTTGTGCGGTCCTCTTCAGCCTCTCCATGTTGCTTTCTCGTTTGATCTTGTTGCGGGATACGAGGTAGTTCTCTTTCTGCACCGCCTCCCAGGTCATCAGCCGACTGGCGACGGCCTCCGACAGGTCTGCCCCTGGAGGGAGAATGAGTCCATTATTCCCTTCCCTCTGAGCTGTGGGTGGTCAGCAGTTGGAAAACGGGCCTGTGAGGAGGCTCCTGATCAAGCAGGCCGGGCCTAGATTTGTCAACCTTGTTAGGACTGCCCTGATGTCTCCAACTGTTAAAGATTAATCTTCAGGCCACTACTGGGGGAAATCTAGGGCAAATATTACCACAGCCTTAAAAAATAAATTTCACATCCTTTGAACATTTGTGTTTAATAGTTATTGAAATATTAGGAATGGGAAAACAAAGGATGTTTGGCAAGGGAATTCCAGCCCCTCCGGTAGATGGGATCTTCCAGACCCATCAAAGGTTCTCCACAGATGCATTACTCAATTCCCCTTTGAAGGCCACAGTCGAATCGTACGCTGCGTTAAAAAATTTTTTTTTCCCCCAGGTCACAGTGAACAAAACAGCACAGGAACAGGCCATTCGGCCCTTCAAGCCTGTACCCGTCATGATACCAACCTTTGGCCAAAACCCTCAGCACTTTTTAGTGCCGTATCCCTCTCTACCCATCCTATCCCCGCATTTGGTGAGATGCCTTTTGAACGCCGTTTATGTCTCTGCTTCCACAACCGCCCCGGCAACGCGTTCCAGGCACTCAAAGCAAAGAAAAATTGCTTCGCACATCTCCTCTAAACTTTGCCCCATCTATGTTCTTTTGGCAATCACCTTTAATCTGTGCCCGCTGGCTTTCAATCCTTCTGCCAATGGGGGCACAGCCTTTGCCCATCTCCAACAACTCCTCCGAGCAGTCGGGGCATCCTAATCTCACACTGCTGAGAGAGACACTCCCTCGGAGCGCCCGTTCCCAAGGGCAGCTCAAACCCCCTCCTGCAAAAGGAAACAGCCACAAACAATCCTTTCGAGCCTATAATTCCCGAGCCACACTAGTCGTAAACTCAGCTGCAAACACCGTTCACTTTCCATGCTACACCCGGGTCCCGGCTAAGAAACACGTTCAGCTTTTGTCTGAGATAATAAAAGACCCCTCCTGATTTGGAACACCTCAATCAAACCTCCCCCCCACCCCCACCCCGCCCCCGACCTCTTTTCACTTGACAGAATCCACTTTTCCTTGGGTGGGAGTTGGAGAGAGGGGTGGGTAGTCATTGACGAGGAGCTGGGCATGATTTGAGAACTCCTTAAGGAGCTCCTGACTTAAGCCGGGGAAACCAGCTCAGCACAGACCAGACCAGGGACTGAACCCGCGCCGTTCCAAGCCCGCCATGTCTCGCGGCGGGCGCACTGCACACATCCGGGGCTTGCTGCCCCCAATGTTGACCCTCCCGGATCACGGTTACTGCCGCGCTCATACAATCTGCTGTGAGGATGTGCCTTACTGAAGAGCGTGCCCTTCACGGTGGGCACCTTCCGGATGTTCCGTTTGATGAAGATGTGGATGTGGCTCAGGATGATGAAGGGGGGAGCGAGTGCCGGGCGCTGGTGATACTCCACGATCAAGTTGTAGCGCTGAAACTTCCAATAGATGTCACTTTTCTCCTGAACTTTATTAAAGGTGTAACTGGGGAAAGCAAGACGAAGTAATGGTTACATTTAGTCTACAGCACAGAACCAGGCCATTCGGTCCATCTACTCCTTTGCTGGTGGGTTAATGCCCTCCTCATCCCTCCCTCTTTGCCTAACTCTATCATCAGATTCTTCCTTTACCTTCTATCATATTCACCTCAACTTTTGTTTTCTAAATTTAGGGAATCCAATTCTTTTTTTCCAATTAAGAGGCAATTTAGCGTGGCCAGTCCACCTACCCTGCACATCTTTGGGTTGTGGGAGCGAATCCCAGGCAGGCACGGGGAGAATGTGTAAACTCCACACGGACAGTGACCCGGGGCTGGGATCGAACCTGGTTCCTCAGCGCCGTGAGGCAGCAGTGCTAACCACTGCGCCACCGTGCCGCCCATATTGTCACCTCAACTAGTTCACCATCAACATCCTGGGCCTTAACCATCAACCAGAAACTGAACTGGGCCCAGTCCCAGCCATATAAATACTGTGACTACAAGAGCAGATCTGAGGTGGGAATTCTGCGGCGCGTAATTCGCCTCCTGACCCGCCCAAAATCTGTCCATCATCGACAAGGCACAAGTCAGGAGTGAGATGGCGTAAACTCCATTTGTCTGGATGAGTGCGGCCCCAACAGCACTCAAGAAGCTCGACGCAATCCACGTATGCGGGGCCTGGTCAGGGGAGTGCCTTCACTCCTCTGAAGGGCATTGGTGAACTGTTAAGTCACTGTCACTTTTATTGAGGCCCACTTTTTTGTTTTAAGTCTCCAGATTTTTTTTAAACTGGAATCCAAATTCGCAAATTGCCCAAGTCAGATCTAAAAAGCCATTTCCTGAATTATTAGTCCAGTAACATAATCACTGCTCCTTCTTGGAGAACGGCACTGAGTTTTGGTGCCAGCATGTGGTTGGCAAGGGATAGGAGGAGGCCATTCAGCCCTTCCAGCCTGTCCTGTCCACCATTCCATTAGATCATGGCCTACCTTATCGGCTGGCCCCGTCAAAAATGAAATATTCTCAGCCGGTGCCAGCGACCTCGGCCCCGGTTTTGGGCAGCAGATCCGCGGGGAATTTCCGTCTTGGCTGAACATGTTACCTGAACATGGCGATGAGCAGGTTGACCAGCAGGATGTTGGCGACCAGGAGGAAGATGGTCAGGAGCAGGATGACCAACCAGTTGGCGTAGGCGTTGGTGCAGGGAGACAGCTCTCCATCTGGGCTGGTGGTGAGATTGTCCGTGCACTTGGAGTTAAAATGAGCGGCTGGAACAAGCAGAGGAATAAATAATGGTTAAAGGATTGAGAGATGGGGAGAGGGAAACGTTTAGTAAAAAAGGAACGTGGGCTCAAGAAGGAGGCCGTTCAGTCCCTCAGTGCCGTCTCGCATTCCAATTAGTTAATGGCCAATCAGTATCTGAACTCCATTGAGAGTTCCAGAATCCCAACATCCTTTGTGTGAAGAATTACTTCCGGACCTCACCCCCCCAATGACCTGGTTCTAATTTTAAGGTTGTTCTCCCATGTTCCAGACTCCCTCCCGCCAGAGGCAAAGGTTTCTCGCTATCGACATTCTCAAATCCTTAAGTCATCTCAAGCCCCTCCATAAGATTACCCATTGACCTTCGAGACTTGGGGGAAAGAGGATTTATTTAGCAAACTGTCCTCCTAATTTTACCTTTTTAGTGGCGGTGTTGTCCTGGTGAATCAATATTGCAGCGTCTCCATGGTCAATATACTCTTCCTGAGGTGTGGTACCCGGAACACTTGTTGGCACAGTGGTTAGCACTGCTGCCTCTCAGCGTAGGGAGCCGGGTTCAATTACGGCCTCGGGTCACTGTCTGTGTGGAGTCTGCAAGTTCTCCCAGTCTCTGTGTGGGTTTCCTCCGGGAGCTCCGGTTTCCTCCCACAGTCCAAAGATTTGGTGGGGGTTAAAGGGATCGGGTGGGGGTGTGGGCCTAGACAGGGTGCTCTTTCAGAGGGTCGGTACAGACTCAATGGGCCAAATGGCCTCCTTCTGCACTGTAGGGATTCTATGATTCTTTTCATTCCTCTAAATGGGGATTGATCAGAGCTTTATTTAACTTTAACCCAGACTGAGATGAGGAGGAATTTCTTCAGCCAGAGGGCGGTGAATCTGTGGAACTCTGCCACAGAAGGCTGTGGAGGCCAAATCACTGAGTGTCTTTGAGACAGAGATAGATAGGTTCTTGATTAATAAGGGGATCAGGGGTTATGGGGAGAAGGCAGGAGAATGGGGATGAGAAAATATCAGCCATGATTGAATGGAGGAGGAAACTCGATGGTCCGTGCTGCCTAATTCTGCTCCTAGTGGTCTTATGGTCTTAACCATTTTCTATAGCTGTTTCCCTGCACACGGACTCAAGCATCAACATGTGTGATGGGCTGACTTCCCTCTCGTTGTGCTTTGGTTTACAGACATGTTCGTAAACACGGTGCACATGGAGGCAACTTATGGAAAGGTGTACACACATCTGCATGTACATTTACACATACACAGTCATGTGTACGTACACACAGGTGCAGGTACACACAAGCACAGGTACAAACAGAGCAGCACACACAAATACACAGGCAGAAACGCACAGATGTTAACATGTCCACACACATACATGTAAATATGCACACATGCACATACACAAAGCACATGTGCACACATATACATGCATGTGCGAGCATAGGAACAAAAACACACACATGCACACACGTACACACACTTGCATCTGCACTCATACACACACATGCGTCCGCACATGCCCACACACAGCACACACACATGTGCACATACACATGCATGCACAAGCGCTCAAACGCACGCACACACAAATCACGAGCACACACACACACAGTGCACACACACATGCACACACAAACACACACAGAAGGGGCATTTATTTTTTTCATATGTATAGTCCCTAGTTCTGGTCTCCCACAACATTCTGATGGGTACATACACCAAAACAATAACAATCTCGTACCATCAAGTTCACCGAGTGGGATCTGCCCAAAGATCTGGAGGTAGGGTCGGTAGAAAACTCGGCGAAATATCCAGCTGACTCGTGTTTCAGTATGGTACAGGATTCCTTGAGTGGCCACTCCATACGCCATGAGCCAGACGCCCAGGAAGAACAGAAAGAAGAAGACATCTTTTATCTGGAAGAATCATTAAATACCTTAAAACTGTTGGATGCCTGGCACATAGATAAACATGACACATCAGAATCCAGAATCAACACAGGTCAGATCAAAAACTGAGCACCCCTCACTGTAACACTCTGATATAACCCACACCCCTCACTGTAACACTCTGATATACCCCTCACCCCTCACTGTAACACTCTGATATAACCCACACCCCTCACTGTAACACTCTGATATAACCCACACCCCTCACTGTAACACTCTGATATAACCCCACACCCCTCATTGTAACACTCTGATATACCCCACACCCCTCACTGTAACACTCTGATATAACCCACACCCCTCACTGTAACACTCTGATATACCCCACACCCCTCACTGTAACACTCTGATATAACCACACCCCTCATTGTAACACTCTGATATCCCCCACACCCCTCACTGTAACACTCTGATATAAACCACACCCCTCACTGTAACACTCTGATATACCCCACACCCCTCACTGTAACACTCTGATATACACCACACCCCTCACTGTAACACTCTGATATAAACCACACCCCTCACTGTAACACTGATATACCCCACGCCCTCACTGTAACACTCTGATATAAAACACACCCCTCACTGTAACACTCTGATATACCCCACACCCCTCACTGTAACACTCTGATATACCCCACACCCCTCACTGTAACACTCTGATATAAACCACACCCCTCACTGTAACACTCTGATATAAACCACACCCCTCACTGTAACACTGATATACCCCACACCCCTCACTGTAACACTCTGATATACCCCACACCCCTCACTGTAACACTCTGATATACCCCACACCCCTCACTGTAACACTGATATACCCCACACCCCTCACTGTAACACTCTGATATACCCCACACCCCTCACTGTAACACTCTGATATACCCCACACCCCTCACTGTAACACTGATATACCCCACACCCCTCACTGTAACACTCTGATATACCCCACACCCCTCACTGTAACACTCTGATATAACCACACCCCTCATTGTAACACTCTGATATCCCCCACACCCCTCACTGTAACACTCTGATATAAACCACACCCCTCACTGTAACACTCTGATATACCCCACACCCCTCACTGTAACACTCTGATATACCCCACACCCCTCACTGTAACACTCTGATATAAACCACACCCCTCACTGTAACACTGATATACCCCACGCCCTCACTGTAACACTCTGATATAAAACACACCCCTCACTGTAACACTCTGATATACCCCACACCCCTCACTGTAACACTCTGATATACCCCACACCCCTCACTGTAACACTCTGATATAAATCACACCCCTCACTGTAACACTCTGATATAAACCACACCCCTCACTGTAACACTGATATACCCCACACCCCTCACTGTAACACTCTGATATACCCCACACCCCTCACTGTAACACTCTGATATACCCCATACCCCTCACTGTAACACTGATATACCCCACACCCCTCACTGTAACACTCTGATATACCCCACACCCCTCACTGTAACACTGATATACCCCACACCCCTCACTGTAACACTGCTATACCCCACACCCCTCACTGAAACACTGATATACCCCACACCCGTCACTGTAACACTGATATACCCCACACCCCTCACTGTAACACTCTGATATACCTCACACCCCTCACTGTAACACTCTGATATACCCCACACCCCTCACTGTAACACTCTGATATACCCCATACCCCTCACTGTAACACTGATATAAACCACACCCCTCACTGTAACACTCTGATATACCCCTCACCCCTCACTGTAACACTCTGATATAACCACACCCCTCATTGTAACACTGATACAAACCACACCCCTCACTGTAACACTCTGATATACCCCACACCCCTCACTGAACACTCTGATATAAACCACACCCCTCACTGTAACACTCTGATATACCCCACACCCCTCACTGTAACACTCTGATATACCCCACACCCCTCACTGTAACACTCTGATATAAACCACACCCCTCACTGTAACACTCTGATATACCCCACACCCCTTACTGTAACACTCTGATATACCCCACACCCCTCACTGTAACACTCTGATATAAACCACACCCCTCACTATAACACTGATATACCCCACACCCTCACTGTAACACTCTGATATAAACCACACCCCTCACTGTAACACTCTGATATACCCCACACCCCTCACTGTAACACTCTGATATACCCCACACCCCTCACTGTAACACTCTGATATAAACCACACACCTCACTGTAACACTCTGATATAAACCACACCCCTCACTGTAACACTGATATACCCCACACCCCTCACTGTAACACTCTGATATACCCCACACCCCTCACTGTAACACTGATATACCTCACACCCCTCACTGTAACACTGATATACCCCACACCCCTCACTGAAACACTGATATACCCCACACCCCTCACTGTAACACTGATATACCCCACACCCCTCACTGTAACTCTCTGATATATCCCACACCCCTCACTGTAACACTCTGATATACCCCACACCCCTCACTGTAACACTCTGATATACCCCATACCCCTCACTGTAACACTGATATAAACCACACCCCTCACTGTAACACTCTGATATAAACCACACCCCTCACTGTAACACTCTGATATACCCCACACCCCTCACTGTAACACTCTGATATACCCCACACCCCTCACTGTAACACTGATATACCCCACACCCCTCACTGTAACACTCTGATATACCCCACACCCCTCACTGTAACACTGATATACCCCACACCCCTCACTGTAACACTGATATACCCCACACCCCTCACTGTAACACTCTGATATACACCACACCCCTCACTGTAACACTCTGATATAAACCACACCCCTCACTGTAACACTCTGATATAAACTACACCCCTCACTGTAACACTCTGATATAAACCACACCCCTCACTGTAACACTCTGATATACCCCACACCCCTCACTGTAACACTCTGATATACCCCACACCCCTCACTGTAACACTCTGATATACCCCACACCCCTCAATGTAACACTCTGATATACCCCACACCCCTCACTGTAACACTCTGATATAAATCACACCCCTCACTGTAACACTCTGATATAAACCACATCCCTCACTGTAACACTCTGATATAAACCACACCCCTCACTGTAACACTCTGATATACCCCACACCCCTCACTGTAACACTCTGATATACCCCACACCCCTCACTGTAACACTCTGATATACCCCACACCCCTCACTGCAACACTCTGATATACCCCACACCCCTCACTGTAACACTCTGATATAAACCACACCCCACACTATAACACTGATATAAACCACACCCCTCACTGTAACACTCTGATATACCCCACACCCCTCACTGTAACACTGATATAAACAACACCCCTCACTGTAACACTCTCTGATATACCCCACACCCCTCACTGCAACACTTTCTGATATATCCCACACCCCTCACTGTATCACTCTGATATACCCCACACCACTCACTGTAACACTCTGATATACCCCACACCCCTCACTGTAACACTCTGATATAAACCACACCCCTCACTGTAACACTCTGATATAAACCACACCCCTCACTGTAACACTCTGATATACCACACACCCCTCACTGTAACACTCTGATACATACAACACCCCTCACTGTAACACTCTGATATAACCCACACCCCTCACTGTAACACTCTGATATACCCCACACCCCTCACTGTAACACTGATATACCCCACACCCCTCACTGTAACACTGATATACCCCACACCCCTCACTGAAACACTGATATACCCCACACCCCTCACTGTAACACTGATATACCCCACACCCCTCACTGTAACACTCTGATATACCCCACACCCCTCACTGTAACACTCTGATATACCCCACACCCCTCACTGTAACACTCTGATATACCCCATACCCCTCACTGTAACACTGATATAAACCACACCCCTCACTGTAACACTCTGATATAAACCACACCCCTCACTGTAACACTCTGATACACCCCACACCCCTCACTGTAACACTCTGATATACCCCACACCCCTCACTGTAACACTGATATACCCCACACCCCTCACTGTAACACTCAAATATACCCCACACCCCTCACTGTAACACTGATATACCCCACACCCCTCACTGTAACACTGATATACCCCACACCCCTCACTGTAACACTCTGATATACCCCACACCCCTCACTGTAACACTCTGATACATACAACACCCCTCACTGTAACACTCTGATATACCCCACACCCCTCACTGTAACACTCTGATATACCCCACACCCCTCACTGTAACACTGATATACCCCACACCCCTCACTGTAACACTCTGATATACCCAACACCCCTCATTGTAACACTCTGATATACCCCACACCCCTCACTGTAACACTCTGATATACCCCACACCCCTCACTGTAACACTCAGATATACCCCACACCCCTCACTGTAGCACTCTGATATAAACCACACACCCCTCAATGTAACACTCTGATATACACCACACCCCTCACTGTAACACTCTGATATAAACCACACCCCTCACTGTAACACTCTGATATAAACCACACCCCTCACTGTAACACTCTGATATAAACCACACCCCTCACTGTAACACTCTGATATACCCCACACCCCTCACTGTAACACTCTGATATACCCCACACCCCTCACTGTAACACTCTGATATACCCCACACCCCTCAATGTAACACTCTGATATACCCCACACCCCTCACCGTAACACTCTGATATAAATCACACCCCTCACTGTAACACTCTGATATAAACCACATCCCTCACTGTAACACTCTGATATAAACCACACCCCTCACTGTAACACTCTGATATACCCCACACCCCTCACTGTAACACTCTGATATACCCCACACCCCTCACTGTAACACTCTGATATACCCCACACCCCTCACTGCAACACTCTGATATATCCCACACCCCTCACTGTAACAGTCTGATATAAACCACACCCCACACTATAACACTGACATAAACCACACCCCTCACTGTAACACTCTGATATACCCCACACCCCTCACTGTAACACTGATATAAACAACACCCCTCACTGTAACACTCTCTGATATACCCCACACCCCTCACTGCAACACTTTCTGATATACCCCACACCCCTCACTGTAACATTCTGATATACCCCACACCACTCACTGTAACACTCTGATATAAACCACACCCCTCACTGTAACACTCTGATATAAACCACACCCCTCACTGTAACACTCTGATATACCCCACACCCCTCACTGTAACACTCTGATATAAACCACACCCCTCACTGTAACACTCTGATATAAACCACACCCCTCACTGTAACACTCTGATATACCCCATACCCCTCACTGTAACACTGATATAAACCACACCCCTCACTGTAACACTCTGATATAAACCACACCCCTCACTGTAACACTCTGATATACCCCACACCCCTCACTGTAACACTCTGATATACCCCACACCCCTCACTGTAACACTGATATACCCCACACCCCTCACTGTAACACTCTGATATACCCCTCACCCCTCACTGTAACACTGATATACCCCACACCCCTCACTGTAACACTGATATACCCCACACCCCTCACTGTAACACTCTGATATACCCCACACCCCTCACTGTAACACTCTGATACATACAACACCCCTCACTGTAACACTCTGATATACCCCACACCCCTCACTGTAACACTCTGATATACCCCACACCCCTCACTGTAACACTGATATACCCCACACCCCTCACTGTAACACTCTGATATACCCAACACCCCTCATTGTAACACTCTGATATACCCCACACCCCTCACTGTAACACTCTGATATACCCCACACCCCTCACTGTAACACTCAGATATACCCCACACCCCTCACTGTAGCACTCTGATATAAACCACACACCCCTCAATGTAACACTCTGATATACACCACACCCCTCACTGTAACACTCTGATATAAACCACACCCCTCACTGTAACACTCTGATATAAACCACACCCCTCACTGTAACACTCTGATATAAACCACACCCCTCACTGTAACACTCTGATATACCCCACACCCCTCACTGTAACACTCTGATATACCCCACACCCCTCACTGTAACACTCTGATATACCCCACACCCCTCAATGTAACACTCTGATATACCCCACACCCCTCACCGTAACACTCTGATATAAATCACACCCCTCACTGTAACACTCTGATATAAACCACATCCCTCACTGTAACACTCTGATATAAACCACACCCCTCACTGTAACACTCTGATATACCCCACACCCCTCACTGTAACACTCTGATATACCCCACACCCCTCACTGTAAAACTCTGATATACCCCACACCCCTCACTGCAACACTCTGATATATCCCACACCCCTCACTGTAACAGTTTGATATAAACCACACCCCACACTATAACACTGATATAAACCACACCCCTCACTGTAACACTCTGATATACCCCACACCCCTCACGGTAACACTGATATAAACAACACCCCTCACTGTAACACTCTCTGATATACCCCACACCCCTCACTGCAACACTTTCTGATATACCCCACACCCCTCACTGTAACATTCTGATATACCCCACACCACTCACTGTAACACTCTGATATAAACCACACCCCTCACTGTAACACTCTGATATAAACCACACCCCTCACTGTAACACTCTGATATACCCCACACCCCTCACTGTAACACTCTGATATAAACCACACCCCTCACTGTAACACTCTGATATAAACCACACCCCTCACTGTAACACTCTGATATACCCCACACCCCTCACTGTAACACTCTGATATACCCCACACCCCTCACTGTAACACTGATATACCCCACACCCCTCACTGTAACACTCTGATATACCCCTCACCCCTCACTGTAACACTGATATACCCCACACCCCTCACTGTAACACTGATATACCCCACACCCCTCACTGTAACACTCTGATATACCCCACACCCCTCACTGTAACACTCTGATACATACAACACCCCTCACTGTAACACTCTGATATACCCCACACCCCTCACTGTAACACTCTGATATACCCCACACCCCTCACTGTAACACTGATATACCCCACACCCCTCACTGTAACACTCTGATATACCCAACACCCCTCATTGTAACACTCTGATATACCCCACACCCCTCACTGTAACACTCTGATATACCCCACACCCCTCACTGTAACACTCAGATATACCCCACACCCCTCACTGTAGCACTCTGTTATAAACCACACACCCCTCAATGTAACACTCTGATATACACCACACCCCTCACTGTAACACTCTGATATAAACCACATCCCTCACTGTAACACTCTGATATAAACCACACCCCTCACTGTAACACTCTGATATACCCCACACCCCTCACTGTAACACTCTGATATACCCCACACCCCTCACTGTAACACTCTGATATACCCCACACCCCTCACTGCAACACTCTGATATATCCCACACCCCTCACTGTAACAGTCTGATATAAACCACACCCCACACTATAACACTGATATAAACCACACCCCTCACTGTAACACTCTGATATACCCCACACCCCTCACTGTAACACTGATATAAACAACACCCCTCACTGTAACACTCTCTGATATACCCCACACCCCTCACTGCAACACTTTCTGATATACCCCACACCCCTCACTGTAACATTCTGATATACCCCACACCACTCACTGTAACACTCTGATATAAACCACACCCCTCACTGTAACACTCTGATATAAACCACACCCCTCACTGTAACACTCTGATATACCCCACACCCCTCACTGTAACACTCTGATATAAACCACACCCCTCACTGTAACACTCTGATATAAACCACACCCCTCACTGTAACACTCTGATATACCCCACACCCCTCACTGTAACACTCTGATACATACAACACCCCTCACTGTAACACTCTGATATAACCCACACCCCTCACTGTAACACTCTGATATACCCCACACCCCTCACTGTAACACTCTGATATACCCCACACCCCTCATTGTAACACTCTGATATACCCCACACCCCTCACTGTAACACTCTGATAGAAACCACACCCCTCACTGTAACACTCTGATATAAACCACACCCCTCACTGTAACACTCTGATCTACCCCACACCCCTCACTGTAACACTCTGATATACCCCACAGCCCTCACTGTAACACTCTGATATACCCCACACCCCTCACTGTAACACTCTGATATAAACCACACCCCTCACTGTAACACTCTGATATACCCCACACCCCTCACTGTAGCACTCTGATATAAACCACACACCCCTCAATGTAACACTCTGATATACACCACACCCCTCACTGTAACACTCTGATATAAACCACACCCCTCACTGTAACACTCTGATATACCCCACACCCCTCACTGTAACACACTGATATACCCCACACCCCTCACTGTAACACTGATATACCCCACACCCCTCACTGTAACACTCTGATATACCCCACACCCCTCACTGTAACACTCTGATATACCCCACACCCCTCACTGTAACACTCTGATATACCCCACACCCTTCACTGTAACACTATGATATAAACCGTACCCCTCACTGTAATACTCTGATATAAACCACACCCCTCACTGTAACACTCTGATATACTCCACACCCCTCACTGTAACACTCTGATATAAACCACACCCCTCACTGTAACACTCTGATATATCCCACACCCCTCACTGTAACACTGATATACCCCACACCCCTCACTGTAACACTCTGATATACCCCACACCCCTCACTGTAACACTCTGATATACCCCACACCCCTCACTGTAACACTCTGATATACTCCACACCCCTCACTGTAACACTCTGATATAAACCACACCCCTCACTGTAACACTCTGATATATCCCACACCCCTCACTGTAACACTCTGATATACCCCACACCCCTCACTGTAACCCTCTGATACCCCACGCCCATCATTCTCTCACTCACCATCTTGCCGACGATGATGATCTTTGGCCCCAGCTCTTTATGGACGGCAAAGATGTGAACCAGGCGAAATGAGAAGACCATGAAGTCGAGACACAGCAGGACGCGGCCGAGATTGAACCAGGAGATAAACATCCTGCAACGGGCAACAAGACGGAACCCTGAGGAGGATTGATAGGGTGGGCGTGGAGAGGGGGTTTCCTCTCGCGGGAGAATCTAGAACTGGGGGGTCACAGTTGAAAAATAAGGGGCCGCCTATTTGGGACAGAGATGAGGAGAATGCTTTTTTTTCCAGAGGGTGGTGAGTCTCCGGAACTCTCTTCTTGAACGGACGGTGGAAGCAGAGTCTTTGAATATTTTTAAGTGAGAGCTGGATAGAAACCACCCTGGCCAATCCACCTAACCCGCACATCTTTGGAGTGTGGGAGGAAACCGAAGCACCCGGAGGACACCCACGCAGACACGGGGAGAGCGTGCAGACTCCGCACAGACAGTCGCCCAAGATCGGAATCGACCCCGGGACCCTTGGCGCTGTGAGGCAGCAGTGCTAACCACTGTGCCACCCCAACATATCTACCATACGAAGTTAGCTGGCCTCCATGGGGATAGCATTAATCACACAGCTATTGGCTGCTGTGTTGCAAAGTAGAAAAAAAAGAATAGCCAATTCAGAAATGATGTCATGCGGCCTATGGCACTGAGGATCCCGGTTTGATCCGGCCCGGGTCACTGTCCATGTGGGGTTTTCACATTCTCCCCGTTTCTCCAGGGGTTTCACCCCCACAGCCGAAAAAAATGCGTAGGTTCCGGGGATTGACCACGCTAAATTGTCCCTTCATTGGAAAAAAAAATAATTGGGCACTCTAAATTTATTAAACGTCTAAATGTTGCAGATACGCCAAGCAATTAAACAAATGTCCATCTAGAAGGACAAGGGCAGCAGATACCTGGGAACCCCGCCACCTTCAAGTTCCCCTCCAAGCCACTCACCATCCTGATCTGGGAAATTTATCGGCCTTTCCTTCACCGTCACTGGGTCAAAATCCCGACATTCCCTCCCTATCAGCACTCTGGGTATACCTACACCTCAAGGGCTGCAGCGGGTTCAAGAAGGCAGCTCACCACCACCTTCTGAAGGGCAACTAGGGATGGGCAATAAATACTGGCGTAGCCAGCGACCCCCACGTCCTGGAAATGAACTTTACAAATAGTGAAGTGTCAGTTGTATTCCTTCCTCAAGCTGTCTGTTGTTAAGAGGATCGTAATTATCCGAAGTATCGGTGCTGGATCCCAGCCGGAGCCTTTGCAGACGAATGGAAATGACTAGATTAGGTGTGAGGATTCCTCTAGTAGAATAGCCCACTGAGCTCTATCTTTGGTACTGAATGATGGAGCAGGCGCGATGGGCCGAATTGTCCTCCTTGCTACTGTCACTTCTTCATCGTAAAGGGACTGCACTGCTCCAGTAGCGTCGTAAATCACAACACCATTGGAATAGAGGAGCACAAATGGGGCCATTCAGCCCATCGAGCCTGCTGTGCCATTCAATGAGATCATGGTTGATCATCTACCTCAACACCGGTTTCCCTCACTATCCCCAGACCAAATAAAATGAGTGAGGTTGGGGGGGTGGGTGAGAAACGGATCAAAAATATCACCCAGGTCATCGAATAAGTTGGCCAACTCCGGTTAGATATATTCCTGGAGGTTTCATTCCTTGACCTGCCACTCTTTTCCCCGCCATCTTCAAATTCTTACACCAATTCCCAGACGTGTTCGCAGAGGTTAGGAAATTGCTCAATTCTTTTCCAAAGCCTCAATGTGTTGTTGTACAAGGCAGCCCCCTCTCCTCCCTTGGCCATCAGGTCCTGGGGTGGGACTCGAACCTGCAGCTTCGGGCTCAGAGGTGGGGGCGCTAACCCACTGCCCCACGGTGTCAGGTGCATTTTTCGTGAGCAGACCCAATGACCCGGATGTCCACTGGCTGCCTGATCAAGGAGAGCGCGCGGGTCCCCGAGGACCTCCGACAATGACACATCGACAACCTCACAGTCAGGAGGGAGAGGCCGCAATGTCGATGTGAGAGGGAGAGAGAGAGGGAGGGGGGGGGGGGGGGTGGGGGGGGGGGGGGGGGGGAGAGAGAGAGAGAGAGAGAGTATTCAAGATGGAGGCAACCACAATTCAGAAAGGCTGCAGCTGGCAAATATCCATGGTTGGAGGGGTGAGCCCCCCACTGGGCACCCAGTAAGCCCTACGACAGTGGTGGGGTGTGGGTGCGATATGGGAGGGTTGAAGGGGGCTTTCCCATCTGAATGGAGCATTGCCACCCCAGAAACTGGCCCTGGGGGACTGCCCACCTTACCATGGCCATGTTTTGGCACCAGTGAGGACGAAGAGGCTCCCGGCCACTAATGGACGGGCAGCCTTCGCAATCTAAAGAAGAAGTAGCTTCTCTTCATTCTGCCGAGCATCCAATTCTCAGTTGAGCACTCACTGCCCTGCCAGAGGAAAATGGCCACTGACCTGCAGACGACCCCGGCGACGAACATGAGAATGGCCAGAACGTCGCACTTGTTCCACATATCCTGATAATATAACTTCACCTTCTTCTTCATGGGGATATTCATGCTGACAAAGAAGGTCTAGGAGAAGACAAGAGGGGCTGGAGTCAGGCTGATTTCCAGAATTACATTGGTCCTCCAAGACCATCACCAGAGGGGAGAATGGTGCCATTTTGTGACCACATTACTGGACTAGTGATCTGGAGACGCGAGTTCAAATCCTACCACCAATTGATATTTTTAGAGTGTTAATAAAAAGCTTAGTCACATTATTACTGATCGTGATTGGATTGTTGTTCTCAAGGATCGGCCATTGTTACTCATTCTGGCCGTCATGTGACTTCAGACGCACAGCGATATAAGTTGACTCTTATTTCCTTCTGAAGTGGCCTGGCAATCCGCACTCAAACCGTTCTAGGAAAGAAAATAAAGTACCCTGTGGTACATCAACTGCACGTGCACTGCAGAGATTCAAAATGGCGGCTCACCAACTCTCAAGGGCAACTAGGGATGGCCAATAACTGCTGGCCTTGCCAGCGAAGCGTACATCCATGAATAAATTATAAACAAGGAATCATGATTCTTGGAAGGTTCTTGACACAGAAGAACATAAGAGCGGGGAGCATGAGGAGGCAATTCAGAGCCTGAACATATTCCTTTTGTTTGCAGAGAACGGGTCCCTACATTTGAATGCGTGTCGCTTCCAGAAAGTATAAATGAGCCTGATGCGTGCAAGATGAGAAGTTTTGGCAATCTGTGTCTCACATGAAGTAGCCTCCAGATGTTATATTGAGCTGAAGGATTCAAAGCAGATCTTGCTTTGGTAAACATTTGGTTATTCTGCGTTCTGACTTTGGGCCTTTGCACGAAAGAATACTCTTGCTTTTCTTTTTACCGCTATTAATAGAGTTGCTCCATAACCTTCACAGTTGTCTTGATCTAATATTTGTACGCAAATTGGCAGCCGCATCTCCTACAACAATGACTACACTTCAAAAAGAAAAGTACTTCATTGGCTGCAAAGTACTTTGTGATGGCCGGAGTCCTTTCTCAATTAGTTTGGTGTCTTCTTTGCTGATGACTTTGGCCAGCAGATGGCAGTGTCACACTGTGTTCAATAATAGAGCTCCTGTACTAGAGATATTGGTCACTCATATCCATACCCCATCGAGCTTACCCTTTCCCTCTCCCAGTCTTGCCTTCACACCTAACTCTCTCTCTCGTGTCTTAATGGTAGGGTTCTCCTCTGTAGTAATCCAGGAGTCACGGCCCTGAAGGTTAACGTTGTTTATAGTTCAAAAGTAAAGCCACTACCCAGGCCAGTGTTACCCGATTGGCCGGTCCAGGTTCAGGTTGGTCTTTAAAGGGCTGAGTTAACGAGTCCCACCTGGGCCGACCTCCGCCCATTACCAGGGAAACTCATACCCTACGAGCCCCACGAGGCAATCCCCCGTGGGGGTTATCACACCCTCCATGGCCCGCCTCCCTATCTCTGGAACCCCCTCCGAGATGTCTGCGTACTTCCAGCTCTGGCCTGTTGTCCGTTACGGATGTTGATCACTCCACCAGTGGCAGCCATCTTCAGCTGACTTCGGGCGGGATCATCTAGTCTGCCAAAGGCCTGAGTTTTGGAATTCCCTCGATAGGCCTCTGCACTCCTCTCCTCCTACAAGGCGTTCTTAGACCAAGCTGAGAGATTTATGTGCCATTGGGTCATCATACTATAAGCTTGACGTCGAAGCACTGGAGAGGAGGCAGAGAGTAAGATACCGGAAACATGTGGGTTTCGCATCAGGAAAGGGTCGACAGGCTGGCTCTCTTTTCGAAAAAAGAAGGCCGGGGCGGTGGGGAGGGCAGCAGGGGGGTGGGGGGGGGGGGGGGTAAAAGGTTTTGATGGGGTGGATGCAGAGAGGAATTTTCCTTTTATTGGGAAGAGCATGAGTGGAGGCCGGATGGTCACCAAGAAATCCCATCGGGAATTCGGGAGAAACGTCTTCGCCCAGAGAGCAGTGGGAATGTGGAACTCACTACCGAAGGGAATTATTTCGATGTTGTTAAGGAGAGGGCAGACAGGCCCATGAGAGAGAAGTGTATAGAGGGTTGTGATGGCAGATTTAGAGGAGGAAGAATGGCAGGAGGCGTGAGAGGAGCATAAATGCCAGCATGGACTGGTATGGGCCGAATGGCCTGTTTCTGTACCATATATCTTTTTTTAAATTTAGAGTACCCAATTCTTTTTCCAATTAAGGGGCAATTTAGCGTGGCTAATCCACCTAGTCTGGGTTGTGGGGGCGAAACCCACGCAGACACGGGGAGAATGTGCAAACTCCACACGCACAGTGACCCGGGGCCATGATCGAACCTGGGTCCCCAGCGCCGTGAGGCCGCAGTGCTAACCACTGTGTCACCCTGCCGCCCCATACCATATATCTGATGTAATCCTAAATTCTGTTACCTGCTTAGGTGCCGGGGTGTCAATGCTGGGCAGATATTTGATTCTGGGCAGTGGCTTGGGATGCGTTAGATTATTAGAGGTGCTGTATAAATACAAGTTATTGCTGTGCCTACCTCTCCTTGAGATCAATCGTGATGGAAAACAGTCATGGGGGACACAAGTCTGCACAACCCAACAAATTCTGATATTGGAAGTTCAATAGAAAACCCTATCCCCTCGACCAGCCTCAGTTCAAATTCCGTTCACTGGGATTGGGGGTTGCCTTGCAAGTCGATGAGTCCAATGGGCCAACAGCGAGGGAAGACTAAGTATCTCAAGGAGCAACTGACCTAACCCAGGTCAACTTGTAAACCAGGTCTCCTGATGTTTTTAATGGTGGGTCAATGGGATCCTACCTGAAATGGACTCAGGTGGTGTCAATCCAATTCCTAATTAATAGGGGAGAGTCCTGGACCACATAACTGACCCTAACGTGGGAGTAGTCACTTGTACATTAAACGTTCCTTTCTCTCTCCCCGTCATCTCTGGGGGGGACTGTTGGATTTCTGTGGGAGCCAGGTTCCTTCAACAGAACCCTCCGGACCTGCAAACTCTACCGTCTAGAAGGACAAAGGGGCATGGGGAACACCACCACCTGCAAGTTCCCCTCCGGGCCACTTACCACCCTGACTTAGAAATATATTGGCCGTTCCTTCACTGTCGCTGGGTCAAAATCCTGGAACGCCCTCCCGGACAGCAGTGTGGGTGTACCCACATAACGTGGACTGCGGCGGTTCAAGAAGGCAGCTCACTACCACCTTCTCAAGTGCAGTTAGGGATGGGCAACAAGTGCTGGCCTGGCCAGTCCGTGACAGGATGCAAAAATGGAGAATATTCAATTTGACGTTTTTGGAGGGAATTCCAGGAAGCTTTCCTCAGCTTCTGCACGTGAAGCATTAAGAGTTCCCTTGCCTAATGTGAACGTTCCCCACCTGGATGGGAACATAATTCACCATCAGTCACTTGGCAGGACAGAACTGGAATATCGCTGAAAAGAGTCCATGTTGTCGAAGTTTTTTGTTTTGCACTCATCAGGACAAACACAAGAGTGCCAAATTTCAAACAATCACAGCACTTTATACTAGAGGAAAAAAAGGTGCTGATTGGTTAGCAAGCTGGCTCTAATTGTCCACGCCGTTGCCATGGAGAAAGAAATGGGGAACTATAGGCTCCCCAAGCTCCTGGGTAATTCAAAAGAGGAGTCAGGCTTGAACCAATTCCTTTGGCATTCTTGTGACTGTTCTGATAATAAAAGATGAAAAGCTTCAACAACAGGGTCTCACTTTTCAGCGAAATTCAAGAATTCACAGAGGTACGTTTTTTTTAAAAGCCGGTTTCAGGCCTTTTCCCCACGTACCTGTCGAACCTCCTCCAAGGCGAGTGTGAGGACCCAGAAGTACAGAACGAGCTCCATCGTGGACGGACTCTCAAGTGGCAAATCCATGATCAGGACGTAGGCAAAGAGAAACAGGAAGGCAAAATACATAATGACGTTCCCAACAAACGAGATGACAGGGGCGCCCCAGAACTGCTTCCAACGAATCATCCAAAATGGCCGCCTGCAGCCGGATGTCCGGATGTCCGCCTCACTATCGCTGAATTGAACAGAGAAAAGGAACAGGTTCAGAGTCAAAGTTCAAAGGTGTTCAACCGCTCAGCCAAATGTGAGGTAACGCATTTTGGTAGGTCTAACATAGAGGGGAAATCTATCATAAATGGCAAAGCTCTTAGGAATATAGAAAGTCAGAGAGATCTGGGCGCGCGGGTCCACAGATCTTTGAAAGTGGCAACACAAGTGGTCAAGGTAGTCAAGAAAGCAGACGGTATGCTTGCCTTCATTGGATGGGGCATCGAGTATAAAAACTGGCAAGTCAGGCTGCAGTTGTACTGAACCGCACTTGGAATATTGCGCACAAGTCTGGTCGCCGCACTACCAGAAGGATGTGGAGGCTTTGGAGAGGGGGCAGAGGAGGCTTACCCGGATGTTGCCTGGTCTGGAGGGTGTTAGCTATGCGGAGAGGCTGAATAGACTCGGACTGTTTTCTTTAGAAAGACAGATGTTGAGGGCGGACCTGATCGAGGTCTACAAGATTGTGAGGGGCAGGGATAGAGTGGATGGGCAGGCACTCTTTCCCAGGGTGGAGGGGTCAGTCACCAGGGGGCATAGATTTAAGGTCTGTGTGGCAAGGTTTAGAGGAGATGTGCGAGGCAGGTTTTTTACACAGAGGGTGGTGAGTGCCTGGAACGCGATGCCAGGGGAGGTTGTGGAAGCAGATACATTAACGGCGTTCAAAAGGCATCTTGACAAACACATGGATAGGATGGGTATAGAGGGATACAGCACTAGGAAGTGCTCAGGGTTTTGGCCAAGGTTGGCATCATGACCAGTACAGGCTTGGAGGTCCTGTGGTGTATTGCTCTTTGTTCACGGTTCACTGATGACTGCCATAAATGGATTGGTCCCAGCTTGGCTTGATCAATAATACTCTAGCCTCTGGGCCTCCACGCTGAGCTGACATAGTCCCGATGGGCCAAACGGCCTCCTCTGTGCCATAAATGACTCTATGGACCCGGGGGAGGGGCGGGGCACGTGACTCACTTTTGGGATCCTCTGTGCCCATTGGAGGCATCCCCACCACCCAGGTCAACCTTCCACTTTGCCCCGAACCTGGCTTTCCATCCCGCTCACCAGGGCTTACCAGGTCCCGGAGAAACCCGAGAGCGACCTCGGCCTCGGGGCTCCCCTCTGCTTC
Organism: Scyliorhinus torazame; assembly: GCF_047496885.1. Lineage (NCBI taxonomy): Eukaryota > Metazoa > Chordata > Chondrichthyes > Carcharhiniformes > Scyliorhinidae > Scyliorhinus > Scyliorhinus torazame. Next base: position 25,123,159 of record NC_092735.1, on the reverse strand, counting down.
AGGGACTGCTGCAGTCCCAGTAGCGGCCACCGTTCGAACCTGGCGCCACTGGGGCAACAGAGCCATCTAACTGGTCAACAGCTCTCCAAGGAGGGACTTGCTCTTGCGATTGGGGCGGGAAGTCTGGCCTTGAGGCAAATAACACGACAACTGCCCACTCTGAGTCAAAGAAAAATCCCCGATACTATTCGAAGGAGAGCAGCAATTTTTGTATGGTTCCTGCAGACTAATACTGTCCTGGCACAGGTCAACTAGCCATTCATCTCATTACTGACTTGACCACATTCATCAGGTGGACGACGGTCGTATGTTCTGCACTGTGAACTGACCACTGGCTCACGACCCTGCTAGTCTTACATCAGAGGCTATACTTTGCGTAACGGTGATCCAATAAAGTTTATGACTAGGAGCGTTTTTAAGATCCGGTCAAAATTCCTTCAGATGTCAGAAGTTGATTTCTCATCCGGAGGGGGAGGAACAGGGAAATTGAATTTCAATTCCAGGACGGCACGTTGGCGCAGTGGTTAGCACTGCTGCCTCACGGCGCCGCGGACCCGGGTTCAACCCCAGCCCCGGGTCACCGTCCGTGTGGAGTTTGCAAGTTCTCCCAGCGTCTGCGTGGGTCTCACCCCCCCACAACCCAAAGACGTGCAGGGTAGGTGGATTGGCCCCGCCAAACTGCCCCTTTAATTGGGGGAAAAAAAATTGGCCACTTTAAATTTATACAAAGAAGGAATTTGAATTCAAGCTTGGAAAAAAATTCGACTGCGTTAATTTCATAGAATCTCTACAGTGCAAAAAGAGGCCATTCGGCCCATCGAGTTGGCAGTAGCCCTCCAAAAGAGCACCCCACCCAGGCGCACACACCTGCTATATTCCAGCAACCCAACAGAACCTTTGGGCACTGAGGGGCAATTTATCAAGGGCAATGCAGAACAAGGCAAGCAGCCTGCTTATCCAAACAGGCCAGAAGACATAGGAGCAGAATTAGGCCACTCGGCCCATCGGGTCTGCTCCGCCATTCAATCATGGCTGATATTTTCTCATCCCCATTCTCCTGCCTTCTCCCCATAAACCCTGATCCCCTTATTGATCAAGAACCTATCTGTCTCTGTCTTAAAGACACTCAGTGATTTGGCCTCCACAGCCCTTCTGCGGCAAAGAGTTCCACAGATTCACCACCCTCTGGCTGAAAACATTCCTCCTCATCTCTGTTTTAAAGGATCGTCCCTTTAATCTGAGATGGTGTCCTCTGCTTCTAGTTTTTCCTACAAGTGGAAACGTCCTCTCCACGTCCACTCTATCCAGGCCTCGCCTGTAAGTTTCAATAAGATCCCCCCCTCATCCTTCTAAACTCCAACGCGTACAGACCCAGAGTCCTCAACCGTTCCTCATACGACAAGTTCTTCATTCCAGGGATCATTCTTGTGAACCTCCTCTGGACCCTTTCCAGGCGCCGGAATGTGGCGACTGGGGGCTTTTCACAGTAACTTCATACTTGTGACAATAAAAGGTGATTGTTATGAAATGAAAAAATGAAATGAAAATCGCTTATTGTCACAAGTAGGCTTCAAATGAAGTTACTGTGAAAAGCCCCTAGTCGCCACATTCCGGCGCCTGTTCGGGGAGGCTGGTACGGGAATTGAACCGTGCTGCTGGCCTGCGGCAACTCCCCACCACTTTCTTTAAGGGGCAACAGGTACTGGGTCAGTCAGCGACGCCCACATCCCAAGAGCAAACATGTGTTCAAACAGGACGGTCCCTGTTTGGCCGGAAGACAGGGAATGTTTGAAATGCCACTAACCAGGGGACCTCAGATGGCTGAAGCAACAAGTCACCATCAACACTGTCCAAATCAGATGCAGTCTTTTCTGCCACTTTCTCCTCCGTGCTACTGCTGCGGGTGTAACAGAAATGTTAATGACAGGTTGCGAAAGATGTCTGCATTGGGAGTGGCCGCCATCAATGCCCGTCAAATTGAATCGAACTTTTCTCCTCTCCAGGGAGCGCTGACGCCCTCTGGTGGCAGGAGGAGGTGATTCAGCCCGGCCAGCTTCGACCACCAGCCCCCTCAGATTGGCGATGGCCACGGGGGTGGTGAGTGGGCCGCATGACGGGCCCTCCTTCATCTCAAGGGACAGCGAGATTGAAATCGGGACTCGTTCACTAACCGTGAATAAGATTAAATACATTTAATACATGGTGAATATTTTATAACAAATGACGGAAAAGGCCGAGTCATTTACATATCAATAGAAGTGTGATCAACTTCAACTGGTAAAAATAAATTAAATATTTACACGTTGGACGCAGAGCGAGCGCACGGCTCTCACAGTCAATGTTGCGAGCAATCGGCACGCTCCTCGCCTCACTCGCCCTCGCTTTACGCGCGAATCACTTCAGCCATACCGGCAGGAAAAAAAACTAACACGGACGGGAATGTGGCGCCCTGCGCGTGGGCAACGGTCAACAAAATGTCTCGTGGGGCCGCACGCGGAACCCAGGTGGGCCGCGTGTGGTCCCCCAGGCCACAGATTGCCCACCGCTGCCTTAGATCATGGCTGACCTGCACCTGAGCTCCAATTATCTCCTCAGTTCCGGGATCCTCACTACCCACGGTCAACAATCGATCGATCTCGGCGTCGACATTTCCAACGATCCTTCAGCCTCAGCAGAGAGCTCCAGATTGCCAGCCCCTCTGTGCGACGTCGCCCCTGACGACTCTTAGTGGGGTTTGACACCGGATGGCATTCGGTAAACGGTTGGTCTTCTCCTTTGGATTGGCGCGAGCAGCAAAGCTAGGCCACCGCGATCTTACCCTTGCCAGGAGTCCATTCCCAGACATCCATTTACCCCGGAGGGCAGTGATCAGTCCCTTTTCTCGGATTTGTTCAAGGAATATGGGCATTTCACATAAGGCCAACATTTCAGGTCCACTCCCATTCCCCCTTGAAAAGGCGGGGGGGGAGGGGGGGGGTGGCGGCCTTCTTGAACCGTTGCAAGGGGTTACCAACTGTGATCACATGATGACCTGTGATCACCTGAAGGTTTCATCACATGAGGGCGGCACAGTGGTTAGCACTGCTGCCTCACAGCTCCAGGGCCCCGGGTTCAATTCTGGCCTCGGGTGACTGTCTGGAGTTTGCAAGTTCTCCCCGTGTCTGCGTGGGTTTCCTTAGTGCAGTGTCAGCGGCCCCACACAGCGCTGGCGCAGCACAGGCTGGGAGAATTATACCCAGGGCCTTCTCAGCTAGTGTGGTCCAGTGCCACACTGGCCCGTAGGTTCACCCACTGTCGTATGGATATACCCCGGAGGAATGAAGAACCTGAGGAGAGGAAGCAAAATTCAGGCAGTCGTGGGGTCATTTTGCGCATTGGTGCGGCCCACACTTTCCTAAGGGGTAGAACGAGCAGGTGGGATGGGGCACCAGGTGGGTGGGTGAGAATCGTCCCTTCAACAGGGGAAGGGTCTTACCTGAACTTGATAAGCCGACTGTATATGAAGGGGGGGCAGAAGAAGGCGAGGCAGAGCTTCCAAATGCTGGTGTTTCTGTCCATCTCTCCCCACCAGATCTGATTGAGGAGGGCCTGTGAACAAAACACAGAATAATCCTACAGGCCCAACACCCCACTCCCCCCCTCCCACCCCACCCCACCTTGAAGGAAAATCGCCACCAGTCCATTTTGTGACACCCCCATCCGTTGACACATCGACTGTTAACGACCTCCGTCTCTCAGACTCTCTGTCCCTGAGAAAGACCATATTTGCTGTGGTGTTTGTGCCTTACCGGCCCTTGGCAGCCATTTTGAGGTGCAATTTAGGCAGACGCGGCAGCCATTTGCTGCACAGCATCATCCCCCACCAAAGGTCATGAGGTGATTGACCCGCTTTCAGTGGTGTCGGGTGGGGACGGTGGGGATGGGTGGGATGTTCGTCGGCCTGGAGACCGGGAGAATGACAGCTCTTCCAACCGTGCCATCGGATCCTTGACATCCAGCCCGTCACGGCTTTTGTATCGCAGCTCCTCTGAGAGGTGGCATCCCTAACAATGCAGCATTCCCCCTGACCTCCTTATCCATGGGAACTTATGAATTAGAAGCGGGAGTAGGCCACCAAGCCCCTCTAGTTTTCTCCATCAACTGCCATGGTGGGATTTGAACCCGTGCCCCCAGGGTATGAACTGGGCCTCCAGATTATTACCGCCACACCACCATCTCCATTTGGTGCAACTGTGGAGAACCCTCGGACTCTCTGCGTCTGCGATTTACGTTTAAATCCCAACTCCGGTTTCTCTCGCTTTCCAAGCTAAATTAGTGGGCCGTCCTGCGACGGTGGGATGAATATCCCCGACTCACCTGGACTCCATCGTGGGCGAGGAAATTCCAGGCGTCGGCCTCGGTGGCGAGCTGGAGGCAGGTGGCCCTGCCCCACTGGGGGCAGCTGCGCACCAGCAGCCGAAACGCCCGCCTCTCGTTATGGCGGTAGCACTGGCTAAAAACGTCTGCGGGCACAAGAGGGAGTGGGAGAGACAGCGTGAGCACCGGCAAACCCACAACAGGGCAAGACAGCCGCGAGAAAGCCCGCATGGCACACTTGGTGCAAAAAGAGGCCTGGGTGGGCATATGGGGTAGAATCGGATGGGCGCTTGGAGTTGGTAAAGTTGATTACTGAGTTCAGGGTGTGTATAGAGTCGGATGTTTGGGTGGGTAGAGGGCATTATCGGAATAGTTAAAGGTTAAGGATATAACAGACCCCAGTTCAGGCAGAAATTCGCCTTGGTCCAAAGTCCAGAATCTTGGTAAAGGGATGTGTGGAGTTGGGTTATTGGGTGGATAGAGGGGTGAGTGGGGCAGAGCTTATTGGCATGTAGAGAGATGTATGGGGTAGGGTCTTTGGGTGGGTAGAAGGGTGTGTGGGGCGGGGTGGCACATCAATGAATTTTGGGTGGTATAACGAGCAGAGGCTCTGTTAATATTTTGAATAACAGTTTAGTTCTTTTCTTTGAAACAACATCCTCATTCCTTCCTTGCCCTTACGTTACAATTATGGTGACCGTGAAGAACACAGGGCATCATCAACAGATAAACCTTGGGGCTTTTTAGACTATGAATTCCCCTATTAAGCGGGCGGTAGCTTGCTCAATAGGAAATGAATAGCGGAAGCTTAAATCTCACTGAACCCGGGCCGACATCCCATAGGTCCCCGGGCTTGGACTGGAGAGTTCTGAGCCACGATAGCGGCATTTTTTGTTGCTATAATAAAAGGGTTTGGTGCTGGAAGATTGGTCTTGGCGAAATTATCACAGTTACCGAGTGACAGCTGTGCAAAATTTGAGGCCATTTCCTTCATAACTTTCGCCCCTTCTGCCTCCGGCTGATATCGAGCCATTTCCCTCAGGATCCTGCAGGCAACCAGGCCGGACGACACCGATTCCCCACCCTGAGAATGGAAAAGACAAGTTGAGGAGAGAATGCGCGGACATTTCCTATTTCGCTCCGACCCCTCTTCCCATATCACCCGTCGGTTTTCGCCCCACCAGCCCTATTAGACACTGCCACTGTCGCTAAACACTAAAAGGGGCGACAGCTAATTATAAAACAGTGCCCTCTGGTTATAAACTCACTCGTAAGACCGTACGATGTAGGAGCAGAGGTGCGCCGTTTGGCCCATCGAGTCTGGCCCGTCTTTCAATGAGATTATGCCTGACCTGATGTGATGATCCTTCATGGAGGTGTGGGGTGGCTTCAATGGGAAATCCCGTCGACAAGCGGCGGGAGTAGAGATTCCCGCCATCAGCGAACAACGCGCCAAATTCTCCGTCCTCGCTTGCAGAGGGGCGGACCCGTGTCAGAGAATCCCGGCCTCGGTATCAGGTGTTGTCTGAAAACCCGCCTGTCGAGCAGGATTGCTGGTCGTTCATGAAGAACGGAGAAAGGCGGCACGGTGGCACAGTGGTTAGCACTGCTGCCTCACCGCGCACCAGGAAACCCAGTTTAATTCCAACCTGGGGCGATTGCCTGTCTGCATATTCTCCCCGTGTGTGCGTGGGTTTCCTCCGGGTGCTCCGGTTTCTTCCCACAGTCCAAAGATGTGCAGGTTAGGTGGACTGGCCGTGCTAAATTGCCCCTTAATATCCAAAAGGTTAGGTGGGGGTTACGGGGATAGGGGGCTCTTTCGGACGGACGGCGCGGACTCGATGGGCCGAATGGTCTCCTTCTGCAGTGTAGGGATTCTATGATAACATTTAATTTGGACCAAATGCTTCTGCCCAGCTCTTTCTCACCATTTCCCAGAAGTAGGTAGCCATCTCGTTCCAGCTCTGTAGAACGGCCCAGATGAACAGGTCTGTCCATGGAGTGGGAGATTTCCTCATCTGATAGGGAAGCTCTTGAGGCTTCAGCAGCTGAAACAGGAAGTGACAATTATTTGGCTGTGTTAGGTACCTGCTCAACTCAGTTGTCATCAATCTTAATTCCGAGCCAGGGAGTTACAGGTTTCTCCGTACCCCTCGTTAACTGGTATATCCGTGCGGTACTGAGCGAGTGCGGCACTGTTGTAGGCCCAGTCCTCTGACTGACTCAGCAAGGCCCATCCCTCAGCTATCTCAAATAATATGAATTAACTGCCTCTCTATCTCGTTGATTATGGAACGTTTGAAAGAAAGATTTGCATTTATATGGTGCCTATCTCAGCCTCATGGCAGCCCAAAGCACTTTACAGCCAATCGAGTAGTTTAGAAGTGTGGTCATTGTCGTTACGCAACCAATTTGCACGCAGCAACCTCCCACAAACAGCAACGTGGTAACGATCAGGTCACCGGCACGGGACCCAGGTTCGATTCCCGGTTTGGGTCACTGTCTGTGCGGAGTCTGCACGTTCTCCCCGTATCTGCGTGGGTTTCCTCCGTGCGCTCCGGTTTCCTCCCACAAGTCCCGAAAGACGTGCTTGTTGGGTGAATTGGACATTCTGAAATATCCCTCAGTGTACCCGAACAGGCGCCGGATTGTGGCGACTAGGGGGCTTTCACAGTAACTTCATTGCAGTGTGAATGTAAGCCTACTTGTGACACTAATAAAGATTATTATTATCTGTTTTGGTGAAGTACTTGAGAGATAAATATTGGCCGGGACACCAGGGTGACCCCCCCCCCCCCCCCCCCCAGGGTGACCACCCCCCCCACCCTGCTCCTCCTCGGAATAACACCATGGGGTTCACTTCAGACAGAAGATGGACCTTGGTTGTCATTCCAAACTATATCAGAGTCCAAGTCTTTGGGGAGGAAAGGGAGAAAAAATGGTGAGAAATACATAATCTACATGAGCGCATGATAACACTGTTTCCCCACCGCAACTCGCGTCTCCCTGTCGATCTTTAACCATCTCCTTCTCTGCTCGTTCTCCCTTGCTCCCTTCACAGAACCTTCCGTTGATAACTCCTCACACCTGGAAAACTGCGAACAGTTTTGGTCCCCTTATCTGGGGAAAGATGTACCGGCATTGGAGGCAGTCCAGAGAAGGTTGGCGGGGTTGATCCCGGGTATGGAGGGATTTTCTTATGAGGAGAGGTTGAGTAGGTTGGGCCCGTACTCATTGGAGTTTAGAAGAATGAGAGGCGACCTTATTGAGACATATCGGATTCTCAGGGGGCTTGAGAGGGTAGATGCTGAGAGGTTGTTTCCCCTTGTGGGAGAGTCTATTCACAAATTTAAGACAGAGATGAAGAGGAATTTCTTCTCTCAGAGGGGAGTGAATCCGTACAATTCTTTATCGCAGAGAGCTTAGGGACTGGGTCGTTAGAACATAGAACATTACAGCGCAGTACAGGCCCTTCGGCCCTCGATGTTGTGTCGACCTGTGAAACCACTCTAAAGCCCATCTACACTATTCCCTTATCGTCCATATGTCTATCCAATGACCATTTGAATCCCATAGTGTTGGGGAGTCCACTACTGTTGCAGGCAGGGCATTCCATGCCCCTACTACTCTCGGAGTAAAGAACCTACCTCTGACATCTGTCCTATATCTATCTCCCCTCAATTTAAAGCCATGTCCCCTCGTGCTAGCCAGTACGTTCAAGGCTGAGATAGACAGATTTATTTATTTATTGATTTTATACAGAACCCAATTCATTGTTTTCCAATTAAGGGGCAATTTTGCGTGGCCAATCCACCGACCCTGCACATCTTTGGGTTGTGGGGGTGGGACTGACACAGACACGGGGAGAATGTGCAAACTCCACACGGACAGTGACTCGGGGCCGGGATCGAACCTGGGTCCTCAGCGTGGTGAGGCAGCAGTGCTAACCACTGTGCCACCGTGAGACAGACAGACTTTTCATCAGTAAGGGAATCAAGGGTTATGGGGTAAAGCGGGAAAGTGGAGTTGAGGACTACGATTTCAGATCAGTCATGATCTCATTGAATGGCGGAGCAGACCTCGATGGGCTGAATGGCCTACCCCCGCTCCTATAGTCTTATGGTTTACCATCTCAGCACCTTCGACTGTGCAGTGCTCCCTCAGTACCGCACTGGAGCGCCAGCCTGGGTTAGGCCACCAGAATGTGGGCGGGCACAAGTCCACATACTTTCTGGTTCAAAGGCAAGAGATTTTTCTTAGGAGCAAAGAGAATGGTCAGCCAATCGAATGGCAGAATGGACGAGAAGGAATGAATCACCTTTCGCTACGATTGAGCTTCCAAGCCTGTGGATGCATTGAGCTTCCAAGCCTCTGGGTGGCGATAGCGGAGGAGGGTGGAAGAAATTCCGAATAAAATTTATGATGCGAACATTCCCACACATAAATCCAAGCCTCCGGTACCCGGAATACAAAACCGAAATCCAATTCCTACCAGATCGTTATTCCGGTCGCCACTCGGTTTGAATAGTTGTCCATACACCGGCTCGCAAAAATCCCCCATCAGATCTTTCAGCACCTTCAGCACCTCGAGGAGCGTGTAGCTCCGATGGCTCCCATCTACCCTGGGACTGTCGGGTGGGAGCATGGAGTCCTTGCCCTGTAAAGACCGCCACTCCTTCTTCTTCTTCTGTAGGAAGGTGTTGAGGAGGGAGTTCCCTGCCACCGAGCTGTACAGTTCCTCCAGGCGCTGGTAGGAGAGATACTCCGCCACGTTGAGCCCATTGTCGATGAAGAGCTTGACAAACTCCGGCTTGTTGTTCATCAGGGCGGCCGTCATGGGGTCCTCCAGGTCGCAGGACTGCAACAGAAACAAGATATCGGGATGCACTTTGGGAGACGTCATTAGTAGAACAAAAAAGGGATTTATTTACAAGCTGGAGCTACATGTTTGCGGCTAATTCCAAATTAGGCACTAGGCACACTCCTCCCCGGGGTAGATCCCCACTCTGACTCCTGATTGGTCCCCCAGATCAGGTGACCCTGACTCTGCTGGGTTGTCCTGAAAGGGCCAATCACCACGCAAAGGTTGATGAAGCCTCGGCCTATTACATCACTGCCCTCTCCTCTCCTGATGGCCACAACTCTCGCCAAGCGACATGGAGGCATCACAGTTGGGCCCAGTCCAGCCGTACCCTGGATTCAGAGAACATCTGGTGGGGGTGAGGGAATGTGGGAAAATGGGAACAGGCCATTCGGCCCAGGAAATACGCGGTGAAACGCACTTGCTAGACGACTTTGTTCTCTTTGGGGAGAATCCCGCCCTTTGTTTCCTCCTGTGGGAGACTCCAGAACTCGGGGATCACTGTTTGAAAATAGGGGGCGGGTTTCACCGAAATGGAGGCAGAGTGTTCGCGCCGTCGTGAACACCGTCGCGTTTCACGACGGCACGAAAGGGGCGCGGGCACTATCGATTCTGTCCCCGACAGGGGGCCAGCACGGCGCTGGAGCGGTTCACGCCACTCCAGCCTCCCTTCCCGGCGCCAACTGGGCGCCGCGCCAAACCGTGCATGCGCAGTGATGCCATGCCAACCCGCGCATGTGCAGTGACGCCACGCCAACCTGCGCATGCGCAGTGACGCCGCGCCAACCTGCGCATGCGCAGTGACGCTGCGCCAAACCGCGCATGCGCAGTGACGCTGCGCCAAACCGCGCATGCGCAGTGATGCCATGCCAACCCGCGCATGCGCAGTGACGCTGCGCCAAACCGCGCATGCGCAGTGATGCCATGCCAACCCGCGCATGCGCAGTGACGCTGCGCCAAACCGCGCATGCACAGTGATGCCATGCCAACCCGCGCATGTGCAGTGACGCCGCGCCAACCTGCGAATGCACGGGGGACTTCCTCAACGCGCCGTCCCCGACGCAACATGGCGTGGGGGGGGTTCAGGGGACGGCAGCGTAATAAAATAGGTTCCTCTCTCAGAGCATCATGAGTCCCTGGAACTTTCTTCCTCAGGTAAGAAGAGACTTTGGATATTTTTAAGGCAGAGCTATTTAGATTCTTGATTAACGGGGGTGGGGGGGGGGGGTGGTGGTGGGGGGGGGGGGGGGGGGGAGTGGTGAAAGGTTATCGGGGGCCGGCAGGAAGCTGGGGTTGAGGTTACAATCAGGTCAGCCGCGATCTTATTGAACGGCGAAGCAGGCTCGAGGGGCCGAGTGGCCTACTCTTGATTCCAATCCAGATGTTGATACCTTAACTAAGTAAAAATCCCCAACAAATAACTTTTCCAATGAGGCGAGAATGGAACTGAATTGCAAAGTAAGATTTTGAGTATTTTGTTTGGCTTTACAGAGTGTGGGCATTGCTGGTTATTCCAGCATTTATTGACCAACCCTAATTGCCCCTTGAGAAGGTGGCGTTGAGCTAAACTCTGTTGTTCTACCTCAGAGTGTGAGGGGTGGGGAGATGCTGCTGTTGTCCTAATATCACCATGCGCAGGTAACTCAGAGGCCTAGGTAACGGCTCTCGGGACACAATTCTCATCACGGCAGCTGAAGGGATGTAAGTTGGATTAATCATTGGGGTTGAGTTGCGTTAGTCGTGTCTCAGCTGGTAGCACCTCATTCCTGAGTCACTCGGTCCAGAGGTCACATCCCATTCCAGGACAGAAGTCAGGGCTGATGCTCCAGTGCAGTTTTGAGGGAGCGCTGCACTGTTGGAGGTGCTGGCTTTCGGAGGAGATGGTGGAGTGCTGGTAATGTCACTGGGCTGGTTAAACAGGAACGAATGCTCTGGGACACACAGGTTCAAATCCCCCAATGGCCGCTGATTAATAAAATCTGAAATGATAGTCATTGGTGCCCATGGAACTATCAATGAGTGTTCTAAAAACAATCTGGGTCACTAATGTCCTTCAGGGAGAGAAATCTGCCGTCCTTACTCGGTCTGACACACACACACACACACACTCACACACACACACACTCACACACTCTTACCTTCCACAGGATTTCTCCATTAAATAATTGGCTATTGGCAATGTCCACTCGGCTCCACGCCACTGCCAGTTTCAGCTCATCCAAGTACGCCTGGGCATTGGTGCTCTGCTTCTTACAGGCTGCAGGCGTAAAGAGAACTGGGATCAAAGAGGGAGCCACTCGGTGTAAACTCTCTACACATAACCCCAGGGTCTGCCGGTGGGTCAATAATGGGAGGTGAGGAATCTGGGATTGGGGGTCAATGCTGGGTTTGACCATTTCCGTGATTGGCCGGTTCTATGATTGACCAGTTCTGTGATTGGCCAGCTCTGAGATTGACCAGTTCTGGGATTGACCAGTTCTGGGATTGGTCAGTTCTGGGATTGACCAGTTCCGTGATTGGCCGGTTCTGGGATTGACCAGTTCCGTGATTGGCCGGTTCTGGGATTGACCAGTTCCGTGATTGGCCAGTTCTGGGATTGACCAGTTCCGTGATTGGATAGTGCTGGGATTGTCCAGTATCAGAAATAAACTTTGACTTGCCAGGCTGTTGAGTTACAAACAATATCTCAACACTGAGGGAAAGGCATCACCTGACATTCTCGGCCAAATAAAAAGAGAAAGTGCAGTCCTATCGTAAAAAAATCTGGAAAAAAACCTCAGCCAGTCTGGCAGCCTCTCCGGAGAGAGAAACAGAGAGTTAACGTTTGGGTCAGTGAGAGACTTCTACAGATACAGATTTTCAGAATCTGCTTTTATTTTGTATTTCTATAGCGCCTTCCACAGCAGCCAATGGAGCACTTTTGAAGCGCAGTCACTTTGCAATGCTGGAAACGTGGCAGCCGATTTAGGGCACAGCAAGATCCCGCAATCCGATCATGACCTGATTGTGTGTTTCCCGCGTTGCTGGTGGAGGGGTAATAAATATCGACGAGGGCACTGGTCTTTGAAACGTTGCCACATCCTTTACGCCCACCCGAGAGGCGACAGGCAAGGCTTCGGGTTAACATCGCACTCAGAAAGCGACACCTCCAACAGTGCGGCACTACCCCAGCAATGCACCGGAGTGCCAGACTTAATTTTTGCTCCTAACGCGGGGCTCGAACCCACAACCTGCTGACTCGGCGGCAGGAGTGCCAATCAGGGAGTCATTACGGGCTGACGGATTACCCGTTCTCAGTTGGGATGACGGGTGGGTGAACTCCGATTGGAAGAGGGTGGAGCAAAAAACAAAAAACACAGGCTGGGGGCTCCTGTCTCCGAATCGGAACGTCAGGTTGAGGACCGAATCCTCCCAACTGCGATGCCCCTCAGAGTCGAATAGTCATGGGCCATGAATGGAAACCTGCATCAGGCGCGCGCTGGAACGGGCCAGAGTTTACACAATCAAGACCGAGGGCAGGGCGATTGGAAACAAAAGGTTTCCCCCGTGGATTTTACCTTTGAAAAGCGCTTTCAAAATCATCGTATCGAACTCCTCTGTCCCGTCTAGATCGGCATTGTAGACTGTCACCAGGTGCCTGTTTTCAAAAATCTTCTCCACCTACAAGTCAGAACATATAACATTGCGGAGCTAAATAAGGCCGGGAGCGATTCGACGTGACTGCTTGGGAATCTTCAGGGTCTGAACATGCCCGACTGAGACACAAAACAACAAGAACAGAGGGAGAGGGAAATGGAGAGTGAAGGAGGGGGCCATGGCTCAGCGGATCCACTCTTGCGTCTGAAGGTTGTGGGTTTAAGTCCCACTCCACAGTCTTGGGCACCCGCGCCTCGTGTAATTCTGAGGGAGTGCTGCACTCTCAGAGGATAAGACATTTAGGGCGCGGCTCAGGGACCCCGCTGTGCCTGGCCCGGATCTGGGTGCAGCGGGTGAATCTCGCAAGGGCGCCAAATCGGTTGCCGCACCGGGCCGATCGTGAGCCGCTCCGCCTGCTGCGATCTGGATCTCGCCCTCGCTGGGTAAGATCACGATCTGCATATTTACATTAGCTCAATGGCTCATTTAAATACCTGGATTCCAGATTCACCTGGATCCTGCAGCTCAATGGCCAAGACCTTGCCAGGGTGCCAGGGTTTAGTACTGATCGACACAAATGTGGACCAGGCGTTACGGCACCACCAATGCAGGCCATTGGAGACCCCTGGGTGGTAGGGGACAGGGCTGGGCGGTAGCCTGGCACTTCCCCTGGCAGCTGGGCACATTGGTACTGCCAGGGTGGCCAGGTGCCAGGTTGGCATTGCCGGAGTAGGGCCTGGGAGGGCCTTGCCAGTTGGACGTGAGGTGAGGGGTGGTTCCCAGGGGCCTTGTCAAGGTTGGCATGTGAGGGGGGGGGGGTGGGCACAGAGAATAGAGGGGCCTGAAAGGGGATATGGGGGGGGGGGGAGGTCCAGGCTGCGGCTCCAATCTGAGACAGCAGTTCCCGCTGGTGAGATCAGCTCACCTCCGCTGAGTGCTGAAAGAAATCTGCCACCTTTACCCGGTCTGGCCTACACGTGACTCCAGGCCCACAGCAACGTGGCTGACACTTAATTGCCCCTCTGAGCCGAGCAAACCCCCCAGTTCAGGGGGTAATTAGGGATGGGCAGCCAATGCTGACCCAGCCAGCGCCACCCCACGGGCCTCTCCTGCCCTCGCGGGACTCACCAGCTCCACCAGGCTGTGGGTATCTTCGGCAGGAAAGTGCTTTCGGATTCGCTCCTCCACTTCCTTCCTCAGGGTTTCTGCTGTGAAGGATTCCACCATGACCTCAGCCAGGATGTCAGCTATCCCTCCGGAGCCTGCCAGGATTAACCACGGGATATTGTTCATTGTGGCTTTGTGAATCCTCTGTGGGCCCAGGGACAGAAAGAAAGGACAGATTAACAATACACCCTAATTTGGAGGCCTCACCAATATCCCTGACAGAGAGAGAGAGAGAGGGTCTCGCAATCCTCACCTCATCATCGGGATCCTTCAATGAAAACATCTCTCCCGAGGAGGAGATCAAAGGGATCGGAGTTTAAAAATCGGGAGGTTTTGTTGCAAGTGTACAGCGTCATTGGTGAGGCCTTGCCTGGAATACTGCATTAAGGTTTGGTTGCCTTGCCTCAAAAAGGATAGTAAGAAGTCTTACAACACCAGGTTAAAGTCCAACAGGTTTGTTTCGATGTCACTAGCTTTCAGAGCACTGCTCAGGTGAATCACCTGAGGAAGGAGCAGCGCTCCGAAAGCTAGTGACATCGAAACAAACCTGTTGGACTTTAACCTGGTGTTGTAAAACTTCTTACTGTGCTCACCCCAGTCCAATGCCGGCATCTCCACATCATGGCTCTCAAAAAGGATAACATTGGAAGAAGTCCAAAGGAGATTCACCAGGTTAATTCCTGGGTTGAGAGAGTTGTCCCACCAGGAGAGACTAAATAGGTCTATATTCTTTGGGGTTTAGAAGAGTGAAGGGTGACCTTATTCAAACATATAAGATCCTGAGGGGTCCGTGACAGGGTAGATGGTGAGATATTTTCACTGGTAGGAGAGTTTGGAACAAGGGGACACAGCTACAGGGTTATTAAAAACTGAGATGCATGGAAATTTCTTCTCGCAGCAGGAGGTGAATCTCTGGAATTCTCTGCCTTGGAGGGAGGAGCATTAGGAGATCTGAAGTGGAGGTGAATAAATATTTGATAGATCGAGGAATAGCGAGAGGGCTATGGGGAAATGTCACAGAGAAGGAGTTGAGGTCGGCATAGATCAGCCATGAGTATATTGAATGGCGAGGCAGGCTGCGAGGGCCTAGTGGCCTACTCCTGTTTCTATCAAATGGCGGAGGAGGCTTGAGAGGCTGAATGGTCGATCTCTGCTCCCATTTCATTCTTGTATAAATAAAGCAAGTCAGTGAAGTCGCCATAGTCGCAGAGGACCATAGGCTGCTTTCCCCTTTGAGGGGGGAGAGCTGACTGGTGGTGATTTAACCTGAGGGTCACCACACCTCAGGCAAGGCTGAGAAGGCGGGGCCTTCGTGAACAACCTCAGCCGGTACGGGGAATTGAACCCACGCTGCTGGCCTCGTCCCACACCAAGAGCCAGCTGTCTAGCCAATTGCACCAAACCAGCCCCTCTATCAGTACTGCATAGGGAGTGTCAGGATAGATCAGTGCTTCCCAAATGTTGTGATGTCTCATTTGTACCCTAGTGCCTCTGAAAAAGCAGCACTCCCTCAGTACCTTTGCATTAGCTATGAGGAGAGGTTGAATAAACTCGGTTTGTTCTCACTGGAACGACGGAGGTTGAGGGGCGACCTGATAGAGGTCTACAAAAGTATGAGGGGCATAGACAGAGTGGAGAGTCAGAGGCTTTTTCCCCGGGGTAGAGGGGTCAATTACTAGGGGGCATAGGTTTAAGGTGTGAGGGGCAAGGTTTAGAGGAGATGTACGAGGCACGTTTTTTACACAGAGGGTAGTGGGTGCCTGGAACTCGCTGCCGGAGGAGGTGGTGGAAGCAGGGACGATAGCGACATTTAAGGGGCATCTTGACAAATACATGAATAGGATGGGAATAGAGGGATACGGACCCAGGAAGTGTAGAAGATTTTAGTTTAAAGGGGCAGCATGGTCGGCACAGGCTTGGAGGGCCGAAGGGCCTGTTCCTGTGCTGTACTTTTCTTTGTTCTTTGTAGTACCGCACTGGGGTGTCAGGAGGGACTTTGTGCACAGACCCTGGAGAAGGACTTCAACTCCTTGCTATGACTCAGGAGTGGGTCTTGACAAGGATTCAAACAGAAATGTTTATTCCACAGGTGCGGCGGCGAGTGCATCCAGTCTCAGCCGGAACCGTGCGAAGGGGGTTGTGGGGGTTACTAAAGCTACCACTGAGCCAAGGCTGCCTCCTCGTTCATTCACACCGAATCTCAAATCTGGTCCATGTATCTGACCTCTTTCTCATCCTCTCTCTCGCTCCCTCTCTCACACACAGGGCCTCACCATTCCTGGGACTCACCAGCCCCCCCCCCCCCCACAAGGCTGTGGACCAACTCTGGGCACCACAGATGTGAAGTCTTTTAGAGAGGACACAGAAAAAGGCCTTGTGAGGACTTTTCCAGAGATGAGGGGACTTCAGGTAGATTGGAGAAGCTGGGACTGTTCATAGAATTATCATAGAATTTACAGTGCAGAAGGAGGCCATTCGGCCCATCGGGTCTGCACCGGCTCTTGGAAAGAGCACCCTACCCAAGCCCACACCTCCACCCTATCCCCATAACCCAGTAACCCCACCCAACACTGAGGGCAATTTTGGACACTAAGGGCAATTTATCATGGCCAATCCACCTAACCTGCACAACTTTGGACTGTGGGAAGAAACCGGAGCACCCGGAGGAAACCCACGCACACACGGGGAGGATGTGCAGACTCCGCACAGACAGTGACCCAAGCCGGAATCAAACCTGGGACCCTGAAGCTGTGAAGCGATTATGCTATCCACAATGCTACCGTGCTGTTCTCCTTGGAGCAGAGCAGGTTGAGAGGACATGTGATGGAAGTTCTCAAAACTATCAGGGGCCTGGACAGAGTAAATAAGGTGAAACTGTTCCCGTTAAATGGAAGGATTGGCCATAAGGCCATAAGACATAGGAGCAGAAGGAGGCTATTCAGCCCATCGAGTCTGCTCCACCATTCAAATGACTGATATTTTCTCATTGAGAACCGGAGGAGAATGATTTTTTTTTTGTTAAAATTTAGAGTACCCAATTCATTTTTTCCAATTAAGAGGCAATTTAACGTGGCCAATCCACCTTCCCTGCACATCTTTGGGTTGTGGGGGGCGAAACCCACGCAGACACAGGGAGAATGTGGAAAGTCCACACGGACAGTGAGCCGGGGCCGGGATCGAACCTGGGACCTTAGCGCCGTGAGGCAGCAGTGCTAATCCCTGCGCCGCCGCGCTGTCCTGAGGAACGTTTGGCTAAAGGACCAAAGGAAATAGTTTTCAAATGGGTTTAGGACCTGGGATGCAGTGCCGAAGAGAGAGATGGGGATTGATTCAGGTAGTTGAGTTAGCAGAGAACCAGCACAGTGATGATGGGCAGAATGGCCTTCTTTTGTGCCGCTACCATCCCATGATCCCACAGGTTTCTTTTTTTTTTAAATGTTCATTTTTGGTTGGACCAGCATTTATTTCCCAACCCTAAAGGGACAGCACAACAGGCCCCTTTAAGAGGAGTCTCACTACTCGGGTATCTTAGTGTCGGAGTCCCACCACCCGCTTTCTTCAGACATGACCGAATGGCGGAGCAGGCTTGATGGGCCGAATGGCCTAATTCTGCTCCTGTATCTTACGGTCTTTAAAGAGGGTATCTTGCAATCAGCTTCCCTTATTGAGGGGCTCAATTGCCCGAAGGAGGGACCTCCTTAAAAAGAAGCTCATCTTAAATCCTGGGCTTCAGGAGTGGGACATCCTTCCATCAGAGCCAATGTGGGGGGGGGCAGGGTGGGGGGGGGGGTCTGATTATTGGGCGTTTTGAGGTATTTCACAATCACATTCTGCTGTCTTTGAGGTCAGGTTTCTACACGGTAAGATCTTTACTGTAGCTGACCAGATTCTGCCGGGCGGGCGGTTTGGGGGGTGGGGAGAGGGAAACTCAGCTCAGTCCGTCCCCTTTCGGACAGAATGACAGCTCCTCACCTGCAGCATTTTGGGCCCTCCTTGAATCAGCATGCACAGCACTGGGATCTCGATACTTCCCCTCCCTGTGGATAAAACAGGTCAATATTAACCCACATCTCCCTGCAACACAAGGTTTATTGTGTCTGTCAGTTATTGCCATGCTTGTGTAGGATATTTGTGTATCAGTCTGTGTGGATGACTGTCCGTATGTACGTGTGTTTGCATGTGCACATGTACGTGTGTGTGTGCATGTGTGTTTTTGTGTGTGCACATGTGTGCGTCTGTTCATGTGTATCTGTGTGTGATTGGTTGTGAACATATGTGTGTGAGTATGTGCATACATGTGTGTGTATGAGTGCACATGCACATGTGTATTTGTGTGTGTGTGCATGTGTTTGCGTCTGCGGGTGAGCGCGTGTGAATGTGCATGTATGTGCATATGTGCGTGTGCATATGTGTGTGTGTGCAAGTGTGCATGTGTGTTTTTTCTTTGTGCGCATATGATTATGCAAGTGTGCATGTGTGTGTGTGTGTAAGTGTGTTTTTTGTGTGCGAGCATGTGATTACGCATGTGGACATGTGTGTACATGTGTCTGTATGTGTGCGCGTGTGTTTGTGTATTTGCATATATGTGTGTGTTTGTGTGTGGGGGGGTGTATACATATGTGTGCATGTGTTTGTTTCTGTTTGCGTGCGCATGCAGGAGTGTGAGCAGGAGTGTGAGCAGGAGTGTGAGCATGAGTGAGTGTGTATTTGTTTGTGTGCGTGTGCCTGTCAGTGCACTGGCAGAGTCTCCACCAGAACGCACGCTTCCACAATAGAGCACAAGTGCCAGGGTACAGGAGAAGGCCGCTCAGCCCCTCAAACCTGTTCCACCATTCAACAAGATCTTTGCTGACTCAACTTTCAACCCAACCTCCCTGCTATACCCCTGACTCGATGTATCCACTGACACCCGTGCAGATTAAAAATCTGTCTAAATCAGCCTGCTTGAATCTATCCAATCACCCAACACCACTTCACTCGGGGGGGGAAACACCAAAGAATCTCCAAGTTCTGGGAGAAGGAATTCACCTCGATTTTAAACAGGACTCTGCCACCGAGCCGGCCTGTCCACTCCCTCGGAACCTGATACCTTTCAATAGGATCGCCTCTCATTCCTCTGAACACCAATGAGCATTAGGCCCAACCTGCCCCCTCCATCCCAGTCAGCCTTTATTTCTTTATTCTTTCAGGGGCGTCACTCACAATTAAGACCAGCAAGTAGGCTTACATTACTGCGAAAAGCCCCTAGTCGCCACACTCCGGCGCCTGTTCAGGTACACGGAGGGAGAATTCAGAATGTCCAAATTACCCAACAAGCACGTCTTTCAGGGCTTGTGGGAGGAAACCGGAGCACCCGGAGGAAACCCACGCAGACACGGGGAGAACGTGCAGACTCCGCACAGACAGTGACCCGAGCCCGGAATCGAACCTGGGACCCTGGCGCTGTGAAGCAACAGTGCTAAGCGCTGTGTTACCGTGCCGCCCATGTGAGCCAGGTGGCTGTTAGGTGACCAATCCAGTGAGGTCCAGTGGACGGCAGTGGGATGGGGGGGCTGGGAGGTCAGTGGGCAGCAGCGGGGGTGCGGGTTGGGGGGGGGGGGGCAGTGGGGAGGTGGGTAGGGGTTGAGAGGAAGGAGGGAAGCCCCTTTTTGGTGCAGCCCCTGGGTGTTCCTCCACCCAGGGAGGGAGGGAGGGCCTTTCAGCCTGCCCTGGGAGTGCTGACTCCCTCTCCCACTGGGGGCCCTAACCCTGGCCAACCCCAGGCAGCTGAACAGGCCCCAGCTGCCAGGGGGATCCATCAGGCTGACAGGAAAACTCCAATTGGTCGATCTAATTGAACACAATTAGCAATTAGGCCATCAACCTCGACAAAAAATGACTCGGAGACGGGATAGAGCCAAGATGTTACCCCTTACCCCCCCTCCCCCCTCCCCCCCGTCTCCTCACTTCCCTACCCCAAGAGTGGGGGCGAGGGGGCGGTAATTGTTAGCCCCAAATTATTCTGGTGTGGAGCCTGAAATCCAGCCCCTGCTGTGTGATTTGGGATCTGGGGCTTGACAGGCGCACAATAGACGATATTTCACAATACTCACCTCCGATTCCCGTCCGCTGTGTCAATATATGTTCCTCCAGTCGTGCCTGGAATTGGATTTCTCCTCCCATCCGATTGTTGGTCCCATCATCCACCAACAGGAATGCAGAGTAATTGTCATCCAGAGCATGCTCTGCACCCCTGTCACCACCCACTGTGTACTGCACGGGGAACGAACCCTGGGAGAGGACGTTCAGTAGAGTGAGAATCAGGCCGGGTTTTATAGACACTCACACACACACACTCACATGCAGACACACACACTCACACACAGGGACACACACAGACACACACACACAGACACACACACACAGACACACAGACACACACACACAGACACACACACACAGACACACACACAGACACAGACACACACAGACACAGACACTCACACACAGAGACACACACAGACACACACACACACACACACACACATGCAGACACACACACTCACACACAGACACACACACAGAAACACACACTCACACACAGACACACACAGACACAGACACACACACATGCAGACACACACACACTCACACACAGACACACACACAGATACACACACACTAACACACAGACACACTCACATACACACACACAGACACACACACAGACACACACACTCACACACAGACACACATACACTCTCACACAGACACACACACACTCACATATAGACACACACACAGGCACACACACAGACACAGATGCACAGACACACTCACACACACACTCACACATACACTCACACACAGCCACACACACACACTCACATACAGACACACACACACACTCACACACAGGCACACACACAGTCACACACAGACACACACACAGACACACACACACACATAGACAAACACACAGACACGCTCACAGACACACTCACACACACAGACACACACACACAGACACACGCACACTCACACACACACTCACACACAGACACACACACAGACACACACACTCACACACAGATACACACACACTCACACAGACACACACACAGACACACACTCACACACCGACACACACACACAGACACACTCACATGCACACTCACATGCACACTCACACGCACACACACTCACACACACTCACACACAGACAGACACACACACACTCACACAGACACACTCACACACAGACACACACACACTCACACACAGACACACACTCACTCACTCACAGACACACACACACAGGCACACACATTCAGACACACACACACTCACAGACACACACACTCACACTCACACACACAGTCACACACACAGTCTCACACACACTCACACACACACTCACACACACAGTCACACACACAGTCACACACACACAGTCACACACACTCACACACACAGTCACACACACAGTCACACACACACACAGTCACACACACACTCACACGCACACACTCACACACACACTCACACAGTCACACACACAGTCACACACACACTCACACACTCACAGTCACACACACATACTCACACACAGTCACACACATAGTCAGTCACACACACACAATCACACACACAGACACCCACTCACGCACAGTCACAGACAGACACACACACAGAGTCATACACACACACACACAGAGTCACACACACACACACACCCACACTCTCACACAGAGTCACACACACACACACACTCACACACAGAGTCACACACACACATACTCACACACACACATACTCACACACAGAGTCACACACGCACACACAGGGTCACACACACAGAGTCGCACACACTCACACGCAGAGTCACACGCACGCACACACACTCACACACACAGAGTCACACACACACAGTCACACAGTCACACACTCACACACACTGAGTCCCTCACACACAGACACACACTCACACACACACGCACACGGTCACACACACACACAGAGTCCCTTACACACAGACACACACTCACACACACAGAGTCACACACACAGACACACACTCACACACACACAGAGTCCCTCACACACAGACACACACTCACACACACAGTCACACACACTCAGACACACAGAGTCCCTCACACACAGACACACACTCACACACACAGAGTCACACAAACACAGCCACACACTCACACACAGTCACACACATACACACACTCATAGAGACACACACACACACTCACACACAGAGTCACACACACACACCCACACACAGAGTCACACACACACAGACACACACTCACACACAGAGTCACACACACACACAAAGTCACACACACACAGACACACACTCACACACAGTCACAGACAGACACACACACACACAGAGTCACACACACTCTCACACAGAGTCACACACACACACACAGTCTCACACACACACACACACACTCATACAGAGTTACACACACACACTCACACACAGAGTCACACACACACACATACTCACACACACACACAGAGTCACACACACTCACACACAGAGTCACACACACACACGCACACACACGCACACACACTCACACACACACAGAGTCACACACACACACACACAGTCACACAGACACACACACACACACACAGAGTCACACATACAGACACACACTCACACACACAGAGTCCCTCATACACAGACACACACTCACACACACACACGCACACAGTCTCACACACACACACACAGAGTCCCTTACACACAGACACACACTCACACACACAGAATTACACACACAGACACACACTCACACACACAGAGTCACACACACACAGTCACACACTCACACACAGAGTCACACACATACAGACACACACTCACACAGAGTCACATACACACACACACACAGAGTCACACACACACACATACTCACACACACACAGAGTCACACACACTCACACACAGAGTCACACACACACACACACAGTCACACAGACACACACTCACACACACAGAGTCACACATACAGACACACACTCACACACACAGAGTCCCTCATACACAGACACACACTCACACACACACACGCACACAGTCTCACACACACACACACAGAGTCCCTTACACACAGACACACACTCACACACAGAATTACACACACAGACACACACTCACACACACAGAGTCACACACACACAGTCACACACTCACACACACTCACACACAGAGTCACACACATACAGACACACACTCACACAGAGTCACATACACACACACACACAGAGTCCCTCACACACAGACACACACTCACACACACACACAGTTACACACTCACACACACAGAGTCACACACAGATACACACTCTCACACACAGAGTCACACACACAAACACACACACAGTAACACTCATACACAGTCACACACTCACACACACACAAAGACACACACACACAAAGACACACATACGCACACAAAGACGTACACGCACATAAAAACACGCATAAAGACACACATGTACACAAAGTTGCATACACACATTCACTCATGAACACTCACTCATACATACACACACGTACACGCATGCATGCATATTACCTTGGGGTTCACAAGACGATCTTTCTCGTACACGATTCCCCATGGCGCTATCCCCATGGCAACCACCTTTGCATTTGACCGTGTGTTTGCCGTGGCGTGGTCACGGACCGCCTGGCCAACGTACTTGCCGATCCCAACCTGCAGTCCACTGGTCATAATCCACGCGCCTGTGAGAACGATTCACATAAAAGTGACAAAGGGGAGGCGGCCTGGAGGACACGGAGAGTAACGGACAGCAAAGGTTCAGAGCAGAGTAGAGGATAGGTTGAGAGCGCGGATAATAAGAGATGAGACCATGGGGACCACGAGTACAGGGGCGATAGGCGAACGGGACTTGGCATGAATTGGAGAACAGGCAGAAATGTTCTGGATAAACTCAAGTTCTTTGAGTGTGGAAGATTCAAGAAGACAGGACAGTGCACAGAACAGCATCAACCTGAATGGCGTTAGTGAGAGGGGGGAGTGGAGCTAACGGAAAAGGGGTCAAACGGCTTCATCAACACAGGGGAGATAGAGCAGCCCAGCGAACAGCTGAGGTCACGTTGTCGATGCGATTCGAGAGGCGTGGACAGGGTGGAGAGGGAGCAGCTGTTCCCCTAAGTTGAAGGGTCAGTCACGAGGGGATACAAGTTCAAGGTGAGGGATGGGAGATTTTAGGTGGGGGGAATCTCAGGGAACACCTTTTTACCCAGAGGGTGGTGAGGGTCTGGAACGCCCTGCCTGGGAGGGTGGGGGAGGCGGGTTGCCTCACGTCCTTTAAAAAGTACCTGGATAAGCACTTGGCGTGTCACAACATTCAAGGCTCCGGGCCTGGTGCTGGCCAATGGGATTAGGTAGACAGGTCAGGTGTTCTTCACGAGTCAGTGCAGACTCGATGGGCCGAAGGGCCGCTTCCGCACTCTATGATTCTGTGATTTGTTCAGAAGTGTGGGAGATAGCGGGGGACCTCACCAGTGCTTTGTGCGGCTTTGACCAGCCCACGGCGGAGAATGTCCTTCAGCCAGGTCTTCATCTTCAAGTCCCCTTCTCCGCCCACGACGGACACGACCAGGTTGGGGGGGGGGATCCCCCAGAAGTGGGTTATCAGGGTGTAGACGATCGCAGGGTCCGTGTCGGAGGAAAGCCGCACAAACTGTAAAGAGAGAGAGAAAGTGCGTGACCTTTCAGGCGAAAGTGCGTGACCTTTCAGGCGAAAGTGCGTGACCTTTCAGGCGAAAGTGCGTGACCTTTCAGGACCACCGGACGCCTCAAAGCGCTTCACGGCCGGCGATAACCTTCTGAAGCGTAATCACCGTCGTGACGTAGGAAGCGCGCCGGCCAGTTCCCGCAGAGCAAGATCCCGCAAACAGCGCCGTGGGAGTGACCGGATAATCAGTCTTTGTGAGGTTGGGCGATGGCGGAACGTGGAGCAATTTACCGGCCACCTCCTGCCGAGATCAGGCCTCCACCGGGAGTCCAGGCCGTCATTACGCCCCGTGACACTTGCGAGACGTCGCGGTCTGCATCCCGCCCGCAATGTATTCCATCACACTCCCCACTTGTGCCTTGTAGATGGTGGACCGACTTTGGGAAGTCAGGAGGTGAGTTATTCACCACAGGATTCCCCAGCTCCTGACCTGCTCTTGCAGCAACAACGTTTATGTGGCTGGTCCAGTCCAGTTTCTGGTCAATGATAACCCCCTGGAGCAAATGGGACCTCCTCTTTTGCAAGGATGAGTCTGACATAGCTGAAGGTGGTGCACAGGGTGCATATGACTCGGGCGAGAATGAGTGGGTTCTTTCAGGGGGGAGCAAATGAGTGTGAGAGGTGTGGGAGGGGGCCAGCGAATCACACGCACATGTTTTGGGGTTGCAAAATTTATTTCCCGCTGCAGCTTCAAGCCAAGCCTTCTCTGTTCGCCTATTTCTTCCTTTGAGAGCACTCCTGATCTGCCTATCCATGCACTGATGTAGGACTCCTCCTCACAGTCACGGCCACTATCAATTTTTCAAGTAACAGCCGAGAAAAAATCGGGGAAAAGGTCCAAAGGTCCGACCCGAGCGGGAGCCACCAAATGTGCGACCTACTCGCCTTGTAGATGGTGGACCGACTGGCAGCACGGTAGCATAGTGGTTAGCACAGTTGCTTCACAGCTCCAGGGTCCCAGGTTCGATTCCCGGCTTGGGTCACAGTCTGTGCGGAGTCTGCACGTTCTCCCCGTGTCTGCGTGGGTTTCCTCCGGGTGCTCCGGTTTCCTCCCGCAGTCCAAAGATGTGCAGGTTAGGTGGATTGGCCGTGATAAATTGCCCTTAGTGTCCAAATTGCCCTTAGTGTTGGGTGGGGTTACTGGGTTTACGGGGATAGGGTGGAGGTGTTGACCTTGCGTAGGGTGCTCTTTCCAAGAGCCGGTGCAGATTCGATGGGCTGAATGGCCTCCTTCTGCACTGTAAATTCTATGATAAATTCTATAATACTCCTTCATGGCCGCCACCAGAAGTGATGTGAATATTATTTGCTGTATATTAGCCCAAGTTTGAATGTTGTCCAGGTCTTGTTGCATTGGGACATGGACGGCTTTAGTATCTGAAAAGTCGTGAATGATGCTGAACATTGTGCAGTCATCAGCGAACATCCCACTTCTGACCTTATGATGGAAGGTAGGTCATTAATGAAGCAGCTGAAGGTGGTTGGGCCTAGGACACCACCCCGAGGAACTCCTGCATCATTGCCCAGTTAGAACTGTCACCAGTGGCAACTTTTCCCTCTGATTCCCATTGGTTTCAGATTCCTCGGGTGCCATTGTTCCTCTGGAGTTCAGCACTTTTGTCCATGTTTGAACCAAGGCGCTAATGAGGTCGGGAGCTGAGTGACCCTGGGCGGAACCCAAAACTGAGCGATCGTGAGCAGGTTATTGCTGAGTAAGTGCCACTCGATGGGTAGATGGCGGGTAGATGCCAGTGTTGTGGCTGTACCAGCTTGGCTAGGGATGCGGCAAGTTCTGGAGGACAATTCTTCAGCATCAGGGCCCATGCAGGATCCAGTGTCTTCAGCTATTTCTTGATACCATGAGGGGTACAGCTTCACCAGCTATGGGGCTTGGTGGGACTGCTGTAGGTGACTATCAACAGGAGGTTTCCTGGCCCATGTTTGACGTGAAGCCGTGAGACATCACGGGATTCCGAGTCAATGTTAACGATTTCCAGTGTAACTTCCTCCCGACGGTACACCACTGTGCCGCCATCTCTGGTGGGTCTGGACATACCCAGAAATTGTGATGGTGGTGTCTGGGACAATTGTCCATAAGGTATGATCCTGACCTCGTTGCTTGACCAGTCTGTAGGTCAGCTCTGCCAATTTTGGCACAAGCCCCCGGATGTCAGCAAGGAAGGCTTTGCAGGGTCGATAGGGCTGGGTTTGCCATTCTTTCCGGAGCCTGGATTGATGCCGGGTAGTCTGTCCGGTTTAGTTCCTTTTTGGCTTTCCACTGTTTTGGTACAAACTCTGACTTTGTCGGCCATTTTAAAGGGAAGTTCAGAGTCAGCCACATTGCTGTGGGGGCTGAAGGCACACGTAGGCCAGACCGGGTAAGGACGGCAGATTTCCTTCCCTAAAGGGCATTAATGGACCAGATGGGTCTTGACAACAATCAATGATAGTTTTACGGTCACCATTACTAGGACGAGCTTTCAATTAAAGATTTATTATTAGGAAGTGTTCAGACTGGAGTCCAGTTACTAGTGGTGTACCACAAGGATCTGTTTTGGGGCCACTGCTGTTTGCCATTTTTATAAATGACCTGGAGGAGGGCGTAGAAGGATGGGTGAGTAAATTTGCCGATGACACTAAAGTCGGTGGAGTTGTGGACAGTGCGGAAGGATGTTACAAGTTACAGAGGGACATAGATAAGCTGCAGCGCTGGGCTGAGAGGTGGCAAATGGAGTTTAATGCAGAAAAGTATGAGGTGATTCATTTTGGAAGGAATAACAGGAAGACAGAGTACTGGGCAAATGGTAAGATTCTTGGTAGTGTGGATAAGCAGAGAGATCTCGGTGTCCATGTACATAGATCCCTGAAAGTTGCCATCCAGGTTAGAATCATAGAATCATAGAAGTTTACAGCATGGAAACAGGCCCTTCGGCCCAACCAGTCCATGCCGCCCAGTTTTTACCATTAAGCTCGTCCCAGTTGCCCGCACTTGGCCCATATTGGTTATTAAGAAGGCGTACGGTGTGTTAGCTTTTATTGGTAGAGGGATTGAGTTTCGGAGCCATGAGGTCATGTTGCAGCTGTACAAAACTCTGGTGCGGCCGCATTTGGAGTATTGCGTGCAATTCTGGTCGCCGCATTATAGGAAGGATGTGGAAGCATTGGAAAGGGTGCAGAGGAGATTTACCAGAATGTTGCCTGGTATGGAGGGAAGATCTTATGAGGAAAAGCTGAGGGACTTGAGGCTGTTTTCGTTAGAGAGAAGAAGGTTAAGAGGTGACTTAATTGAGGCATACAAGATGATCAGAGGATTGGATAGGGTGGACAGTGAGAGCCTTTTTCCTCGGATGGTGATGTCTACCATGAGGGGACATAGCTTTAAGTTGAGGGGAGATAGATATAAGACAGATGTCAGATGTAGGTTCTTTACTCAGAGTAGTAAGGGTGTGGAATGCCCTGCCTGCAACAGTAGTGGACTCGCCAACACGAAGGGCATTCAAATGGTCATTGGATAGACATATGGACGATAAGGGAATAGTGTAGATGGGCTTTAGAGTGGTTTCACAGGTCGGCGCAACATCGAGGGCCGAAGGGCCTGTACTGCGCTGTAATGTTCTATGTTCTATGTTCTATGAATTGCATTTTAAATTCCACCAGTCGCCGTGGTGGGGACTCGTTGACTAACGTTGGCTCTCTCAGTTTTGGTTAGGCCTGATCACCCTTGAGGAATTAAAAACCTCAGGAGAATAAATACTTGAACCATCCCCAGTGCTGGCATTACCCTGTCTGACAGCAGATCATAGAACAATTACACACAGAAGGAGGCCAGCCGTTAGGGCATTCATCTCTGAGTAGGATTCTAAGTGAGAGGCTTCCGGAAGATTCTGGCTGATTTTTCGTCCACTGGCAAACAACCAATAGCTTTCTGAGCCAAATCCTGCAGACAGGGGCAGTACAGGTCCCGGTGTTTGCGGTCTCGGGATTAGGAACACATTGTGGTTTTGCCAGCAACGCTCACACCTCATGGAAGAATTTCAGAAAAGGCCTCTTGGCAACTCTCCATTAGATAAAACAAAATGCACAAGTTGGCAGAATCTTACAGCAAAGACCACGGCCATTCATCCCATCAATCCTGTACTAGCTCATCTCTTTTCCTTCTTTCACTGGAGGTGAGAATGACTCACATTTATTGCCCATCCCCAGATGCCCGTGAGCAGGTGGCGGTGAGCCGCCGGCTCGACCGCTGGAGTCCATGCAGTGTAGGTACGCCCACCGTGCTGTTAGGGAGGGAGTTCCAGGGTTTTGACCCAGCGGCGGTGAAGGAACGGCGATTAATTTTCCAAGTCAGGAGGGCCAACAGCCCGTTGGTGCTGCTCCCAGGCGTCTGCTGCATTTGCCCTTCCAGGTGGTCATGGCCGCGTGTTTGGAAGGTGCTGTCGAAGGGGTCTTGGTGCAGTGCATCTTGTAGACGGTACACGCGGCGGCCGCTGTGTATCGGTGGCGGAATGACTGAATGTCGAAGGTGGTGGATGGGGTGCCATTGACGTGGCTGCTTTGTCTTTGCAAGAGCTATCTAATGAGCATCACTCCCCCTGATCCTTTCCTTTCCCGCAAAGCCCCGCATTCGATTTTCTTTCTAAGCAGATACCCAACTCCCATTTGACGTTGGATCCCCATCATATTCAGGTCGAGCATTCCAGGTCGTAGTCAAAAATCTTACAACACCAAGCTAAAGTCCAACAGGTTTGTCTTGAACCACTAGCTTTCGGAGCGCAGCTCCTTCACCGGGTTACTGTCTGTGAGGGGTTTGCACACTCTCCCCGCGTCTGTGTGGGTCTCACCCTCCACCCAAAAAGATGTGCAGGGGAGGTGAATTGGCCACGCTAAATTGCCCCATAATTGGAAAAAAAAATTGGGTACACTAAATTTTTTAAAAAAAAGATTGGCGGATTGGCCATGATAAAATTGCCCCTTGGTGTCCAGGGATGTGCAGGTTAGGTGGGATTACAGGGTTAGGGCGAGGGAGTGGGCCTAGGTAGGGTGCTCCTTCAGAGAATCGGTGCAGACTCAATGGGCCGAATGGCCTCCTTCTGCACTGCAGGGATTCGAGGATTCTATAATTCCCATAATTCTCGCGTCTGACCAGTGGCATTGGACCTTTTAGACGCAAAGTTGCAAGCGAGGCTCAAACCTAGGCTCACATTATCAGATGCTGGTGAATTTGAATGTCTCACCATTACAGCTCTCGCACCATCGGTGGCTTCATGCTGGACCCGGGCGATCGTGGGTTCGAACCCCACTCCCGAGACCCCACAGTACAAAATCTAAACCGGCACCCAGTGCAGCATTGAAGGTGTGCGGCGTTGTCAGAGGTACCGTGATTCGGATGGAAACTCAGGCCTCATCTGCCTTTTGAGGTGAATGCAAAAGGTCGTACAGAACGATCTCGGGAAGAGTTGGAATTTCTGGTGAGGGAATGGGACACATGGGATATCTCTTGCAATGGGATGACCGGACACAAGGATTGCCCCTTCCGTGCTGTACCATTCCATTCCCCCAGGATCGCGCACCCATATCTTTAGATGCAGCCTCTCTGGAACAGACTCTGTTGGACAGGCAGCCGGTGAAAGTGCAGTCACCTCCCTCTTACCTTGCCGTGTAGCCTCCCTTTCCCAAAAAACTCCACGTCTCCGAAGGCGTCGGTTGGCTCCTCCGTTGTGTGCTCAGCCGTGTTCCATCTGCTGACGATGGCAGCGCCAAAGTTGTCCTCTGTCGCCACGGGATTGTGGCGCACCTTGGGATAGCCACACTGGCAGAGAGGTTGCTTCCTGAGTCGGGAGGAGAAAGTGAGATGTGTTAGCTGGAAGGGCGAGGAAGAAATAGTGTTAGAGAAAGAAGTCTGCTGAGCTCTCTACGCTCCTCCAATTCTGCACTCGCTCACAATTCCCATTTCCTTATTCCCATGATTGGCCTCCAGCTGAGTAGGCCCTAAGTCCCGTAATTCGCTCCCTAAGCCTCTCTTCCTCTCTCTCCTTCATGAGACTGAAAGCCTGCCTCTTTGACTAAGCTATTGCTCACAAGGGCACAAGATGAGGAGTAGGCCATTCAGCCCCTCAAGCCTGCTCTGCCATTCAATAAGATCAACTCCGCTTCCCTGTCTCTGCTCAGTTAACCCCGGCCTCCCTTGTCTGTCAGAAAGCTGTCCAACCAAGCCTTGAATATATTCAATGGCCCAGCTTTCTGAAGAATAGATGTCTACAGACTAGCGACGAGGGACAAACATTCTCCGTCTTAAAGGGGAGAGCCTGGGCTGGCTTTTCCCGTTCCCGAGGCGAAGTGCCGGTGCGGATGGAGAATCCGCGAGAGTTTTACGACAGGAAAATCGGTGAGAACCCCTCACCGTTTCCGGTACCGGTGAGGGACGAGCGCCGGCAGCGCGTGAAACGCTCGCGGGTCGCGCCATAAACGGCCGGAGAATGGCCGGGCCCCGGGCCGCGCATGCGCAGGGCTGACGGCCCGCACCAGTCACGCCGTAAAACATGGCGCCGGCCGTGCTCAGACCCTGACCCGCCAACGGCGACCCACAACCCCAACCCCCGACCACCCCCCACCACTCCCCCCAGCCCCAGCAGAAGCTGGCCGGTGATGCGGCAAGGGCCTTGCAATGGCACATCCCAATGATGCCGGTTTGGAGGGGGCGGGGCGTGGCAGGCCAGCGTCAAACCGGCCCCGGTCCCGGCATCGGAATCCATTCTCCGCCCGATCGCCGATCACGATTTCGGCGTCGGGCCACGGAGAATCCTGCCCCCTTTATTTTTAAACTGTATCGTCTAGACTCCCCCCACCCAAGTGGGGAAACATCCTCTCAGCATCTGCCCTGTCAAGTTCTCTATATGTCCCAATAAGATTGCCTCTCATTCTTCTGGGCCAGGATTGCGAGTCCGCCCCGGTACCGCTGCTAGCAAGGACGGGGAATTTGGTGCGCTGCTTGCTGACGATAGGATTCTCTACTCCCGCTGCTTGTCGGTGGGAGTTCCCACTGAAGCCACCCCACGGGACGGGGAAACCGGGGAGAGAATCCCGCCGCTAGGAAACGGCCGGAGAATTCCCACCCTGAACTCCAACGGGTACAGGCCCAAGCCTGCTCAACCTTCCCCCAGGAATCAGGGGCGGGATTCTCCGCAATCGGCGCGATGTCCGCCGACCGGTGCCAAAAACGGCGCGAATCAGTCCGGCATCGCGCCGCCCCAAAGGTGCGGAATTCTCCGCATCTTGAGGGGCCGAGCCCTCACCTTGAGGGGCTAGGCCCGCGCCGGACTGATTTCCGCCTAGTCCCGCCGGTAAGATTCTCGCCGGCAGGACAGGCATTCCAGCAGCGGGACTTCGGCCCATCGCGGGCCGGAGAATCGCCGGGGGGGTGGGGGGGGGCCGACCGGGGGCCGACCGGCGCGGCGCGATTCCCACCCCCGCCGATTATCCGGTGCCGGAGAATTCGGCAACCGGCGGGGGCGTGATTCACGCCAGCCCCCGGCGATTCTCCGACCCGGCCCAGAGGAGTGACCCTTCTCTGAACTGCTTCCAATGTAATTCTACCCTTCCCTAAGTAAAGAATCCAACACTGTACTCGGTGCTCCAGGTGCAGTCCCACTAAGAACCTGGAAAACTGTGGCAACACTTCCTCAATTTTATACTCGATTCTCCAGAAACATTCCCAGTCGCTTGCTGTACCTGCTAACGTTTTATAGTTCATGTACAAACTGTACACCGAGTGACTCAGTATCAAATGTTGACAGATTATGCGGGTCTGTGGATATCCCTGGGGTTTTGATGTGATTAAAGTTGGCTACGAATACCATTATTATTTCACAACCCTGACGGGCGCTGGAGTTAACCTCAGAGGTATCACTCCTTACCCTTCTTATTTAACCCATAGTGTGCACTCTCTGAGTTTTACATTGCGTACAGTCTGTATAAACCACAGTTCCCCAATACAGTGGGAGTAAGGTAAAGTCGCCATAGCCCCAGGTAACCCTTTGAGCAGGGGGGGGGGGAGGAGAGCTGACTGGTGGTGATTTAACCTGAGGATCACCGCACCGCAGGTGAGGGGCAAGGTTGGGAAGACGGGGCCTTCATGAATAACCTCAGTCGGTACGGGATTTGAACCCACGCTGCTGGCCTCGCTCTGCATCGCGAACCAGCCGTCCAGCCAACTGAGCTAAACCGGCCCCGTAGATGTGGTGCCAAAGGCATGGACCAAGTGGACAAGGCCGATCACAGGCTCACTAATCCCCTCAAATTAGCACTGCTGCCTATGGCGCCGAGGGCCCGGGTTCGATCTCGGCCCTGAGTCACTGTCCGTGTGGAGTTTGCACATTCTCCCCGTGTCTGCGTGGGTCTCACCCTCACAACCCAAAGATGTGCAGGTTAATTGGATTGGCCTCGATAAATTGCCCCTTAATTGGAAAAAAAAGAATAATTGGGTACTCTAAATTTATTTTTAAAGATTATTCACAGCATCCCATCGCCTATATTCGTCCTTTACCTGTGAGAGGTCGTGTCTTCGAGGTGAGAGGTCGTGTCTTCGAGGTGAGAGGTCGTGTCTTCGAGGTGAGAGGTCGTGTCTTCGAGGTGAGAGGTCGTGTCTTCGAGGTGAGAGGTTGTGTCTTCGAGGAAGGTGGAACAGGTTTTCTTCTTAATCACCTTGGGTATCCAGCTCTGTGAACAAGAGACACACTGATAGTCAATGAGTTATTACCGAGTGCGTACTTGATCCAGTGAGGGGGAGAGAGACTGACAGTCAGTGTCGTTGATTCTCCGACCCCCCCCGCTGGGTCGGAGAATCGCCGGGGGGGGGGGGGCGGCGTGAATCCCTCCCCCGCCGGCTGCCGAATTCTCCGGCACAGGATGTTCGGCGGGGGCGGGATTGGCGCCGCGTCGGTCGGCGGGCCCCCCTCGGCGATTCTCCGGCCCGCGATGGGCCAAAGTCCCGCTGCTGCTCTGCCGGTCCCGCCGGCGTGAATTGAACCCGGTCCCTTGCCGGCGGAGTCCCTTCGGCCCCGGCTGGCGTGGCACCAAACGCCTTTCCCGCAGGCCGGCGTCACGCCAACCACTCCGGGGCGGGCCTGGCCCCTAAAGGTGCAGGCTTGGCCCCTACAGGTGTGGAGGAATCCGCACCTTTGGGGCGGTCCGACGCTCCATCCCGCCGGGACCCCCCGCCCCACCGGGTAGGGGAGAATCCCGCCCCTGTGCTTTAATCAGAGGCTGAGTACACTGGGTCTATATTCACTGGAGTTTAGAAGAAAGGGGGAGGGAATCTCATAGAAAAATTCTGAAGGGGGCTTGACACTGAGATGAGCCGGTTTGGGTGGATTGGCCATGCTAAAATTGCCCCTTAGTCTCCAAAGATGTGCAGGTTAGGTGCGGTTATGGGGATATGTGCAGGGTGCTCTTTCAGATGGTCAATGTAGGCTCAATGGACCGAATGGCCTCCTTCTTCACTGTATGGATATCTAGAGATATCAAGGCTCCTCACAAAACGCCTGAACCTGCAGTATATCTTCTCACCTCGCCACTGGCTAAAAGATCAGGGGTGGGGTTTTGCAGACCCCCCCCCCCCCCCCCCCGGGTCGGAGAATCCCCTGGGGGCGGTGTGAATCCCGCCCCGCTGCTCCAATTCCGACTGCCGTATTCTCCGGTGCCGGTCTTCGGGCGGGGACCACGCCACGCCGGTCGGGGGCCGTTGGCAGCGGCCCCCCCCGGCAGTTCTCCGGGCCCCGATGGGCTGGGCGACCGCACGTTTCTGGCCAGTCCCACTGGCGTGGATTGGACATTGTCCCACACGGCGGGACTGGCAGGTACGTTGGCTGGTACGGTCCTTGGGGGGGGGGTGCGCTGGGGGGTCCGGCCCGCGATCGGGGCCCACTGATCTGCGGGTTGGCCTGTGCTGTGGGGGTGCTTCTTCCTTCCACGCCAGCTCCGCCATGGCTGGCGCGGAGGAAACACCCCCCCCTGCGCATGCGGCAGAATACGCCAGCCGGTCTGCGCATGCGCGGACCCACGCCGGCGGTTCTGCGCATGCGCTAACTCGCGCAGTCCCTTCTGCGCCGGCTGGCGTGGTGCCAACCCTTCCAGGACCGGCTTAGTGCGGAGAAGTCCGCTACTTCCGGTTGGCCCGACACCGGAGTGGTTCGCACCGTTTTTTACGCCGGCATCAGGCCATCGCGCCGATTCGGGAGAATCCCGCCTCAGGAATCTCCCTACTTCTTGACCCCTTTGTAACGGCTCTTTCATATGAGTGAGGTGCCATGTTAATTTTTTAAAAAATCTTTATTATCACAAGTAGGCTTACATTAACACTGCAATGAAGTTACTGTGAAAATCCCCTCGTCGCCACACTCCGGCGCCTGTTCGGGTACACTGAGAGAGAATTCAGAATGTCCAATTCACCTAACAAGCACGTCTTTCGGAACTTGTGGGAGGAAACTGGAGCGCCCGGAGGAAACCCGCGCAGACACGGGGAGAACGTGCAGACTCCGCACAGACAATGGCCGTGATTCTCCCATCGGGCGGCTAAGTGCCGACGAAAAACGGGAGTGTTTTACTCCGCCGATGGCGCGCGTTCCGAGACCCGATTCTCCGAGCCACAGTGGGATAGCTCGGCGCTGGAAAGGCCCACGCCGCTCCAGCTGCCGATCCCGGTGTGAACCCGGCGCCGCGGGGTCCGCGCATGCGCAGTTGGGCCGGCGGCAACTAGCACATGCGCAGTGGCCTTCCCCGCGCCAGCCCCGACACCAAATGGCGCAGGGCGACAGGAGCCGGCGCGGAGGAAAGGAAGCCCCCAGACAGAGAGGCCGGCCCGCCGATTGGTGGCCAGGCCACGACGGAGGCCCCCGGGGTCGGACCACCCTCCCGTCCCACAGGCCGCCCCCGGACCCTTCGCCGCCGAGGTCCCGCCGGCTCAGAGGGTGTTAGAATGGCGGCGGCAGGACTGGGCTTTTTGTTGACGGCCCGTCCGGACTGGAGAATCTGCGTGCCAGCCCGTGCCGGCCCGGGCCGGAGAGTCGGCGCATACCCCGACTGGCGCCGCGCCGACCACGCCGGCCCCAATGCCGCCGATTCCCTTCTCTGCGGAGAATCGCGTCCCGGCATCGGGGTGGCGGGGCGCGATTCGCGCGGCGATTCTCCGACCCAGCAGGGGGTCGGACAATTCCGCCCAGTGACTCCAGCCTGGAATCAAACCTGGGACCCTGGCGCTGTGAAGCCATAGTGCTAACCACTGTGCTTCCGTGCTGCCCTAATTGGCACTATCTGAGTCACAGCACCCACCTTTCAAAGGGTTGACTTAAGAAGTGCGTAAACCTCTCCTTAACTGTATGATATTCACTTCAGCCATCCCCTGTGAAGGCAAGTTCCACATTCTAATCATTTCTTGGCTGTTGCAGTTGATTGGCAGATCCTCGCATCCGTTTCCAAAGCTTGTTTTTTCCCCCAGAGCAGGTCGCGGGTGTGTTGCCAGAGGTTTATAAGCTCGCGGGGCGCCTCTCCGCATCAAGCTAGGCCCACCCAGGGTCTCTCCCAGTCTTATTGCTGGCGGTCGGTGTGCGTCGGAAGGATTTTGCGGGTTGAGACGCAATCTGTTAGGAAGTCTTTTAATAATCGCAGGCGTCAACACACCCGAAGTGCCCTGTCCTGGGCGAACCACATTGTTGACCACGGTTTCACCCCGGCCAGGCTTTGGCGCAGCGGGTTAGCCTCCCTGCCTCTGAGTCTGGAGCTCAGGGTTTTGAGTCCCACCCCAGGTCTTGGCGGCCAAGGAGGTGCCTTCATGAGGTGGCCAAGCAGGTTTGAGAGTGTCAACCTGCAAAATCCTTCCAAACATGTCAATGGCAGGCGGTAGGAGCGGGAGAGACTCCTGGTCAGCCGCACTCGCCTCATTGACGGACTTGAGTGCCACCCCTCAAGCTATAAGCCCCTGGCGACAGACTAGCTATGGATACAGACAAAAGTCTGCCTTACATCCGGGAAGAGAATGGGATATGCAACCTGTTTGGCCACGTTATGAATGAATCTTCCTTGGCCATCAAGTCCTGGGGTGGGGCTCAATCCGGAGCTTCGGGCCCAGAGGCAGGGCCCTAGCCACGGCACCTCAAGACCTCCCAATCACTCCTTGGTAAAGAAGTTCATTCTGAACTTTCTACTGGATTTATGAGTGACTATTTTACATTGTCGATCTCTAGTTTTGGACTCTCCCTACATTGAGCCTGGTTTGCAGATGTCAAAGATGCAAAACAAACAGAGATTTATTGGGGATGGTGTTTTCACACAGGCTGCAAAAACAGATTAACGGTTAGCCTGTCCAAACGGCCGAAGATACCATCAGAACTTTACGTGATCGACCTCTTAAAGTGACTGTAGTGACCCACACGGGACAAGCTTGCTAATATTTCCCGTGTGGCTTGAGGTGTACGAACTCCCCTGCTAACAAGGGGCAGGATTACATTGTATTTAAGGTTGGTCAGAATGTAACTGTAATGACATGTATAATGTAAGGAGTGTAAAGGATCAACAAGGTGATGTTCATGTATCTCAACACTAGATGGCACCACAGAGTAGACATATAAAAGACTGTGCCTCCTGCAGTTCCGGGAGAAGGTTGGAGAAGGTGTTAGAGAAGGTTAGGGGAAAGGTTGAGATAGTGTGAGTTGTATTAGAGATATTATAGATTTCTGTAGTATAGATTTAGTACTGCTCTTTTATTAGCCATTACTTAGTAAAGTGTGCAAATCATTTAAAGTAGTGTAAAATAAACTAGCTTTGTTTCAAATACACAGCGTGATGTTCTTTGTCAGCACTACGATGTTTAGCCATCTTGGAGGACTATACAAGGTGACTTTCAACCGGGTCTCTTGTGTACATACTACAGTGTTAATAAATATGTTTATGTTTGTTACTCAAATGACTCCTATTTGCCATTATTACCGTGACCTTGTTCCCACTCGGAGCAGCATGAATACACAACACTTTCCACCCCCTTTACATCAGAGGTTTCCACAATGAAACACAGCAAAACATTAAAAAATCAAAATTTACAATATGAGCTATGAACATACACAACAGTCAATAAGTTAGGCGTTTTGGAGATTGTCGATTCCTGTGTGGTTGCCGATAAACCTCAGGCATCTGCTTTTTCGTGTTGATCGAAACCCCTGGTGTTTTTTGGTTTAGTTTGGACGTCGTCTGCTGTCTCAACCGGAGTCGACGTGGTGTTCGGAGGATGACTCGGTGTTGAAACGTCCTCAACTGGGGCAGAGTCTCCCACGGTGTTTCTGGTATTGTCCGGATCTCAGGAATGTCTGGGTCTTCCCGTGGCTCAGTTTGTTGCCGAATCGCGGTTGACTCTGTCTCTGGCAATCTCATTCTAGCTGCTAAAATGTGATCAGCTCGTCACCTCCACACTAACCTTCCCGAGTTTGAACGGTGTAGGAGACCGGTCCTGTCTGTGCTAAGACGATGGCATTTATCCAGTTCTCGCTGGTGGTATACGTCCTGCCAATACTACTTGACCTGACTTTGCTGTTTCCTCTCAACAATCTCTCTCGTCTTAGGCGGCTTCAGCAGATTAAACTTGTGGTGAATGTATAATTACTGATAATTCACCAGTGCACTGTGTTATGTTATTAACCCTGTGGGCTCTGTCTATGGGCCATTGTGTGGCTTCACCCACAGGGGATATGTTGGGGCATGTACAGGCTCCGCCCATGGCTCCACCCCCTTTACAGGACGTATAAGAGCTGCCGACCTGCGGGGCCGCCTTCAGTGTTGTACCGGTCACAGGCAGGCTCAGTTCTAAGCTGATTAAAACCACGGTTTACTTCTCCACGTGTCTTCGAGTGAATTGATGGTCGCATCAATACTCTATGAGGAACTGACGATTGATCATGAATAATGCCGGAGAACTTAGAGTTGTCAAGTGTGTGTATTATGTCATCAGAAATCGGCTTAGTTGTTTAGACAATGATCCTTGCTCGCGGGTTATCTTCAATAGATGCTACATTGTTTGAACAAACCTTTCATCCAGTCCATTTGTGAGCTCAGCAGTGCAGGAAATTATGTGAGTGCATCGTTGACCAGGCATCCCCCATCAAGGCCAAACAAAGAGGCAAAGTGCCATTGAATTCATAGATCATAGAAGGGACCATTCGGCCCATCGGGTCTGCACCGGCCCTTGGAAAGAGCACCCCATTTAAGTCCACACTTCCAACCAATCCCCGTAACCCAGTCACCCCACCCAACCTTTTCTTTGGACACTAAGGGCAATTTAGCATGGCCAATCCACCTAACCTGCACATCTTTGGACTGTGGGAGGAAACCGGAGCACCCGGAGGAAACCCACGCACACACGGGGAGAACGTGCAGACTCCGCACAGACAGTCACCCAAGCCGGGAATCAAACCTGGGACCTTGGGAGCTGTGAAGCAACTGTGCTAACCACTGTGCTACCCACAATTGCGGGGTCTTTCTCTGTGCTGCAGGGGATGACAAACAAGTCGCTAAATCCGCCTGCAACAGGACTCTGTTTTCAGTTGAATCACCCCTATCATTTAAATAACACTGGACTCCTTCTAGTGCAGTTAGAATTTGATCCATGGCATGTTGGAGCAACGCAGGTGAAGACGTGATGCCAAATGTAAGTCTTTTATATCTTAATTGCCCTTAGCGTGTCACGGATTGTCAAATATTGCTGTGAATCTCGATCCACATTTATCTGGAGATAAGCTTGACTAAGGCCAACTTTACTGAAATGCTGGCCTCCAGCCAACCCAGAAACTAAATCAGTAATTAAAGGCAGAGGGTGCTGCTGTGTATATGTACCGGATTGATAGTGGTTTTAAAATTACCATATATTTTTACTGAACAATCTGTCTTCATCACAGGTACTACGGGCGTGGCCCATTTACATTAAGGGGTTCAAGGACCTCCATCTCGACCAGCTTCACTACTTCTGCCTTGACCTTAAGCCTGATGGCATGCGGCATTCTCCCTCAATCCTTAGCTTGACTGAAATCTCTTTCAAGCTTCCTAGCTCTCCATTAAAGACAATTGCATGTTTCTTTAACATTTTCGGGAGACGTGCTTCGGATCCTGACACGAGCTTCACCTCGGCCGAGGTTAGCTCGATTCTCTCCAGCCAGGTTCTCCCCATGAGGGCTGGTGAGTTACCTCTAACGATGGGTGGGGACAAGTCTGTGGCCTGTCTGTTTAGCTGTACATTTACATCAATATAGCTCCTCAACGGACCCACTTCCCCAGTATTGGTTTTCACCTTTGAGGGTTTTGAGGCAAGTGTAGGACAATGCTCGGCACAACATCGAGGGCCGAAGGGCCTGTTCTGTGCTGTACTGTTCTATGTTCTATGTTCTATGTCCTAATTTCTTTTGGTAAACAGATTCTGGTACCAATGATACTGTTGCTCCAGTGTCCTCCTCCATTTTCATTGGTTGTACGTCCAGTAAAGTAGTGACCCAGTAACGGTTCGTTGCGCCCGCAATGGCCGGTGCGTTCAATGATAGTTGGTAGAACCCTCAAGAGTATTGACAGTCAGAGAGATCTAGGTGTACATGTCCACAGGTCACTGAAAGGGGCAACACAGGTGGAGAAGGTAGTCAAGAAGGCATAAGGCATGCTTGTCTTCATTGGCCGGGGCATTGAGTAAAAGAATTGGCAAGCCATGTTGCAGCTGTATAGAACCTTAGTTAGGCCACACTTGGAGTATAGTGTTCAATTCTGGCCGCCACACTACCAGAAGGATGTGGAGGCTTTAGAGAAGGTGCAGAAGAGATTTACCTGGTATGGAGGGCATTAGCTATGAGGAACGGTTGAATAAATTTGGTTTGTTCTCACTGGAACGACAGAGGTTGAGGGGCGACCTGATAGAGGTCTACAAAATTATGAGGGGCATAGACAGAGTGGATAGTCAGAGGCTTTTCCCCAGGGAAGAGGGGTCAATTACTAGGGGGCATAGGTTTAAGGTGCGAGGGGCAAGGTTTAGAAGAGATGTGTGAGGCAAGTTTTTTTACACAGAGGGTAGTGGGTGCCTGGAACTCGCTGCCGGAGGAGGTGGTGGAAGCAGGGACGTTAGTGACATTTAAGGGGCATCTTGACAAATACATGAATAGGATGGGAATAGAGGGGTACGGACCCAGGAAGTGTAGACGATTTTAGTTTGGACGGGCAGCATGGTCGGCACGGGCTTGGAGGGCCGAAGAGCCTGTTCCTGTGCTGTACTTTTCTTTGTTCTTTGTTCACCATCTGTCTGTGACTCTGGTCCTCTTTTACACCCTTTTCATATCACGTGGATGCTCTTCCTTCTGTTCGATTTTTCATTTGATGTATTTGGATCTTGGTTTTCATAATTCTTGTTTGAAACTTGTTGTATCTTTCTCCAACACGTCTGATGTGCCCCTTTTTACCACAATTCTTCCATTTTGCATCTTTGCTCCAGCAATCAGTTGCCGTGTGCCCATCAGTTTTTGCACATCGGTGACAATTTTGAACCTGTGTTGGTGTTCAGGTCTCAGTCGGTAATTAATAGATTTTAGTTTGAGCTGATTTGTTGCACTTCTTTCGCTACAATTTCCATAGAGATCGCGACTTCTAAAGCCTTCTTTAAGATCTACCTGAAAATGAAATGAAATGAAAATCGCTTATTGTCGCGAGTAGGCTTCAATGAAGTTACTGTGAAAAGCCCCTAGTCGCCACATTCCGGTGCCTGTTCGGGGAGGCTGGTACGGGAATCGAACGGTGCTGCTGGCCTGCCTTGGTCTGCTTTCAAAGCCAGCGATTTAGCCCAGTGTGCTAAACCAGCCCCATTTCTCTCT
Organism: Scyliorhinus torazame; assembly: GCF_047496885.1. Taxonomy (NCBI): domain Eukaryota; kingdom Metazoa; phylum Chordata; class Chondrichthyes; order Carcharhiniformes; family Scyliorhinidae; genus Scyliorhinus; species Scyliorhinus torazame. The sequence continues at coordinate 25,081,486 of NC_092735.1, read as the reverse complement.
CTTAACAGCCTTTTATGGATAGCTTTGCTTAACCCACACACTAGTCTGTCTGTAATGGTGTCATTCAGGACATCTCCAAGTTCACAGCATTCAACTAATTTCTTTAAAGTAGCTGTGAACTGTGCGATTGATTCACCTTCTTGCTGGTTACGTTTGTGGAACCCGAACCTCTTTGGCAATGACCAAAGGTTTAGGTGAGAATTGACCCTGATATATCTCCACCGTTTCACTATAGGTTTTAGAGCCTGCTTTTTCTGGCTGCGCCAGGTTCCCCCCCCCTCCCCTCCCCACCCCCCAGCCCCCAGCATTGGAAAGCTAGGATACAATGTCTGCCGCAATTTTGTTCGCCTGCACCAAGTATTTGAATTTTTCAGTGTTTGAGCTCCAGCGCATCGTGCTTCCATCGTAGAGTCCCATGGTGCCAGTGTTTCTGAAAATTGGGCAGAAATGTTCAATTTGTTTTGAACCGTATAAAACATTGCCCAACCAGGTCAAAGGTTACGGTTCATTAGTAGCTGGGAGGGGTTGATTATATTGAATCACAGGTTGTGGCCACTAATGCTTATATAACTGATTAAACAGGGACTCTGTACTGCTACACTGCAGTCCAATATATCCAGAGCCACCTATGCTGGCAACTCATGGGGCGGGCTAGACTTATTTACCCAGCTGAACAGCCAGGAGCTCTGACCAGATATAGAGTGACTAACTCTTAACCTCCTGCACAAAAAACAACTCCACCCAGTTACACAGAGTAATCCTTACCCTGCTGAATAAACAGGAACTCTGCCCGTTACACAGAGTAATCCTTACCCTGCTGAATAAACAGGAACTCTGTCCGTTACACAGAGTAATCCTTACCCTGCTGAATAAACAGGAACTCTGCCCGTTACACAGAGTAATCCTTACCCTGCTGAATAAACAGGAACTCTGTCCGTTACACAGAATAATCCTTACCCTGCTGAATAAACAGGGACTCTGTCCGGTACACAGAGTAATCCTTACCCTGCTGAATAAACAGGAACTCTGTCCGTTACACAGAGTAATCCTTACACTGCTGAATAAACAGGAACTCTGTCCAGTTACACAGAGTAATCCTTACCCTGCTGAATAAACAGGAACTCTGTCCGTTACACAGAGTAATCCTTACCCTGCTGAATAAACAGGGACTCTGTCCGTTACACAGAGTAATCCTTACCCTGCTGAATAAACAGGAACTCTGTCCGTTACACAGAGTAATCCTTACCCTGCTGAATAAACAGGAACTCTGTCCATTACACAGAGTAATCCTTACCCTGCTGAATAAACAGGAACTCTGTCCAGTTACATAGAGTAATCCTTACCCTGCTGAATAAACAGGAACTCTGCCCGTTACACAGAGTAATCCTTACCCTGCTGAATAAACAGGAACTCTGTCCGTTACACAGAGTAATCCTTACCCTGCTGAATAAACAGGGACTCTGTCCGTTACACACAGTAATCCTTACCCTGCTGAATAAACAGGAACTCTGCCCGTTACACAGAGTAATCCTTACCCTGCTGAATAAACAGGAACTCTGTCCGTTACACAGAGTAATCCTTACCCTGCTGAATAAACAGGAACTCTGTCCAGTTACACAGAGTAATCCTTACCCTGCTGAATAAACAGGAACTCTGTCCGTTACACAGAGTAATCCTTACCCTGCTGAATAAACAGGAACTCTGCCCGTTACACAGAGTAATCCTTACCCTGCTGAATAAACAGGAACTCTGTCCAGTTACACAGAGTAATCCTTACCCTGTTGAATAAATGAGAATCCTTTTCAGTTAAAAGCGCACACCTCAAAGATTCTGCTATCAGAGTGTGAGTACTTCTGAATATCAAACAATAATATTCTTTAGATTCCTCCAACGCTTCATAGAAAGTGAAGGGGCAGCGCCCACAGCTGTTCTTTGCTCGAGAACAAAGAGGCAATTTCATCTTTTAAATTGCAGTTAGATCCTGACCTATTGGATCCCCGCAGAGCTAGAAAATTCAACAATCTGATTCATCGCTTTGAAGTTCCAGCGAGCTGTCAATTATGATGCTTTTAGCGGGCAATAGAGTGTGCATTTCAATGTAAACAATCCAGTTCAAAGCATTCAGCTTCCTAGTCAAACACACTGGGTGCGATTTACCGGCCACGCCCCACCGGAATTGGGATGGGACGCGGCCGGTAGATCCCTCGAGAGGCCTCTTCTGGGATTCCCAATGGTCGTTAAGCCCTGTGGGATGGAATGAGATTTCCCTGAGACGTAGTGATCTGGATCCCACCCATTTTGGAAAAACTGACTTAACTACGCCGTTGCCGGATCTAACCAGCGCCAGGGATCTACCGGTCTTGCCAAGGACACCCCAGCCAGATAACGATTAGCACTGGTCCCCACAAATGGGGACCAGGCAGAACGGCACTTGTGGGGGGGGAGGGTCTCCCAGGCGATCGGAGGCCCCAAGGTGGTTGGTATCTGGGCAGGTGGCATCCTGGCACTGCTGATGTCACCTGGGCACTACGGTACTGTCAGCCTGGCACTCTGGCAGTGCCACCTGGACACCGTGGCAGTGCCAACTGGGTGCCACCCTGGCAATGCCAGTGTGCCCAGGTGATACCACCAGATTGGCAGGGGCACCGCCAGAATGCCAGAATGGCATTGCCACGGTGCCCAGTTGGCATTTTGCCAGGGATCGGGCCCATATGAGGTGGGGTGCTGGGGCCTCGAGGACCCCCTAATAGGTGAATTGGGGTGTAGGGGGGGGTCCGGTGGCCGTGTCAGGGGGTCGAGAGTTCATGCTGCCCCGATCTCTTCCTGCACCGACAAGCGGAGATCCTCAGTGCAGGAATTGTGATTGAGTGCGGCCTCGGTGGGCCATTCCCCACTGAGACCGGAAAAAAATAACAGAGTGCCGTTTGATAGCGGGGTCATTCTCGCTGCTAAACCCGCCGGGAACGACCCCGCTAATCCCACCCAAAACGAGATTCTGGGGTTTTTTTCATTAGCTCACTGACTTCAATACTTCAAAAGTCCCTGAGGTGTATTCATCTTGAAGTAAGGCCTGGTGTTTGTTTGTTTTTATGGCCTTGCTAACCTGCCGTGGTGGGTCAAAATCCTGGGACTCCCTCCCTAACAGCACTGCGGGTGTACCTACACCACAGGGACTTCAGCAGGTTCAAGAAGGCGGCTCACCATCACCTTCTCAAGGGGAAACTAGGGATGGGCAATAATGCGGGCCTTGCCCACGACTCTTTAAAATAAGTTTTAAAAAGAGTACCCTGTACTCAGGAACCTTAAAATTCAGGGACTGGAGTGTGGGGGAGGGGGCGGGGGGTTGGCCTCAGAGGTGAAAGGTCATTGACTGACCCAGCGCCATCCTTACCCTGTAGAAGCCCCTGGCTCTTTGATTTACAGCTGTACAGGATGGGCTCCCATATTTTGATGGCCTTTATGTCCCCCTCCACTCCCCTCCCCCACCCCCTCCCAACTATCCCCATGGAGCTGATTCATCCCTTGCACCATCCAGTGTCCACTTATCTATCTTGGATGAAGGAGTCTGGAATGTTGACACTGTGGTAGGCTATATTAGGGGTATCGCAGTACCTAGGTGGGATGTACCTTATACTGTAGTATGAGCGGTATAACCTGCCTGTTGGTTCCGCCCAGTAGGCGGAGTATAAGAATCTGTGTTTCACCCACAGCAGTCATTCTGTACCGGAGCTGCTGGGGTAACTACTTGTTCATTAAAGCCTTCAATTGGACTACAATCTCACTTCAGTAGTGATTGATCGTGCATCAATTTAATGAACAAGATTGAACAATGGCTGCTCTCCGCATCAAGCCAGAGTGTCTACAAATCAACCCCCACGCGGCAAATGCAGCAGCAACTTTTAAATATTGGCTGGCATGTTTCAACGGGTACATCAGGACGGCCCCGACTACCCCCACGGAGGAACAGAAAATGCAAGTCCTCCACTCAAGGGTGAGCCCAGAAATCTACACGCTTATCGAAGAAGCGGACGGTTTCGAGGACGCAATGACTTTGTTAAAAGAGCACCACGTCCGCACTGTGAATCAGGTATACGCTCAGCATCTTTAGCTACCAGATGGCAGATGGCAGATCACTGGACGATTTTTACCGTGTATTGTTAGTGTTAGGTAGAAATTGTAACTGTCCACAAGTCTCAGCCAATGACCACACCAAACTCTTAATACGGGATGCTTTTGTTGCGAGCATGCTGTCCTCTAAACTCCGCCAGCAACTGCTGGAAAACGACACGCTAGGGCTTAAAGAGGCACGGAAACTTGCACACTCCCTAGATGTAGTCTCCTGCAACGTCCAGGCCTACGTTCCCGACTGCGCGGTACCGCATGGACAGGGTGGACCCCACCCGCGGCCGATTTCAAAGCACCCCTAAATTCCCCACAAGCTTGTGCAGTGCGGCATCCAGGAAACCCTGGGGTGGGGGGTGGGGGGGGGGGGGGCGATGCTATTTTTGCGGGCAAAACAAACACCCCCGGCAACGCTGCCCGGCCCGATCCGCAATCTGCAAGGGCTGCGGGAAGAAGGGGCACCTCGTGGCAGTATGTCACGCCCGGTCGGCCGCCGCTGTCTCCACAGGCGAACCGGGCCCGTTGCCATTCCTCTCCTCACAGGGCATGTACGATTCATGGGGGCAGCCATCTTGGATGACGTCTCAGGACCCCGACTCGGGTGGCCGTGTATCGCCCAACGAGATCTCTCAGCTTCTGCCGCAACTTGCCTCAGTGACACTGGACCAGTCTCGGCCCCGAACGCTTTCAACCGCTACGACGCGTCGGTACTCATCAACGGGCACAAGCCATCCTGCTTAATCGACTCTGGGAGCACGGAGAGCTTCATCCATCCCAATACGGTAAGACACTGCTCCCTCGCTGTACACCCGATTAAACCCACGCTGTGGAGATCCGGGGGTACTGCATAGCCAACCTCATGGTCCAGGGCGTGAAGTTCAATAACTTCCGACTCTACGTCCTCCCTCATCACTGCGCTGCCATACTCCTGGGACTGGACTTCCAGTGCAACCTGCAAAGTTTAACGTTCAAATTTGGCGGCCCCATACCACCCCTCACTGCCTGCGGCCTCACCACCCTCAAGGTCGACCCGCCTTCCCTGTTTGCAAACCTTACCCCCGATTGCAAACCCGTCGCCACCAGGAGCAGACGGTACAGCACCCAGGACCTGACCTTCATTTGGTCGGAAATCCAACGGTTACTAAAGGAAGGCATTATCGAGGCCAGCAACAGCCCCTGGAGAGCTCAAGTGGTGGTTGTAAAGACCGGGGAGAAACATAGGATGATCATAGACTACAGTCAGACCATCAACAGGTATACGCAGCTCGACGTGTACCCTCTCCCCCGCATTTCTGAAATGGCAATACAAGGTTTTCTCCACAGTAGACTTTAAATCAGCCTACCACCAGCTCCCCATTCACCCGGACGACCGCAAGTACACTGCATTCGAAGCAGATGGGCGGCTCTACCACTTTCTAAGGGTTCCCTTTGGTGTCACAAATGGGGTCTCGGTCTTCCAACAGGAGATGGGCCGAATGGTTGACCGGTACGGTCTGCGGGCCACGTTCCCATACCTCGACAATGTCACCATCTGCGGCCACGACCAGCAGGACCACGACACCAACCTCCGCAAATTCCTCCATACCGCAAAAATCCGATCGCCTAGCCATCCTTGGCTATGTAGTGCATGATGGAGTCATAGGCCCAGATCCCGAACGCATGCGCCCCCTCATGGAGTTTCCCCTCCCCCATTGCCCCTGAAACGTTGCCTGGGCTTCTTTTCTTATTACGCCCAGTGGGTCCCCAATTATGCAGACAAGGCTCGCCCACTAATCCAGTCCACGGTTTTTCCCCTATCGGCAGAGGCCCACCAGGCTTTCAGTCGCATCAAGGCAGACATCGCCAGGGCGACGATGCACGCAATCGATGAGTCCCTCTCCTTCCAGGTCGAGAGCGACGCATCAGACGAAGCTCTGGCTGCCACCCTCAATCAGGCGGGCAGACCCGTGGCCTTCTTTTCACGCACCCTCCATGCCTCATAAATCCGCCATTCCTCCGTCGAGTAGGAGGCCCAAGCCATCGTCGAAGCTGTGCGGCATTGGAGGCATTACCTGGCCGGCAGGAGATTCACTCTCCTCACTGACCAACGGTCGGTAGCCTTCATGTTTGACAATGCACAGCGGGGCAAAATTAAGAATGATAAGATCTTACGGTGGAGGATCAAGCTCTCCACCTATAATTACGAGATCTTGTATCGTCCCGGGAAGCTCATCGAGCCTCCTGATGCCCTGTCCCGTGGCACTTGTGCCAGTGTACAAGTAGACCGACTCCGGACCCTCCACGACAACCTCTGCCACCCGGGGGTCACCCGTTTCTTCCACTTGGTTAAAACCCGCAATCTGCCCTACTCCATCGAGGAGGTCAGGGCTGTAACCAGAAACTACCAAATCTGCACGGAGTGCAAGCCGTACTTCTACAGGCCAGAGAAAGCGCACCTGGTGAAGGCTTCCCGCCCCTTTAAACGCCTCAGCGTGGTTTTCAAAGGGCCCCTTCCCTCCACCGACCGCAACACGTATTTCTTAAAAGTAATTGATGACTACTCCCGGTTCCCTTTCGCCATCCCCTGTCCCGACATGACGGCTGCCACCGTCATTAAAGCCCTCCACAGCATCTTTGCCCTGTTCGGTTTCCCCGCCTACATCCATAGCGATAGGGGGTCCTCCTTCATGAGTGACGAGCTGCGTCAATTCCTGCTCAGCAATGGCATTGCCTCCAGCAGGACGACCAGTTACAACCCCCGGGGTAACGGACAGGTAGAGAGGGAGAACGGGACGGTCTGGAAGGCCGTCCTGCTGGCCCTACGGTCCAAGAATCTCCCAGTGTCCCGATGGCAGGAGGTCCTCCCCGATGCACTTCTCTCCATCCGCTCACTACTGTGCACTACTACCAACGAAACACCTCATGAACGACTCCTTGCCTTCCCTAGGAAGTCCTCCTCGGGGACCTCGTTCCCAACATGGCAGGCAGCCCCGGACCCGTCCTACTCCACAAACACGTACGGGCCCCCAAGTCGGACCCACTGGTCGAGAGGGTACATCTCCTCCATGCTAACCCCCAGTATGCCTAAGTGGCGCACCCCGACGGCCGACAAGACACGGTCTCCCTCCGGGATCTGGCCCCCACTGGATCCCAACCCTCACCCCACCCCCCCCCCCCCCCCACCAACCCCAAACATTTTTTCACCGGCGCACACCCCCTTCCCAGGACGATCCGTCCTCCCACTGGCCCCATCCGGATGCGATGAAGCTGAAGACGACACCACCCAGAGCCACGGATGTCAGAGCCGACGCCAGCATCACCGCCGAGACTGCGACGATCGCAGAGGACGACCAGGGCCCCCGACCGGCTGATAGTTTCATTGTAAAATGAACTTGTAAATAATTGTCTGTAAATATGTGTATTGCATGTAAAGGCACCGAAGGGTACCGCTATAAACTCTACCACTGTAAAAGCAAGGCCACCACCCCTGCCGGGCTCTTTTTTAAACAGGGGGTGAATGTGCTATATTAGGGGTATTGCGGTACCTAGGTGGGGTGTACCTTATACTGTAGTATGAGTGGTGGAACCTGCCTGCTGGCTCCGCCCAGCAGGCGGAGTATAAGAGTCTGTGTTTCACCCACAGCAGTCATTCTGTAGCGGGGCTGCTGGGGTAACTACCTGTTCATTAAAGCCTTCAATTGGACTACAATCTCGCTTCAGTAGTGATTGATCGTGCATCAGACACAGTGAACAAAACAAAGAGGTTTATGTTTAACTCAAGGCTCCTTTCTTAAATGTCGTTTCCTGTTTGAAAGGGGAGGAGGCCATTAGAATCACGAAAGGGATTCTCGACAGCAACACCCTTCCCCTTTCAGCCTCAGTGCCCGTCTCCTTGTCTTAAGCACTGACTTGCTGGGTTTAAAAAAAATTAATGCCACAGGATCATTCAGAGGGCAAACAGGGCCTGCACAGTGGTTAGCACTGTCGCTTCAGTGACCCGGTTCGATTCCTGCTTGGGTCACTGTCTGTGTGGAATCTGTACGTTCTCCCCCGTGTCTGCGTGGGTTTCCTCCGGGTGCTCCGGTTTCCTCCCACAAATCCCGAAAGATGTGCTGTTAGGTAATTTGGACATTCTGAATTCTCCCTCTGCGTACCCGAACAGGCGCCGGAATGTGGCGACTAGGGGCTTTTCACAGTAACTTCATTGCAGTGTTAATGTCAGCCTACTTGTGACGCTAATAAAGGTTATATAAGCTGAGGAGGTTATATAAGTCTTTATCTATAAAACACAGCACCTCCGACGGTGCAGCGTTCCCTTGGTACTGCACCGGGAGCATCAACTTGTGCTCACGCCTCTGGATTGGGACTTGGACCCACAGTCATGTGTCTCAGAGGCCGCAAGTTCCCCTGACACCACGGCTGACACCCTGGAGGCGGCGGAGGTGGGGGTATCGGCCCCCTGCTCCACCAGGAATCTGGGGCGGAGTGGGAGCGGCAGTGGGGAAATCAGGTTAACCTAAGCCATGGGGCCTGTTTCAGAACTTTTCCCTGACCTACAGGGTGCACCAAATGATTGTCGGGGCGGGTTTACACCCCAATCGGTCGGGGAAGGCCTCCAGTTCATGCTGTGTAGTACAGTACCCTCAATAACGACGCTGGAGAGTAAAACGCTTTAATTAGCTAAGAACTAGCCTGGTGCCGAGACGGGTGCTTACTGGGAGCCGCCTGCAAGGCGGCCCCTTTTATACGACTGCCAGGTGGGCGGAGCTGGAGGCGGAGTCCCCCAAGGTTCCAAGCCCGGTCTTAAAGGGGACATCACCGTACACGATGATAAGGGTACAGTAATACAATAGCCATTCATCACAGGCTGCTTCTTGGATGCGAGGGTCGATCACTCAGAGAGGACATCGGATGCAGTAGTTGAATAGCCCATTGATCCTCCCTGTGCTGGGACATTCGTAAAGAGTGGCCACCCAGACACGGTGCAGTTGTGGGGCCCGCAACTGCGGTGGCATGTCTCATAAATGACACATCACAAGATTGGTCTGGGCAATGAAATGCACGGTTCCCCATTGATAATTCAGCCTGGTAACAGTTGAGGCAACACTTTGGCCTGACTGAAATGTCCACCATGGCCCCCATCTACAACAACCACAGGCTCACGCCAGCAACGATGGACGCCACCTTCAGAAGGTGGAGACAGGATGAGGGGACGCTGACAGTTAGCGACATGTACACATATGACAGACTGGCGACTCTAGAGGGACTGATGGAGAGGTTCCCGTTTCCCAAAGGGAACGAGTTATGGTATATACAAATCAAAAACTCCCCCCCCAGGGACGTACCCACAGACACCGAGACACTCACTGGTAGAGGAACTGTTAGACGCGGGCAACTTGGGGAAAGGGAACCGCTGGACCTATATGGATGACTGTTGGAGGAGGCGCGTCCCCGGATGAGATAAGAGAAAAATGGGAAGAGAAGTTAAGCATAGAAGTGGGGGAGGACTCTGGGCTCTGAAGCATTAAAAAGGGCGAGCTCCACGTGCACAGGGCTGAGCCTAACGCGGCTCAAAGTGGTGCAGAGAGCACACCCGACCAGAACCCGAATGAGCAGGTTCTTCCCGGGGGTGGAGGACAAATGCGAGCGGTGCCAGGGAGGCCCGGCCAACCCGCCCACATGTTCTGGGCCTGTCCCAGACTTGCCGAGCAGTGGACAACCTTTCTTGAGGCAATGTCCAGGGTTGTGGGGGTGAGGCCGGAGCCGTGTCCAAAAGTAGCGATGTGCGGGGTCTCAGAACAGCCAGACCTCTTCGGGGGGGGGGCGGGCGCGACGGCCTAGCCTTTGCCTCCCCGCCCGCCCGCCGGAGAATCCTGCTCGGCTGGCCATTGGCAGCACCGCCCAAGGCTGCAGGCTGGCTGTCCGACCTGGCGGAATTCTTCCAACTGGGGGAAATAACATTCGCCACCCGTGGGTCGGCAGAGGGCTGTCACAAGACGTGGAGGCCATTCGCCAACTTGTCCCAAGACCTGTTCGTAGCCAGCAACCCAGAGAGCACAGGGGGTTGGGGGGGGGGGGGGGTGGTATAGGCGAGCCACAAAGGGGAGGGGAGGGTGTGGGGGGGGGGGGTGGTGTTGAGGGGTGGGGGCGCAAAAAACCAACAGGGGCTCCGGGAGAGCTCTGTAAATATGTAAGCATTTACCTTTCAGCGGTTGCTGGAGAATGCACCATAAAAATTTGAAAATCAGTCAAAACATTTTTGTTTTTCAAAGATGGGAGTCGTCAGCCAACAGGAGCTATTGATTGATGCTGTACTTGGAGCAGTTTAAAGTTTAGCCGAGCCTCCTTCACGTTTTAAATTGACAGTACTATAAAATGACAGCACAATTGACAGAGCGAGTAACTTCGTTCAAGAGGAAGCAGAAAGCAGGTTCAACTAGGGAGAGGTCTCCTTCTAAAGAACGTGGAAGGAAAATTAAGTCATCGCCTGCTTTGAATTCTCAGCATGCCTCTCAATGACAGGCATGTTGAAGCAAATTCCCCGGTTTTAAAAGACACTTATATTTGAGGACGCATACCTGATCTTTTCCTAGTGTGCTGTCCATGGTTTTGAGGGGATTCTGAGCGCAGTGCGCACCCGAAGATCCCTCGTCCGCAGGTTTCTTGAAGAGAGAACGTGTCCGGTCACTCACTGAGGGAGGTGGCAGCGGTGAATTATTTTGTGTGTGGGTGGGAGTGAGAGTGAGAGCGAAGTCAATACAAGCCGCACCTGAGCTCTGTTACAACCTGCTGCAGGACGCAAAGGAAACATGCCCCTCTGCCAGGAGTCAGCAACAAACAGAGCTGAAACGTGATAAGAAACAAGGTTTGTCAAACCTTGCGCAAATGTAAGGTGACTGGCAGGAGAATGAACAGCAACCGATTTACACAGTGAGTAATTGACAATCTGCCTGATTAGACATTGGAAATAGCAGCCTTTAAATGGGAATTGTATCCCTATCCAATTCCCCACCCACTAAGAGCACAAAGACATGACTTTTGTCTGTCTTCCATTAGCTAGTAATTCCTGGAACAGGTTGCTAGTCTGTCACCAGGGGTGACACTCATGTCCGTCAATGAGTTGGGCGTGACTGACCAGGAGTCTCTCCCGCTCTTACCGCCATTGGCATGTCTGGAAAGATTAGCATGTTGACCCTCAGCCTGTTTGGCCGAGTTATAGAACATAGAACATACAGTGCAGAAGGAGGCCATTCGGCCCATCAAGTCTGCACCGACACACTTAAGCCCTCACTTCCACCCTATCCCCGTAACCTAATAACCCCTCCTCACCTTTATGGACACTAAGGGCAATTTATCATGGCTAATCCACCTAACCTTCACGTCTTTGGACTGGTGGGAGGAAACTGGAGCACCCGGAGGAAACCCACGCAGACACGGGGAGAACGTGCAGACTCCGCACAGACAGTGACCCAGCGGGGAATCGAACCTGGGACCCTGGCGCTGTGAAGCCACAGTGCTATCCACTTGTGCTACCGTGCTGCCCACGGTATGAACGCACCTCCCTTGACCATCAGGTCCTGGGCTGGAACTCCTGGCTATGAAGGTTGAGATGGACTCTTCAGGGACCCTGACTACAGAGTTAAACTTGTAACGTTGAAGGACAATTGAGGGCCTTGGGTCAAAGTGTTCTTTGACCAACTTGACTATCTGATCAACGGTCTTTGAGTCGGATGTCCTGGAGGTGTGAGGTTCCTTATTAGATTATAGGTTATTAGACACAAACTGCCAGAAGTGTCACCTTCTGCTTGTCTTCCCCTGTGATCTCCAATGAAGCAATAACGGAGGCGTTCGACATATTGGCTCCAAACATCAGCCCTTTGGTCCAACGGGTCTAGTTTACCAATAATCACCTCAGGTTTTGATAGTTCCCGACTCATTACTCCTTCTTTCCATTTTCAATTGCTCCTTCCTTCCCCACCTCCTCGAATCACAAAGTACTGCCGGCTGCGATCAAAACTTTCACCTCGTCACCAATATGGTGGCTCGAGATACACTCTGGAGGCTTCCTGTAGCAACAAGGGGATTTATTAACAAAAGGTAAAGGTTGGTAATTATGCAGGAACAGAACACAATAGGGTGGGTCGAGTCTCTTCGGCTCCCCGGGTCAACACTGCCCAGGCCACTGCTCCCAGGGTCCCGCGCAAACTCGCTATTGGCCAGGGTTTGTGCGCTCCCACTTGATTGGCCCCAGGCCAATCACGTGGCCCATCAGGCCCCACCCCCTTAAAGGAGCCGTGCCACGACAGGTTGTAAAGTGCATCCCGAGGTCGTGAACAGCATGATATAAATGTAAGTCGTTACTTTTCCATCAACGTATCCTTCTGTTCCTTCCTACCTCCATGTGCTCATCCAGTTTCTCCTTAAATGCATCTATCATGTGAGAGTTCCTTTAAGAAATGGGTGTTTACTACTACAGTGATGTCAGAGAGAGGGTGGAGCTGGGCTGTCTGTCAGCTTTTTACTTTCGTTGTAGGCTGTTTGCTGCAGGGTGTGTTTTAGTTTCATTTTCAGAGCTGGATAGCTGCAGTCACAGCCAGAAGGTGTATTAGAGTCTCTCTCTGTAATCTAAAGAATGGAAATCAACCCTTTGGTGATTTAAAACTAATAACTGCTCTTAGTAGTGACTTTAACCTGATGTGCTCCTGGTAAATGGTGTCTTAAGTCTTCTGGATGTTGTTTGGGAAGTTATTAAGGATTACTTAGTGTTGTATTCTTTGGGGGTTGTATTTGAATTGATGGTTGCTAAGATGTTCACTGTATGTTCCAAAAAGGTTAACTTGAGTTCATAGAATAAACATTGTTTTGCTTTAAAAAATACTTTTCCATTTCTGCTGTACCACACCTGTAGAGTGGGCCGTGTGCTCCCCGTACCACAATCTATTAAAAGTTGTGGGTCAGGTCAACTCCATGATACACTTTGGGGTTCTCTAAACCCTGGCTCATAACACATCTCTGTCGTTTGCCTCAAGAACTCGGTATAGACGTGGGTTCCACTGTTCCAATGAGGTTTTACTTACTCTATGAGTGATTTGGGATAGTCAGTATAGCTTTTCTTGAAACTCTTTACAGAGATATCATGGTCAGTAATGTTTCTACGGACACATGCTGTTCTGTGTCTAGCTCTCTGACCCTGATCACATGCTTAAATCATTATTAACCTCATTGTGTCATTAACATAACCATTAACCCCCTAGTAGAGGAGGTTTCCACGTTGCTGGAGGAGGTGCTGACGACAGGGGGGCTGGAGAAGGGGGTAGTGTCGGCGGTATACGGGGCTATTTTGGAGGAGGAGAAGGCGCCGCTAGAAGGGATCAAGGCAAAGTGGGACGAAGAATTGGGAGAGGGTATGGAGGAAGGGTTCTGGTGTGAGGTGGTCCGGAGGGTGAATGTCTCCACCTCGTGTGCGAGGTTGGGGCTGATACAGCTGAGGAGGTGTATAGAGCGCACCTCACAAGGGCGAGGATGAGCAGGCTCTTTGAGGGGGTCGAAGATGTATGTGAACATTGCCGGGGGGGGCGGGGGGGGGGGGGGGGTGGGGGCGTAAACCACGTTCATATGTTTTGGTCCTGTCAGGGCGGCACGGTGGCGCAGCGGTTAGCACTGCTGCCTCACGGCACCGGGGTCCCAGGTTCGATCCCGGCTCTGGGTCACTGTCTGTGTGGAGTCTGCACATTCTCTCCGTGTTTGCGTGGGTTTTGCCCCCACAACCCAAAGATGTGCAGGCTAGGTGGATTGGCCATGCTAAATTGCCCCTTAATTGGAAAAAATGAATTGGGTACTCTAAAATTTTTTAAAAAAAATGTTTTGGTCCTGTCCAAAGCTGGAGGATTACTGGAAGGAGGTTTTTAAGGTAATCTCTAAAGTGGAGCACGTGAAACTGGACCCGGGCCCTCGTGAGGCCACATTCGGGGTGTCGGATCAGCCGGTGTTGGAAATGGGCGCGGAGGCAGATGTCGTAGCCTTCGCCTCGTTGATCGCCCGAAGGCA